>NC_090392.1:58444882-58747912 GCF_036365525.1 Heterodontus francisci | reverse complement strand
GTAGATCTTGCTTTGCACTGGGGGTCAGTACTCTTCTTAAAATTGTTCGCTGTAGAAGACTTTTCTCTCTTGGGGTTCATGTGTCTTCAGTGGATTCAGAGGCTTGTGAGAAAGAAAGGGGAGCAGACAGGAGCGATTTTCTCAGTCCAGGAGCAAATAGATACTCTCTACTTTCAAACTCTCTGTGACCAGTTCAAAAGAAAACCCTAAAACAGCCAGGTAGTCATGTGACCAGTCGGTCTAACCAGTCCTTGCCTGTGTGGATTGTATCCTCCTTAGAAGGCCCTAGAATGCGCTTCCTCACTTTCGATGTCTGTTAGTATGCAAATGTTTTTTTCCAGCCACGGCTAATCTGTTTAACAAGTCATTTCCTCACTCCAACAACAGTTAAAAATCAATGTTCATGACAAAATTGATATGCCTCATTCTTGGCAGGTGGGGGCCTAGATGACATCTCCATGCCCAGCGGAATGAAATGCAATTTGAGAAAAGCACATTTCATTAAAAAGGTCAAGAGAAAAATATAAGATACAGAAAAAAAACATGCATTTCTCTCATTCATTCATAAATTTTAAAACTTATTAAGATCACCCCTTTTTGGCATCTCAATAAACATGTGGTTCTTTTTGGGGGAAGTTTCTATTCCATTTAACCATTTCCATGGCTGCCTAGGGTCTTTGTTCCTGTTGAGGTCTGAAAAAGGGGTGGGGTTTAGATTTAATTAGCCCTAAACTGGATTTTCTTTTTCTGAGGAGAGTCAGTATTGGCGGGTCTATCCCAAACTCTCTTTCATTGCTTTGCTGAGTCATACAAAAGCTTTTGACTTTGGGGGATGGGTGGTTTTCTTTGATTCTGACTGTGAGGGAGGATTCTTTGCTAATCTCCCCTTTGTCCCAGAGGACTCGCCTGCCTGCAGGTATTTGTGCAGACTCTACTGCACTCCCCTGTGGCACTTCGACCAGGTGAGGCATCACCCTCATGGTTTCTCTGCCCCCTAGGGGTCTTTCTTTGTCTCTGCAGGTTCCTGTAAATGCTGTTAGCAACTCTGGTGGGGTGCCTCTTGTGTTTCTGCATTTACATAGGATGATGTGGGGTCTAACCTTTCACATTTTTCAGGGTTGATTGACCGGACAGTAGGGGTTTTCATCGAGTATTCCTCCCGGACTTCCTTTAATCCGCCCTCTTGGTCACTTTTTCCCTTTCCCTGTCTAACCTTTTGGCAGCCTTGTGCCTGCCTGTCCCTTTTTGTTCTGGGTGGGGGTCCCTTACAGTTCACCAGCCCTCTGCTGGAGGGTCCTCCTAACATTGTACAGGACCTTGTAGGGGTGCAGGTCTCACTGTAGGTTGCGGTTTCCCCTCAACCTGGCACGTGTGGCAACTCCTGCAGTACTTCACTACATCTTTGTGGAGTTTTGGCCAGTCAAACGCCTGTCTTATGTGGGCTTTGGTCTTTTGTATACCGGCATGTACAGCCACTGTGGTCTTGTGGGCCCTTCTTAATATTTCTCTCCGGTACCTCTGGGGCACCACTAACTGGTGAACTACTGTCTACTCCTTGCCCTCAGGTCTGTGAGGAGAACTCCATTTCCTCATCAGTACCTCATTCTTTAAATAATAGCAGTCAGGGACTCCATCTGCTTCACTTTCAGACTGGACAGCCTGTGCTAACTCTCGCAATACTGGGTCGGCTCACTGAGCCGCAGCTAGGGCAAACCCATTTAATTCACTCCCTCGGTCTCCTAACTTTCCAAAGAAAGTCTCAGACAGACAGACCTGGTCATCTGCCTGCAGTGCCAATTCAGTCTCTGCTGGGGGAGCTGGTTTGGTCATGGCCTGATTCACTACACATTCAGGGAAACTGCAGGGGTCTGTCTCCTGCCACTGCCCTGTCTCTCTGACCTCCTGCGGTCTTTCTTTCACTACTCGGGGCGCTACCATCTTCACCCCCGCCAGATCATTACCCTGCAGGAGCAAGTCAACCCCATCCACAGGCAAACTAGGGACAATCCCTCTGGTCACTGGTCCCAAAACTAGGCCACACTCCAGGTGCACCTGGTGCATAGGTACAGGCATACACTGCCCTCTAATACCATTCACCACCATTCTGGTGTTCACACACTCTCTGGGGGAAAGTTCAGGCCTTTTCCCGGTAAAGAAGATGTGGTGGTCCCTGTGTCCCTGAGAATTACTATGGGCTTGCTTGCTCCACTTGAGGGGTACAGAGCTACTTTCCCTTCAGACACAAAATCCTGATAACCCTCAGGAATGTTATTAAATTTTCCAGCACTTGCAGCCATAAACTTCCTGGGTCTCACTCTTACTGTAGTTAAAGCCACAACTTGTTCTGCTGTGCTTTCCATCAGGTTAACTCCTTCACTGAGCAGGTGTGCCCTGATTAACGCTATAGGTTTTCCCTTTAGTTTCCAGCAGTCAGCTTTTAAATGCCCTGCTTTATTACAATGGAAGCACACAGCTCTCCGGTTCTCACTCTTGCTCACAGCACCTTCCTTTTTGACTAGAGGAGTGTCTCCTGCTCTCCTTTCTCTCCCAAGACTGCTTAGGCTCCTATCACCTTCCCACCCTTTGTCCTTTTCGGATTTGTGGGGATGACTAGGAAACGGTCTCCCCCTAGAAACTTATAAATTAAAGCAAACTCATCAGCCAGAACGGCTGCTTGCTGGGCTCTCTCGCCCCGCTGCTCCTCTGCATGGGTCTTTATGGAGAGTGGGAGAGAGTGTTTAAATTCCTCTAACAGAATTACTTCTCTGATATTCTCATCGCTGAGCTGTATTTTAAGAGCCCTCAGCCGCTGGTCAAAAGTCAGCTGCTTACTTCTTTCAAACTCCAGATAAGTTTGATTAGCTTACTACTTGAGGGTTCTAAACTTTTGGCAATAGGCTTCAGGTACTAATTCATATGACCCGAGGATAGCATTTTTGGTTAGTTCATAATCTGATGAACTCTCATCTGGCAACAGGGAATAAACCTCCTGGGCTTTTCCAGTTAGCTTGCTTTGTAGTAAAAGAGGCCAGGTGTCAGCTGGCCATTTTAGCTGCCTTGCCAGTTTCTCAAAGGACACAAAAAATACTTCTACATCCTCCTCATTGAATTTTGGAATTAGTTGAGCTAGTTTTAACAATGTCGTACCCAGCCCTGAATTATGCTCCTCCATATTGGCCATTCTTTCACTGGGGCTACTCTGTTGCCCCCTAGTTAACTCAAGCCACTTCAGCTCTCTTTCTTCACGTTCCTTCCGGAATATTCTCTCTCTCTCCCTCTTCTTCCTTTCATTTTCTTCACATTCCTTCTGGAAGGCTCTCCCTTTCTCCCTCTTCTGTCTCTCTCTTTTTCTCTTTCCCTGTCTTCTAATTCAAGTTTCCTTTGTTCCAATTGTATCTTTGCTAGCAGTATCCTCTCTGGGTCTGCTTCTAACACTGATTCTGCTTCTTCAGATTCAAGGGACAAATGGTTAGCCACTAGTCTTAGGAATTCAGACTTCCTAGCCTTGCCACGTACAGTGATCCCACACTGCTCAGCCATTTTTCTCAGCTCCTCAATAGACAGTGCTTTTAACTTATCCAAGTTATCTCACCCTGGCTTGGGAACCACTAGCTTCATTTGTAGACATGTTAGTATTCAAGCATACACAACCACAAGAAAACCTGCATTGAAATCTTGCTCTTTTTGATTGGGAACAATTTGGCTTCCCACTTCCAATTTTGTCTGTGGATGGTAGCACCCAAATTTCTGTTACGACCAGGTGAGAAAAAGGTCTAGGGTTCCCTTTCAGCCTTCTCCTGGTCTTAATGTAATAGGGTTTTATTTTTAAACACAGCGTGTTTCTGGTTCCCCCTTGATGAATCCTTGTTCACCACTTTCCAATTATAAGGCAAAGAAACCAGCACAAACCGGTTTTCTTAGGTTGAAAGAAGAAAAGTTGAAATTTATTAAACTTAAACGTTAATTCGGTTAACGCCTATGGATACATGATGTGCCCATGCTAGCATGCATATGTGATACACACATGCAAGAGACAGAAAAGAACAGAAGAAAAATAAAGTGAAATGTTTGAGGCAATATCTGAAGAGTTTTTGTTATGGTTCTTTGTGATTTGTAGGTAGATCTTGCTTTTCATGGGGCCCAGTATTCTGCTTAAACCTTGTTCGCTGTAGAAGACTTTTCTCTCTTGGGGTTCATGTGAGTTCGGTGGATTCAGAGGCTTGTGAGAGAGAAGGGAGCAGACAGGAGAGATCTTCTCAGTCCAGAAGCAAACAGACACTCTGCCCAAACTGTTTGTACAAATTCAAAAAACTCTGGTTGCCCAGCAGGTTAGTCATGTGACTAGTTGGTTTGACCATGTCCGTCTGTGGCTAATTCAAAAGAAAACCCTGGAACAGCCAGGTAGTCATGTGAAATTTAAACCAGGCAACTTGACTCTGATTGCTCAAGGCATTGCCCTGAGGAATGAACCAACGAATGGCTGTCACTTGTTTTGTTTAGCTGAGAATTTCAAACAAATCTTGGCAGTTAACTGTCAGTCACCACAAACTGGTGCATTCTCCATGGCATTGCCTCTACCAATCAGAGACTGGTTGCCAACCAATCAGCACTGTCTTCTCATACAGTATAAATTTGTTGCTTCTCCTTGCACTGGTATTCTTGCAAAATGTCCTGATGAGTGCAAGACAAAAAGCTTTGACAAAATGTGTCTATTTTCAGCAATACTCAAGTTCTGTACTACCAAACGACTATTAAGAAAACAGATAAATAACCTTTTGTGTCTATGTAATGGAATTCCCAGGTGAGAAGTATGGATAATCTGCCCCATTTAGTTCTTCTGTAGAATAATTCAACTGGGTCTGAAGATGAAATAATTTTAAAGGGGAGATTTCTGAGGCCTCTGTTTCAACGGATGGGAAGTGTCTGGCAGTGTGCTGTGATATTCTGATATACACTGATGAAATTAATTTCTCTGTACCGCCCTTACTATTTCTGCCACATCACTGAGCCTGAACTATTTTAACACCATCAAATCACAGAAGAATCAACATTGCTTTTCCCTGGCAGCCAAGCTGAAGTTGGTATTGGTAGAAAAACACTGGCCACCAGTAAGTAGCTAAGCATATACAAATCATCCCCAAATGCCTGAGGCTGGTGTAACACCATCTCCCACTAATGTAACACAACTCGAATTTTCGGTATATTGCGTTAGAAGGAAACAAAGGGCTGGACTCAGCATTGAAGCTTCAGGAGATCCAAAGGGGATCGAGATATACTAAGGGTGCCTCTATTCCAGCAAAGACTTCCCATTGGCTTAGCTGATAACACATTACCAGTGCTGTTGCAAGTAGCATATGTGTCCAGTGTTATGTTCGGTATTGCCAGATTTATTTCATTAGTATTAGAACTCTGCCTAACAAACAAGTTTGTCAGTCAAACCCAATAACCTACAATATATTGCTAATTAATAGCATTTTGATGATTAAATACTACTTGTGTAAATGATTCAGAAGTTAATTCAAAATGACAAAATACAAGACAGGCAAGAAAATTGCAATTATTATGTAAACCTCAGTATTTCTAATAATTAGATTCAGTTTTTTTTCTCATTTGATGCTTCTCTGTGGGTTGTATATCTTGTCAATGTGCAAACCTATTTTCTCATAATCTGGCATGAAAATTAGTTATTTTAATTTGCTGAATATCAGGCACATTACCAGCGTCAAATATGCAATTTTTCTGCTATCATGTTTCACCTGCTTCAATCATTTCTTGCTTCTAACAATGCCATTTATTAAAATGGAAGTCCCCAGTAGCTCAATGGGCCAATTCACCACATTGTTTGGTAGTGTGCTTGTAGACCAGGAAAGATCACAGGTTCAATCCCCCCAATCATGCTTGTATTGTTTCGTATAGGTGATGGTGTCTGTTTGACTCAGCTGGCTGCATTCTCACCTGAGGCAAAAGGTTGTAAATTCAACCCACCCTCCAGGACTCAAACACATAATCCAGACTAATATCTTGCACAGTTGCATGGCATTGTTGGAGGTGTTGTCTTTTAGATGAGATGTTAAACCGAGGCTATATCTGGATATAAAAGATCCCATGGCATTATGTGAAGAAACTTAATTTTTCCTCTTGTTTTATTGGCCAACATACATTCTTCAAACTTAAATAGATTATTTGGCCATTAAATATTTGACCTTTGCGAGACCCTTGCTGTGTGTAAATGTGTTGGTCTATGTACCTGCATAACAGTGATGACACCACAAAAGTAAATGTGTTGGTTGCAAAGGACTTTGGTATGTCCTGCCAATGGGAAAGGCACTGCATAAATGCAAGTTTGTTCTTTTTTACGACAGGTACTTCTTTTCCCCAGCAAAGGAGAGAAAGTCCTGCTCTTGATTCCTATACTGTTGATGAAAACTCCACCTGTCTAATAATTGGCTGAAGACAGGATCAGACTCACCTTTGATGGCCCCTACAGTTGAATAATCTTCCAAAATGCAAAGTGGCAAATCGGCATTAGGTTCTGCCCCTCCTCTGGTTTTCTCTTCCTATTGGGTGTTTTGCACTCCTGCCCAAGATGAATTTATACTCAACTGTACATATTTACACAAGAAAAATAGTTACTTTGGATGGTGACCAAAGCATTACCCCTCATGGAATCCTACTTCAGCATGACTCAGTGGGGTAGATTTTCAATTTGCCGCTCGAGTGTAAAAGTCATGTTGTGGATTGGGGCTGACATTCTAGAAACCGCCCAAGTTAAATTTCCATTATAAAAACAGAAAATGTTGGAAATACTGAGCAGGTCTGGCAGCATCTGTGGAGAGAGAAACAGAGTTAACGTTTCAGGTCTGTGACCAGCTTTCATCAGAACTGAGAAAAATTAGAAATGTAATAGGTTTTGAGCAAATGAAAGGGGGGAGGGTGGAAACAAGAACAAAAGGGAAAGTCTGTGATAGGGTGGAGGGCAGGAGAGATTAAATCACAAAATGGGGCAGAGCTTATGATCTAAAATTGTTGAACTCAACTTTGCCTCCAGAAGGCTGTAAAGTGCCCAGTCAAAAGATGAGATGCTGTTCCTCAAGATTGTGTTGAGCTTCATTGGAACACTATAGCAGGCCAAGGATAGACAAATCAGAGTCGGAGGAAGGTGGAGAATTAAAATGACAGGTTATTGCGATCTCTGGGTCATTCCTGCAGACTGAACGGAGGTGTTCCACAAAGTGGTCACACAGTCTGCGTTTGGTCTCCCCAATGTAGAGGAGACCATATCGTGAGCAGCGAATACAGTGTACTAAATTGAAAGAAGTACAAGTAAATTGCTGTTTCACTTGGAAGGAATGTTTGGGGCCTTGGATATTGAGAAGAGAGGAGGTGAAACAGCAGGTGTTGCACTTTCTGTGCTTGCATGAAAGGTGCCATAGTAAAGTGTCTTGGCTTCACCTCCCACCCTACCATCGTCTGTGTTCAACGGATCATCCTCCACCATTTCTGCCATCTCTAGCATGATGCCACCACCAAACACAACTTACCCTCCTCTTTCAGAAATCCAAAGGGACTGTTCCCTCCACACACCTTGGTCCACTCCTCAGTCACCAACATTTCCTCCCTTCCTCGAGGAACAGTACCTCATCTTTCGACTGGGCACTTTACCTTCTAGATTCAACATTGATCTCAACAATTTCAGATCCTAATCTCTTCCCCCATTTGGTTTCACGTTTTTTGCTGGTTTGTTTTTTTTCTCTCGTTTCTTTCTTAATTCCTTACTTTGCATTTGGACGGCTGCTATCATTCACACCTCCTCTAGACTCATCTTTTGTTTCCTTACTTGCCCCATTACCACTCCCTTTGGCCTTGCACCATGTAACCTTTTGTGATTTAATCCCTCCTGTCCTCCACCCTATCACAGACCTTCCCTTCTGTTCTGGTTCCCACCCTCTCCCTTCCCTTCCCTTTAAATGTGCAGTTCTGATGAAAGGTCTTAGATCTGAAACATTAACTGTTTCTCTCTCCACACATGTTGCCTGACCTGCTAAGTATTTTCAGCATTTTCTGTTTTTATTTCAGATTTCCAGCACCCATAGTATTTTGCTTTTGCTTTGTTGCACTTCCATTGATTTGCATTCCCAGCTGGTGTTTCCAATTGAACTGCTACCAGTTCTCACCAGTTATCAAGTGGGAAATGAAGTCCAGTTCACCAGTTGAACTAGTGGTATTTACCAATTGAACTGGTCCCAGTAGTCCAGTTGAATATCCCATTTGGAGTGCCTTCACAAGGGTATGGGCAATGTATTTAATGAAAATGTAACAATAGGATTATATGGGTAACTATCGACACTTGTAAGTTAACCAATTTAGTGACCAAACTTCTAGCCCATGACAACTCATCTTGAGCGTCTTATCTTCATCAAGTGTTCTGCATTTAATTTACCATCAGGTTTGACTTTATTTATTTATTTATTTAGAGATACAGCACTGAAACAGGCCCTTCGGCCCACCGAGTCTGTCCCGACCATCAACCACCCATTTATACTAATCCTACACTAATCCCATATTCCTACCACATCCCCACCTGTCCCTATATTCCCCTACCACCTACCTATACTAGGGGCAATTTATAATGGCCAATTTACCTATCAACCTGCAAGTCTTTTGGTGGTGGGAGGAAACCGTAGTACCCGGAGAAAATCCACGCAGACACAGGGAGAACTTGCAAACTCCACACAGACAGTACCCATTTCTACAGTACAGTGAATTCATGTTGAATCTTCTTTTCTGCCGTGGGTTGTCCCTTGATGTGAAGGTTTTGTGCCCTGTGATGTGGGGGGAAAGGCCAAAGGGTAGTTGCACCGCAGCCTCACAGCTCCAGGGACCCGGGTTCGATTCCGGGTACTGCCTGTGTGGAGTTTGCAAGTTCTCCCTGTGTCTGCGTGGGTTTTCTCCGGGTGCTCCGGTTTCCTCCCACAAGCCAAAAGACTTGCAGGTTGATAGGTAAATTGGCCATTATAAATTGTCACTAGTATAGGTAGGTGGTAGGGAAATATAGGGACAGGTGGGGATGTTTGGTAGGAATATGGGATTAGTGTAGGATTAGTATAAATGGGTGGTTGATGTTCGGCACAGACTCGGTGGGCCGAAGGGCCTGTTTCAGTGCTGTATCTCTAATCTAATCTAATCTAATCTCATGTCACTGATAATTAAGTTAGATTGGATCAGAAGGCAGATTCTGCAAGACCACCAGTTTTTCCACAATGTAATTTGTCTTGTAAAATATATTTTTCATTGCTTAGAATAGAACAGCACATTTGAGCCTAAAACAGCCATGATTTCCAAAACAATGTACTTTATGGTCTCAGCCATGTTGCCAAAGTGAAGCAGTGAGTGAATCACTAGAGCTTTCTAACATTGGAGGGAAATTAAAGGACCAGTCACAAAGGGCTGCTCTCATACACCTCCTTGTGGCCTGTCATGGAACAGCATCAAGCAAACAATAGGAAAGATGTCAGCCATGTACAGCTAGTGTCAGCCTAGATTATGTGGTGAAGTGTCTAGAGTAGGTTTTGAACCCATCGCCTACTGACTCAGAGGCAAGAGTGCTACCAACTGGGACAAGGGCTTGTTTAAATTATAGCTAATGGTCCGAGACCAATAGCTGCAATGATCGCTTCCAGGTGGACATTCAAGTATTTTAGTTGGTTTTATAAATGTTACTATAATCCTCCAATAGCATAAGAATTAAGAAAAACAGTGCACAGTTGATGCGGATTCCCATAAGGAAAGCTAGAGAGAGAGAGACTGAGATCAAAGTTCCTCATCAGATCTTTAGATCTTGTCTGAATCTATTTCCGATAAACTGCTCAAGTTGAAATCCTCTCAGTTTTAAATGGATTGAGAAACTCTTTGTACTATTTAATTCCCCATAATTTATACAGCAAGATAATTTATTAGAATGTGCTGATGGCTAAGAAATCCAAAGTCTAGGGGAGATATTGCTAGGAATTATATTGCTGACGCATTACAAATACTCACAGTGTTTCAATTCAATGTAATTACCAGTGGCAGGCCAGGGTCTGCAGCTCCCTGGAGGCCTGCTGCACTGAAGCTAAAATAAAAATGAAATTTGTGTGCGAGATGTACAAATAAGTGCATTTGATCTCACCAGCATATATTATATATAATGTAATTTTAAATGTTCTTTGGGACTTTGGGAGAAAATGAAGTGTTGGACCGAAATCAAATGGATGTTCAATTCTCTACGTTTTGCCTTGTATGTCAAGATGTTCCCTTATCTGTTGTGTGGTTTGGGATTGTTAACTAAAAGCTTTTGCATTATATTAATTATATGAAATAATTACAAAAGCATTTTTGAAAAGGTTTTTGATGATTACTTTCTTTAAATACAATGCCCGTTAGTTGATTCTTTAGTAAATTAACACATAGAAAACTTAGTTATTTTGCCAAGATTGAAAAACATGATAGAACTTTGAAGTTGTATTTTCACTAGGGAAAAATATATTTCTATTATATTGCAAGTATTGGTTTGGCTTTAGTACCTGCTTTAGAGTAGTGTATACAAGGGGTTATATTGCTAACTGCATTGCACTTATAGAAAGTGGAGGTCTGAGCAGAGGTACATAAGCACATCTATTCACTGGTTAGAATATCACTAACTTTTGAAATGTAATGAAGCAGCCAATTCTCCTATCCATTCTTTAACTGAGATCAGAAGCTTAAACATTGCGCTGTTACTTGGCATTAGATGCAATTATACCAATGCTGTTATCAACTACCTTCTCAAAGGTAACCTCCTTCTCAAAGTTGGCTGATGCCATTTGCCAAAATTCAGAACTCATTGAGATTAGCAACCTGAAACTAGAGTCATACTGTATTGCATTGACAGAGAAACTACAGTATAACTAATCTATTAGAAAAACAATTCCAATCCTCAAACTGTTCCCAAATTCCCGTCCTTGCACTTTATGCACTTAGAATTCATCCATTTTGAGGGGAAGAAGGAATGAGTTTTATGTTCATTAAGTCGAGGAGGTTAGTCCTGGGAACAAAAAAAAATGTCTATGTCAAAACTGACAGATTTCTATACATCACAAGTGCAAGTCCTTCTATTCAATGCCAAAAATGTACCGCAACCCAACATCGTACAAGCAGTGCCACAATTTTGTAGGATAGAACATTGGTTTTAATGGTCATGCGGTGTTTTAGCAGAGGAGATTGGCAGCTTGTCTATCCTACTTTAGTTTCTTACAACTCACTTGTCACATAGATAAGAGTGCTTGACATTTAAATGAATCACATTGAAATGTCTTTGTGAGTGATTCTTGACTTTAACCCTTACATTATTGGTATCATTCATGAAATCTTAAATGTAGTGTAATCCAACATATAACATTAAAACATCTAGTTCACAAATTGAATATTTCCTTTACATCACAATCAAACGTTCGGTACTGGTGAGACCAACAATAATCCTATGGTAATAGCTGTTAGTACAAGGACTAGAGAACACAGATTTAAGGTTTTGGGAAAGAGATGCAGGGGGGATCTGAGGAAGAACTTTTTTATGCAGCGAGTGGTAATGACCTGGAACTCACTGCCTACAAGAGTTGTGAAAAGGAGACGATGAAAGATTTCAAAAGGAAATTGGATGGGCACTTGAGGGAAATAAACTTTCAGGGCTATGGGGATAGAACAGGAGAATGGGACTGATTGGATTGCTCTACAGAGAGCCAGCATGGACTTGATGGGCCAAGTGGCCTCCTTCTGCATTGTAATGACTATATGACTCAATACTAATCCTAGTTTTAACAAAGTTCTCAGGAATGCAGAATAACAGATGCTCAGATCACAATACTGTATTATGATTAATTAATAATGGCAGAGTAATAACTGCTCAAAATAATTGTAATTTTCCCCCCATTTTCATTTGACAAGTGAAGTCCTCTAATGATTATACCACTAGAAATGTTCAGCAAATAAAAAGGACTTGCCTTTATATAGCACCTTTCACAACTTTGGGATGGCTCAAAACACTTGACAGCCAATTAAATATTTTTGAAGTGTAGTCACTGATACAATGTAGGAAAGGTAGCAGCAAATTTGCACGCAGCGAGGTCCACAAACAGTAATGAAATAGTTAACAGATAATCTGTTTATTGTGATGTTGGTTGAGGGATAAATATTGGACAGGTCACTGGGACAAACTCCCTTACTCATCATATAGTATCATGCGATTTTTTACGTCCACCTGAGAGGGCAGACAGATACCTTCGACAGTGTAGCTCTCTCTCAGTACTACACTGGAGTGTCAACCTACATTATATGTTCTGACTCAGAGGCGAGAGTTCTATCCCTGAGCCATGGCTGACACTAAAAAAGAAAGGGACTTTCATTTTAATAACTTGTTACTGGTAAATAACGCAAATGACAGATCCCCAATTGAAGTAAATCAATCTTGACAGCTACAAAGCTGCCACAAAATTAATAAGTAAGCATATTTTAAATTGCCTATCAGATGATCCTTTTGATAAGATCTTTTCTGTTTATTTCACTATTAGATTAATTTGTGCTGGAGCCTTCAGGACTTCCAGCCATTCATTATTTAAAATTCAGCATGTTTTTTTTGGAAATCAATTATGATAATGCTGATATAAACATGGGACTTGGAGTGATCCAAGATCACTTATCTCTTTATCACCCTCCAATCTTCTCTGCTTCTTTACCAGAGATGCTGAATCTTATATAATATAAAATAGAAACAGAAAGTTCTGGAAATACTCAGCAGGTCTGGCAGCTTCTGTGGAGAAAGAAGCAGAGTTAACGGGCTGGATTTTACCTTAGGTGGACGGGAATTCACCATCGACATAAAAATCGGTGGCGAACCCGCTTCCGCCTGGCCTGGGGATCCGTTCCATATTTTACGGGTCCCCGGGCTTTAGTCAGCTGCGGGCCAATCAGCGATTGTCAGTTCTTAGTCCCAGCAGCACCACTGGAAACGGTGGCCACTTCTGGGACTGCAGCCCAGCCGACCAGATGGAGCCAGGTAAGTTGGGCATGCCTCACCAGGGAGATCGGTCTTTCCCTGGCGAGGCTGGAGTGGTCGTTTGGAGGAAGGGGGCTCCTTGGGTCCCGGGGGTGGGTTGGGAGGCGGGCGGCCCTCAATCGGGCACCCTGTGCCCGACTGCCATGCCCACGGCCCGGCACACGGCAAGGCCGGCAGCTATCGCTGGGCGGCCTTTCACGTCCCCAACACGCCTGCTTGCCACGGGTAAAATACCCGTGGAGGCGGGCGAGGACCTTTATGTGGCTGTTAAGTGGCGACTTAAGGGCCTTGATTGGCCTCGGGCGGCGGGCCGTTCTCCCCCCCGCCCCCCCACTCCCCCGCCCGACACCGTAAAGTTGACCGGACGCAGGAGCAGGGTGGGTAGACCTCCATCCGACCGGCTGGGGCAGCGTAAAATTCAGCCCAACGTTTCAGGTCTGTGACCCGTTCATCAGAACGGGCAAAGGTTAGAAATGTAATAGACTCTAAGCAAGTAAAGCAGGGATGGAGGGGGAAAGAGAACAAAAGGGAAGTTGTGTGATAGGACAGGGGGCCGGAGAGATTAACTGACAAAAGGTCATGGGGCAAGGGCAAAGGGAGTGTGATAATAGTGTGGTGAAAGACAAAGCATTAGCACAGAGAGAGTGTTAATGACAAAATAATGAACAGCCCTAGCCAAAAGCACAAACATGAAAAACCCAGTTTAAGGCAAGAACATGGTTAAAAAAAAGATAAAACAAAATAAAATAAAACAATAATAAAAAATCTTATCTGAATCATATGCCTAGGACTGTGCGCGAGTGATCATTCTTCATATGTGAAGATAGAAGCAAGTGCTCGCAAGACACCGAACCTCTGAAACAACAAACTCAGACTTCACCCTTTCCTTGCCTGTTCTCCACACATGCAAACTATGTGGTAATGGATGTTGATTCTGTGCAGGAATGCCGGCCTATTTTCCCTTTGGTTGCTCCTGGGCACGGAGGTCAATTATAGCACCCTTGTCACTGGCTGGCCTGCTGTCAACTAACTCACCACACACCAAGGATCAGACATGGATCTGTCTGATCTATATGGATAAGTACCACCGTCTGTCCAGTGAATCAGGGAAGCAGTGAAACATCAGTTCAGTGAGTGTTCATTGCAAACTTGGCTTTAATCTTCTGCTACCACACCTCTTAGAAATAAAATCTGCTTTTTTAGTTTCAAGATTGTTTCATGAATTCAAAATGGAGCAACTGATATACAGCAATCTGAATGTTCTAACTGATTAACACAAAATATGTTAGCTAATTGCTTCAAAGGTTTTTTTCAAGGATTTTCTATTATAATTATAGTTTGCTGTGACCCGATTTACAGCATTTTGTTGGAATTTTACCCCTCTGTTTTATTTAAGCAAATGTTACAGGGACAAACAGATGCATCCCAATAAGCTTTACCATTTTATATGAATGAATCTTGTTTTTAACCCCATATATACCGTGATAGAAAGAAAAAAAGTACAATATAAACAAAAATATTTCATATCATTCATTAGAAAAAGAAACAAATTACACACGCATCACTTGCAGTTTAAAGGGCTTTTATCTCTGCTCTGGTATTTTCTCCGTGCTTTTATAGTGTTTGGGATAAGTTCAGTTGGGCTGGGTCCTGGTGTGCTTCATATCTTTTCTCAGTGTTGCTTTGTGCCAGTATTTTGTGCGCAAGGGTGTGCGTGTGTCTATCTGTGTGAGTGAGTGTGTATATATGTGAGTGGGTGTCTATGTATGAGTAAGTGTGTGTATCTCTATATGAGGGTGCGTGTGTGTGTTTCCACCCTCAGAAGCTCCCTCCATGATGCTCGCTATCTTGTGGCAAAAACAAAAAGTAGCAGAAACGTAGAGGATGAATAACTATGAATGTAAATCAAGGCTGGAATTCAATTTTGCACTGAATTGGAGTCCAACACACTACTGTTAAAATTCCCTACCTAATATCATCATGGGGTACGAGCACTTCAGGGACTGTAGCATTTGATGAAAAAGGCCCACTACCACTTACTCAGGTAAATAAATGTAGCCTCGTCAGCATTGCCCACATGCCAGGAATAAATTAGAAAAAAGATCATTGTGTTGCATCCACTTTCCAAAGGCAAATGTTTGTGCTTGTCCTGATACTTTGAAAGTGTATGGAACGATGGATCTCTGCAAACACTGAGAGCTGGATTTTGTGTTGGAGGCAGGGTTCCCAACGCCAAGCCGAAAAGGTGGGGGAAACCCTCCCCTCGGCCTTTTGCGCACCCCCTGGAGCAATCCTCTGGACTTTTAACCTCCAAATTTCACAAGCTGGGATCCCCAACCCGTAAAATACAAGGATCCCGCCTCCAAGAACTGCTGGCCAATCAGAGGGCTGGCAGCTCAGTAGCATCGGTAGCGCCACCAGGAGCTGTGGCCACTGCTAGTACTGCAGGGACCATGGACCCAGGCCCAGTGCTGGAACCCTGGATCAGAGGTAGGTGAGGCAGGGTCACCGGGGCCAGTCTGGAAGGCCCCAGTGAAGGGGGACAGGATGGGTGGTCATGCAGTCCAGGGGGCGAGGGGGGGGGGGTTCCGGAGGGTAAAGTGGTTTCCGGCGGGGGCTGTCCGTTGGCCACAAATTTCCCATGAAGGAGGGACCCCCACCTTGAGCCCGTAGGGAGGGTGCCTCATGTTGCAAGGCATCCTCCCTGTGTGGCGGAGGCACCCCCCCGCCCCAACCTCTGGTAAGATCCTAGTGGTGATTGGAAGAGGCTCTTAATTGATTGTTAGTAGGCCACTTAAGGGCCTCAATTGTCCTCTGGGCGGGAAGACCGTGATCAACCTATCCAGCCCCCGGGAAGATCGCTTGGCAATCAGGAGGCGACGGGCTCTCCATGCCCGTCCCCTCCACCCCCTGCACCGCCTACCACCCATCGTGATACTCAGTGGCCCCCTACCTCTGAACCTGCCTAAGAAGTCACATAAAATACTGGCCTGTGACTCCATAGCTAAGGCAAGTTATTATTCTGTAATCTATTTTCCGTCTTAGGGAATACAGATCAGGTAATGTGGAAAGAAAAAACATCAGGTTTTTGACATTTCTTGTATGGGAGTTTTATCATGAAATACAAAGTTCTTGTGGGTAGAAAATCAGAAGAAAACATATTTTGTTGAAATAGTTCACAATAGAGAAATGTAAAGAAAAATCTTTGGATTCAGGTTGACAGCTATCTGATGTTTCCGATGTGAACTACCTCACTTCCAAGACTAATGACTACCCTTAGAATATTCAATTGGGTTGCCAAATCTGGTTGGAGATATTCCAGAAGATTTTATAACATGACTTCCTGTCTCCAATCACTACATTCGCACACTCCTGCCATGGGTTGTCTGACATGCCCATCCTCATGGCACACTATCTTCTCATGCCAATTGGAATTCCAACAGACTCTTTGTTGCATGACTGAATGATACTTGACTGCCAGTCAAACTATCCTTTTTCCAATTTCTCACTTTATTTTATGCTCCAATGACTTTTCTCGCAGGTTGTTCGGAGCAGCATACAGGAGATTAATCTTTAATTCCTGGAGCCTCCAGGACAATGCAGGAGGGCTGGCAACCCGATCTTCAACCATCATTTTAAAGTTCCCAATCATTCTTATTTAATGGAAAATATCGCACCATCCACAACATGATCTTCAGGTGCCGAAATGTTCCGCACCAAGGTGGCTAACACTAATGGGTAGAAATACATGTGGAGCACATCATTGAATTCCCAATGTGCATTCCTGGTGAACGAAGTTCTGTGCTGGGAGCAATATAGACAAAAATATAACCTCCCACCCCATCTGACAGCCCCCGCACTGTTTGGTTCCACTGGTACAAATTTTCCAAGCTGATTTTTTCTCAGGTGATCTTATTGAAACATATAAGATCCTGAGGGGACTTGACAGGGCGAATGTTGAAAGGATGATTCCCCTTGCGGGAGAGACTAAATCTAGGGGGCACAGTTTAAAAATAAGGGGTCTCCCATTTAAGACAGAGTTGAGGAGAAATTGTTTTCTCTCAGAGGGTTGAGTCTGTAGAACTCTCTTCACAGAGAGCAGTGGAGGCTGGGTCACTGAATGTTTTTAAGGGAAAGGTAGACAGATTCTTGATAAACAAAGGATAAACAAGAGTATCTGGGGTAGGCAGGAAAGTGGAGTTGAGTCCACAAAAAAATCAGCCATGATCTTATAAAATGGTGGAGTTGGCTCAAGGGGGCAAATAGCCTACTCCTGCTCCTCGTTCGTATGTTCGTATGGATGTATTTTCAATTATGTGAATTTATGAACATAAGAAAACATGGAACAAATACCAAATGCCAAGTGCTGCTCTCATAGGTAATGCTTAGTCCACTCTCACAAACTCTACCTGATCTATTTAATCACCTCAGGAAAGATGTGACCCCTGACTGTTGTGCTGTCATTGGCTACATTGACTTGAAGGGCTGAATTTTCAAAATGGGGTCAGGAACCTGAGGCCTGGATGATTTCAGGGTCCTGACCCCATGCCTCAGCTGCATTCCTAATGTGATGCAATCTTTGCATGTTAATGCCCTAATTGGACAGAAGACAAGCACAGCGCCCAATTAGTGGCAATGAGCGTATGCAGGAGGCGGGCGCTGCCTGCAGATCATGAGCAGCAAAGGCAGGCAGAAGCTATGATGGGGCCTGCTGCTGCCAAGCCGAAAAGAGCAGGCAGCTCCTTGGAGGTCCAGCAGAATAAAAGAGGCAGCCCTTCCAAAATAAAATGCCCTGCGCTTGGCCCAGCGAAAGATCCACATGGGCCCAAAACATTTCATCTTCCAACAATAAAGTTTGCCCTCTGCCCGCTGTGAGCCTGACAGCTGTGCACTATTGTGCGCCTGAATGGTTTGGCCCATTGGAATTCTAATTGAAAATTACAATGCGGACACCTCCCCCGGCCCCTTAATGAGCTCCTCCATGAGATTAATAGGCCCTTGATTGGAGGAGAGCTGCTTCTCCATTCACTACTAGAGTAGTGTTCATTTATTGTTCATTTGACATGTAGTGTATTGTTCATTTGAGGCTACCGTATATGCTTGGTGTACCATGCACAGTGTGTCACTAGAGGGAGTTGATAATAAAGTTTCAACTAACAGCAACAATCCAGAAAATTGTGGACTGTTCCAGAAGCGTGGGGTTCCAGAGATGACCTCCAGGACCGCATCCACACGTAGTCCCAATCCCTCCAGTATTTGAATATTCGGCCAGAATCTCACGCCCATTCAGATACTGCATGTCCTTGCTAAACCACTCATTCAGCAGCCTAACTGTAACATGGTTAATTAAAATCAGCATTTTACACTAGAACTGTCAAAAATCAGCAATGTTTTAAATATATCTCCATCTGCACAGGAAATATGGGAAGTTAAATAATATTTTTGTGTATCTTTGGTGCACTTATGCTGCATGTTTAGTATTGGAACAAAGTTTAAATATAGAATCAGGCCTCAACATGACTCTGGTAAGAACTGGCATGATGTTTTCTGAAGACTATCATTCACAGCACTTCAGCTTGACACAACATGGAAGGTAAATATAAATGCAATGTTGAACCTGCTTTACAAAAATGCTCAGGAATCCAATGGATGCTTTAAGCCCACCTGATGTTCAGCTACATATTTAGAGAGATAGAGCGCTTACCTCCATACACTCTATGCATCTAAATGTTAATTGTCTGGTGAGGGATTCTGTACATGCGTGTGGGTATGCATACTGGCTGATAATTGGAGTTTCAGTCAGGCAATATATAGGGAACCCTGACTGCCTGAAGACCATACAGCAGCTGCCAGTGGAAGGCCAGTTGTTGTAGTATAAATACAGCCCCAGTCAACATATTCGCTCTTTGTTACAGACATCTCAGTTCCCTTCTCCTGGATTCCAATCTTTTTCCTGTCTCTGTGCTGTGTAAATGCATAAGAGCAGATGGTAATGAAACTTTTATGTCCTCAGTTCATAACAATTCCTCTTGTCAAGTATAATCAATTGAGAAAAATAATTATGCATAATAACCCTTTTATTTAAGTTGAAGCTAGCCATGTGTTGCTGATGTATAGACACAAGAGTCCATCCTTATTGCTGTCTTTGGCAGCTATACAAAAAGCTTATTATGGCAAAGGGCAAGTTGGTGAATGGGTGATTTTCTTGATTTAATGAGTGACCCATATGCAATCAATGTTACAGGAGAGAGGCCATAGTATGGCAGAGAGTCATTGTGAAAGGAGAAATCATTCATGTTGATCTTGAGAACCCAAAAAATAATCCTTTCATTATCCAGTTCATTCCGGTCACGATGCTGTGTTCAGAATATGACATTCCTGTCCTTTCACCAGAGCCCTTCCATGTTTTTCCCCTTCAAGTATTTATCCAATTCCCTTTTGAAAGTTTCAACTGAATCAGCTTTCGCTGCCCTTTTCAGCAATGCATTCCAGATCATAACAAATCACTCAGCAAGAAAACAATTCTCCTCACCTCGCCTCGGGTTCTTTTGCCAATTACCTTAAAAGTGCTGGAAGATTTATGCACATTACCAATAAAATAAAACTGGCAAAGAGCATTAGTGAATTCTTCACATAAATTATAATATTTTTAGGGACCCTTGCACAATTTCCTGAGCCCCATCTGGTCTAAATTACTGCCAAGGGCCCATTTTGCAAAGCGAACAAAAAGTAAAAAAAACTGCAGATGCTAGAAACAAAAATAGAAATTTCTGGAATAACTTATACATCAGTCAGTATCTGACATGAGAACAGAAGATGCTGGAAATACTCAGCAAGTCTGGCAGCATCTGTGTAGAGAGAAACAGAGTTAACATTTCAGGTTTGTGACCTTTCATCAGAACTGGCAAAAGATAGAAATTTAACAGCCTTTGAGCAAATGAAAGTGGGGAGGGGGGTAGAAGAACAAGAGGGAAGGTTTGGTATCTGTCAACATCTATTGCGAGAACAGACAAGTTAAATATTTGCGCTTGAACCCTTATGCATTGAGATCATTGTGAAAAATTCATTCACATTTCCCAGAAGAAACCCATACATTTTACAGTGGCTAAACCTTCTCCCTCTCCCTGGCATATATTGAATATTTTCTTGATTTTTCTTTTAGGTTCTCAGTGACAGGTGGTGGATTTGTATAAGTGCAAGCTTTGTGAGGAACAGATCTAGATAGAAGGGCTTGGAAAGTGGTTCATGCACAAGTTGGTCCTGTTGAGTCATTGGGACATGACTGGCATGTTGGAGTTGTCAGTCTCACACCATTAGGCAGTACACTGGGTGTGAAGAGGAGAAAAGTTGACTGGCAGGGACATTGGCACTGGGACAGTGGGACCGGGAGAGTGGGGAGATTGAGATGGGGCAAGGTGTGAGTGGTGGCTGACAGTTTTAATGTGGGATCAGGAGGAGCATTCAGAAATGGAACATTTTTTTAAATAATCTTTTTATGGCAGCCTCCAGTGGTTTGGCTGCTGTGGTCAAGTGCAATCCTCATGGGCAAGAGCCTTGGATTTGCACAGAAATTGAGCCCAGCGCTGGTTTCAGCTGTGCTCCTTGATGACTTTAGGGTATCCTTACTAAGCTGGCGTGCGGTGCTCCCCTGGTGTAGAATGAGTGCATGCCATATCGCACATTTTCACCCCAAAAAATGGGCGTTATGCGATCCAGTTTCTAAGCCAAGATATTCAAGAAAACTTTGTACAAATATTCAGAACAGTCAAGTTGTAAGAAAAAAATGAGAGAGAATTGAAAAGGTGATTAACTGAAGGAGATCAGTTATAAATGGAATTTCAAGATTCATGGGTCAGTGATTGAACATTTGTCGAGCTGTATTTTAGAATATATTACACAGTATGTTATGTACTAGTAAAAAGCATCAAAGCAAACAAGAAGTGTCGTGATATTTTGAAATGGGATCTGAATCATCCTATTACTATTAAAAAAGTCTTCATATTAAACCTGCAGTATGTTGTTTCTCTGTGGCCTGTCATACGCACAATGATTCTATTCTTATACAGAGGAAAGGTAATAACACACATACTGCAAAAGCTATGGGCCCTGACAATATTACGGCAATAGTACTGAAGACCCGTGTTCCAGAACTTGCCGAGCCCCTAGCCAAGCTGTTCCAGTACAGCTACAACACTGGCATCTACCCTGCAATGTGGAAAATTGCCCTGTACACAAAAAGCAGGACAAGTCCAACCCGGCCAATTACCGCCCCATCAGCCTACTCTCAATCATCAGTAAAGTGATGGAAGGTGTCATCAACAGTGCCATCAAGCGACACTTCACAATAACCTGCTCAGTGACACTCAGTTTGCGTTCTGTCAGGGCCACTCAGCTCCTGACCTCATTACAGCCTTGGTTCAAACATGGACAAAAGAGCTGAACTCAAGAGGTGAGGTCAGAGTGACTGCCCTTGACATCAAGGCAGCATTTGACTGAGTATAGCATCAAGGATCCCTAGCAAAACTGAGGTCAATGGGAATCAGGGGGAAAACTCTCCGCTGGTTGGAGTCATACCTAGCGCAAAGGAAGATGGTTGTGGTTGTTGGAGGTCAATCAACTGAGCTCCAGGACATCACTACAGGAGTTCCTCAGGGTAGTGTCCTAGGCCCAACCATCTTCAGCTGTTTCATCAATAACCTTCCTTCAATCATAAGGTCAGAAGTGGGGATGTTTGCTCATGATTGCACAATGTTCAGCACCATTCGTGACTCCTCAGATACTGAAGCAGTCCATGTAGAAATGCAACAAGACTTAGACAATATCCAGGCTTGGGCTGATAAGTGGCAAGTAACATTTGCGCCACACAAGTGCCAGGCAATGACCATCTCCAACAAGAGAGAATCTAACCATCTCCCCTTGACATTCAATGACATTACCAGCGCTGAATCCCCCACTATCAACTTCCTAGGGGCTACCATTGACCAGAAACTGATCTGGAGTAGCCATATAAATACCATGGCTACAAGCGCAGGTCAGAGGCTAGGACTCCTGCAGCAAGTAACTCACCTCCTGACTCCCCAAAGCCTGTCCACCATCTACAAGGCACAAATCAGGAGTGTGATGGAATACTCTCCACTTGCCTGGATGGATGCAGCTCCAACAACACTCAAGAAGCTCGACACCATCCAGGACAAAGTAGCCCACTTGATTGGCACCCCATCTACAAACATTCACTCCCTCCACCATCGCGCACAGTAACAGCAGCGTGTACCATATACAAGATGCACTGCAGCAACGCACCAAGGCTCCTTAGACAGCACCTTCCAAACCCACGACCTCTACCAACTAGAAGGACAAGGGCAGCAAATGCATGGGAACACCAGCACCTGCAAGTTCTCCTCCAAGTCACACACCATCCTGACTTGGAACTATATCACCGTTCCTTCACTGTCGCTGGGTCAAAATCCTGGAAATCCCTTCCGAACAGCACTGTGGGTGTACCTACCCCACATGGACTGCAGCGGTTCAAGAAGGCAGCTCACCACCACCTTCTCAAAGGCAATTAGGGATGGGCAATAAATGCTGCCCAGGCCAGCGATGCCCACGTCCCATGAATGAATAAAAAAAGCACAGGGGACTGAATTCTAATTTGGTGTTATGAGACAGGACGTATCAGTGTTGGGTGGTAACATGCATTATGCAAGTGTATAAGTGAACATTGATGCAGACATTTTTGTAGAAATTTTTCTTTGGGATAGATGCGACATTTGAAAACTGGAAAATAGCCAATGCTATTTCACATTTAAAAAGAATGCACAGGGAATGATAGACCAGTTGCCTTCACCCGAAGAAGTCACTTGGGATTTCAGCTCACTGCCGCTAGCCTGTGTGTATTATTTGTTGCTGAAGTTGTTTATAAATAATACTTTTATTCAAAGTCCATCTTTTAATTTTGTGCAGTGATGTGATACAGATGTACATGGTATTACTGATAAGTTTGGTGTACAAGCATTGACTACAACACAAATTGTTAATTAACCCTTAACAAGTTTGCAATGTATGCTTTACACTTCTTTGGGTTACTTGATTGCCATTTTCTGCTGCACTCAAGTTTTAGATGTGGAGTGATACATATGGTGATATGTCCATGATTGACACTCGCATCGATGTTTTTGGCTCATTTGACAGATTTCTGCATCACTGAAAGAATCCACTGTGTCACAGGGAAAAAGCACGGGTGTCACCTCCTGGAAGCACGGGTCATTGTCTAAAGACTACATAGGCTGTAGTAATGGAAAGTCCTAGTATATATTTTTTTAGTTCCTTGGATGTGCCAGCACATCCACTAGTTTGGTTACAAAAAATGGCAAGGTTCAATGGAGTACATGATGAAGCAATTGGAACTCTTTGAATTGTTTGTTGTGTTTGCTTGGGAGGTGCCTCTTTCTGGGTGGATTTTTGTGTGGCACAAGAATGTTGCCATGGTGACTCGCACAGCTAATGCTTTTAGCCAACGTTACATAAAGAGTCATTTTTGGCAGGATGAAAAGTAATACGCTATCATTTGCTTCATACGCAGGAAAGTTAAATGTGACCGCATAACCCAGTTTTAGCTCAGAAGCTACGGAAAGGATTTGCTTATGGAAGTCACAGCTTTGGACAAAATTCCTGCAGAGGCAATTTCATCAGGCAATGGTTGGCTGAACTATTCTGTTGGCTGCTGAAAATTATGTGAACTAATAGAAGATTAAGGAAAGAAAGTTACTTTCCTGAGAGGGTTCCGATGAGCATCATAGCGAGTTCCAGCCAATTCTCTCATCTCAAGCAATAATGTACATTTGAATAAAATGACCCTGGGGGAGAAAGAGACAGAATTTCTCTGTACACTGGATCTAATGAAGTTGTAACATCACTTATATAAGAACTGAATTGTAATTGCATCGCACAGTGCAGAAGAAATATTGCCCACAAGAAAGGTAGCAATTTGAAATTGTGCTGCTCCTGTCGTTTTCAGGAACCGATAACATTTCTGATCTATGAGGGCTTCAGAGAATGAGAGATGTTTGAGTTTGGACACTGAATGAGGACAGGTTTAGGTTCAGCTGTGTCATCCTCAACAATTGACTATTCTTCTAACGTTCACTGTTTTGGTTTATACATGAAGCAGGGGGCTAACCGGCAATGCAATTCACTGGGAGAGAGTGGGAGGGGTGAAATCAGGCGATGCAGAAGTTATTAATGCCCTGCTGCTCACCCTTAAAGGAGTGATGTATTACTAATTGTTGTGTTTGGTTGTGGTTTCTGGGGATTAGTTAGATATGGATTTAGGGTTAGGAGGGCAGGAATGAGGGGTACGTGGAAGGTAGACTTACAAGTGGTCATATCAGTGGAGTTCTTTCTCCTTTCATGCTCAATGGGTGGCTAGCTGTGTTTGGTGTCTAGGCCAGTTTGCTCTGAATGAGCCTTCAAGAATGGACCCTAGAGTGCTTGTTATATTTCCAGTTCCAGACCGAGGTGGAAACTCGTTCATTCTGGTTGGATTACGCCCCACATGTACCTTCAGCCACATGTTTGTTGTGGGGAGGGCTGTACTTCACCCCAGCGTGAAAGCATCTATACACAGCTAGTAGCAAGGGCTAGGCAAGCATGCTCTTTCCACTGGAGTCCTGCAGCAAGAGTTTTACTGAAGTCTGCCAGATTGAGTTAGAGTCTTCACTGGGCAGAAATTGTTTGTAGGCCTCTCTCCACTACCAACAGTAATATGTAGGTGTTACAAATTTCAGGTCTGCTCCAGATATTTTCTCAGATTCAGCATTTCTACTCACTGCCTTAAGTGGATCCCATGTCACTTACAACAGGACTTTACTGCCTAATATCTAGTCATACGATAGCATGATCCAACAACAACTTGCATTTATATAGCAGCTTTAACATAGTAAAAATGTCCAAAGGCACTTCACAGAAGTGCAATCAGACAAACTTTGACACCGATCCACATAAACAGATAAGCTGAAGCTGGGACAGAGATGGGCGGAGGCTGTCCCAGGACCATAACAATGAAGCCCTTTGTTAAATAAAATGATTACTATAATCTCACATGTGCGTTTTCCAATCTTTTCAAAGGCCGACTGATTCACATTTCAATGAGACAAGGCCAAACACAAGTCGTGGATTCACACAGTGCAGAAGGAGGCCATTTGACCCACCGCACCTATGCTGGCTCTTGAAAAGCTATCCAGTGAGCCCCACTCCCCAGATCCCATCAAATCAACATTAACAAATTGGTTTGATTTGCAATTCTTAAGTGAACAAATAGTGAACATTTCCAATACATCCCACTGCACTTTGCATTGAGAGCAACAAAAAAAGAAATAAGTCCCTATTCGCGGGCTAAAGATTCACTTTTCTGGTTGGCCATTTCTCTGCATCTAACAGAGTCTATCTTAATGAAATGGGACTTGGACCCAGTCTGGCTATCTCTTTCCCACAGCAAACCTCCTGGAACTGACACCAAGCCATGTGTTTATCAAACTTTGTGCCTAGCTGGACAGCAAGCCAGCAGTTTGACCTCTTATTCGCTCTCTGTCTCCAGGTTGGCCAGTAAGGCAGCCAACTAAAATGGCTACTGTGCCTCTGGGCAGAGGTTCCCTTAGAAACTATCTCCTGCTGTTCCTCAAATTAATAATATCATCCAGACATAATGAGCAATGATAGCTCAGAGAAAAGAAGTTAAATCAGCATAATCACCCAATCTCTTATCTGGAATGAGTTAATGACTGTTACAGTCTCAGAGGGGAATGATACATTAGTAGCACCACTCCATACACTGGTTCTTCTAGCTTTACATACATATCTTCCAGGCTTCCTGCTCTGAATATTTAACTACTTGAGGACAAAATTTCACATCAAAGTAGCATTTTAATATAAATCAAACCAAACCTTTTCACTCTTTCCTGATAGTTATACCCTTTCAGTATTGGTATTATCCAAGGTGCAACAAAGATATACAAGGATGAGACCAAAACTGGGAGGCTCTAACTACCAGGAAAGACTGAACAGGCTGGGGCCCCTTTCTCCAGAAAAGAGACAACTCAGGGGTGATCCAATAGAGGTCTTTAAAGTCATGAAGGGGTTTGATAAGGTAAACATAGAGAAGGTGTATTGACTTGTTGAGGGAGACCAAAATTAGGGGTCATAAATACAAGGTAGTCATGAATAAATTCAATAAGGAATTCAGGAGAAACAGAGAGCGTTTATCATGTCAAACCTCATGAAGTAGATGAGGTGAAAGCATAGATGCATTTAAGGGGAAGCTAAATAGGTACATGAGGGTGAGAGAAATAGTAGGATATGTTGATAGGGTTAGATGAAGTAGGGTGGGGTGGGGTGGGGAGGTTGGTGCAGAACATAAACAAAGGCATTGCCCAGTTGGGCTGAATGGCCTACATTCATATTGTAATTTCTATGTTTTTTTTTCTTTGGCCTCCTTGTCTCGAGAGACAATGGGTAAGCGCCTGGAGGTGATCAGTGGTGTGTGGAGCAGCGCCTGGAGTGGCTATAAAGGCCAATTCTAGAGTGACAGACTCTTCCACAGGTGCTGCAGATAAAATTGGTTGTCGGGGCTGTTACACAGTTGGCTCTCTCCTTGCGCTTCTGTCTTTTTTCCTGCCAACTGCTAAGTCTCTTCGACTCGCCACGCTTTAGCCCCGCCTTTATGGCTGCCCGCCAGCTCTGGCGATCGCTGGCAACTGACTCCCACGACTTGTGATCAATGTCACAGGACTTCATGTCGCGTTTGCAGACGTCTTTAAAGCAGAGACATGGACGACCGGTGGGTCTGGTACCAGTGACGAGCTCGCTGTGCAATGTGTCCTTGGGGATCCTGCCATCTTCCATGTGGCTCACATGGCCAAGCCATCTCAGGCACCGCTGACTTATTAGGGTGTATATGCTGGGGATGTTGGCCACCTCGAGGACTTCTGTGTTGGAGATACGGTCCTGCCACCTGATGCCAAGGATTCTCCGGAGGCAGCGAAGATGGAATGAATTGAAACGTCGCTCATGGCTGACGTACGTTGTCCAGGCCTCTCTGCCGTAGAGCAAGGCACTGAGGACACAGGCTTGATACACTTGGACTTTTGAGTTCTGTGTCAGTGCGCCATTTTCCCACACTCTCTTGGCCAGTCTGGACATAGCAGAGGAAGCCTTTCCCATGCGCTTGTTGATTTCTGCATCGAGAGACAGGTTACTGGTGGTAGTTGAGCCTAGGTAGGTGAACTTGTGAACCATTTCCAGAGTGGTAAAATTATGTAATTCTATGTTAGAGATGCTTTTGTGGTAAAAATGGTCAGAACTTCCAAAGCTTACAACCTTTTCCCATCTTTCGCCAGCATTCCAACAATCATTGTCCTTTACACCAGCATAGATCAGACTTAATCATCAAGCCAAGCACCTTTGCTTAAATGCTCCTGCCTATTGCTTCAATATCCGATCAGCACAGAAATGTTGAGTCGCTTCATGTAACCATGGTAAACAGGATATGTCTTGGAAAATAATTTACCTGCTTAATGCAGAATGATATCACGAAGCACAATTTAAAAAATTAGATGATGTCAATTGAAATGAAAAGGTTGATTTTCTGACTCAGCACAGCTGGTGGAGAGACTTGATTATAGTGAGAGAGCACGCAACCAAAATGATTGGAAAATAATGGGCACTACATATCCGAATTTCCAATATTCTCAGCAGGCAAGACTCCCTGCCAGCAGCAATGTCAGAAAATGTACCTCAAAGCTTCACTTTTAAAGTAGAAGGTGAATCTTCACAGTACAACAGAAATAACATCTATTGCTGTATAATTCGTGTTACAGTCGTTGAGATAGGTTCCTGCAGCCAACTGTTTCTGGCTGCTCCAGGAATTAAAAAAAAATCTTGCATTTATAACCAAACGTCCCCAGTGAGATGACAATCTTTCTTTAACACCTCAAAATTACTTTCTCATTAAAACAAAGTCAAAGTCAATTAGAACCATCACTTCCAATGCACAGACTAATTATGGGGCAACCTTGTTATGGCAAAGCCTATTGCACACACCTCCCATGTAACAATTTCCTTAGCTTCTGCTATAGACAGAGGAAGGATTTCAATTTCAATAAGCCGATTAAAACTACTTTACCATCCCCAGAGCTCATAATAATCTCGCTTCAGTGTGATATAGCAAATAATATAATACACTTTCTATTAGTTGGTGTCACCTTGGCTCAACTGCAGACCTTGAGCTGATAAACAAATATGACACAGCAGAGTGCTGCTTTGTTGGAGGTGAAGTTTCTCGCATGAGATGTTAAATCAATGCCCCATCTGCCTGTTCTCGTGATTCAGGTGGATATGATAGGTCCTAGTAACTTGACTTCCCTTAATGACACCACTAAAATAAAAGGTGATTTGAAGATAAGAACATAAGAAGTAGGAGCAGAAGTAGGACATACGGTCCCGTGAGACTGCTCCACCGTTCAATAAGATTATGGTTGATTTTCCACCTCAAGTCCACTTTCCCACCCTATGCCATATTCCTTGATCCCTTAAGTGCCCATACACTGAAGTGTTTGGCCATTCATGTTATGTTTGAGGTCTCTCATTGAGCTCAAAATGCTATCATTTTTCTCAATGCAAAATGTTAAAGTGCATGGGGAAAGCACAGGGCAATGGAGCTCTTGAAGAGAGTTGTCACAAGAGTGATGGGCCAAGTGACCTTCTTCTGTTCTGTACACACACTCACACTTATAATAATAGCCACTAGATACAGAAGGAGAGCAAGAAGTGAGCTAATTTTTCCTTTCCCTAACTGTGGAAATATTTCAAAAAGATTTTTCTAAAAGAAAATTGCTCGTGCCATTCTCAGAGGACAAGACTGTATAAAATTCCAGTAATACTGATAGAGATGTTAAAACCTATTTTTGAGGTGGATTGGTTGGGTATAATAAAGTGTGAGTTTTATTTTTCTTCATCAATCATTACAGATGAGATACAATACAAGAGTAACCATTAAGCTAGTGAAACAGTACATTGCTAATATGGTTCGAAGCACAGGTTAAACATTTCACTCTTGTATGTATATCAGTATATGAGCTTTGCAGTTGTAAAACTAGAATCCTGTGCATAATATAAATTGCTACTATTTCTTCTAAATGGACTGTGGAAAAAGTCCACTTCTGCAGATGAGTAATGTGATCCCACAGAACAGTGGCATTTGTGTCTGTGCTCTATGTGGATTGCAATCTGAGAGGCCCGAGCAAGTGTGGGGGAGAGGGGTGTGTGGTGTGATTGCCTTTAAGAGTGATATCCCTTTAAGATCTTAGTAGGCTAATGAGCTGAGTACCAGGATGCAGTCATGTGAATACATGCCAGTCGCACTCTACTACTGTAACACCTCGAGTAAGGTCTGTAAATAGTTATCTCTGCACTATATATACTTGTTACATATATACAAATTAGGAGCAGAAGTAAGCTATTCAGCCCCTCTAGCCTGCTCCGCCATTCAATAAGATCATGGCTGATCACGGTTAATAAATCTGTTTGAGATCTTCAACAACTTGGACTCCACGCATCTCATCTATGTTGCATCAGACAACATAAAAAGCTTCTCATTACAGGGTGTTGGTGGGAGGAGGGGTGTGAGAGGAGATGAAAAAACATTCCTGCTTTCAGAAATGACAGCTTCTGAAAAAATTGTTATTGCTGTATAATCTGGTTGACTGAACTCTTTATGGCTCTGAAAGCTGTGCCTGCAGGATGTGATTTTCTCAATGTATGTTGGCAATAAAGGGACCTTGCCTACCATAACTACAAAAGGGAAAAATCCCAGGCCCACTTCCCATCATTTCCCACCAAATCATTTTAATGCCTATAAATTCCCTAAATGCGCTCCCGGCAGTGGAGGCTCCACATCTGGAGTAACCATCTGAAAAGTCACCTCTTTCCATTCATTAAGTTAACAGAAGTTCTAAGCTGAAGTTCAGAACTCACTTTTGGTTTATATTTCCCCGAACAAACAGCTGAAAAGTCTGTTATTGCTTTCTGGAAAAATAGCTTTTTACAAACCACTACTTTTTCATCCATATTATCATACTGAGAAAAATAGTTCCCTGTGTCAACACAGATCTGTCCCAGTGGACAAATGATTTCATGATGGTCTCAGCTGATCCTCAGTTAAAACATTAGAAGAGTTCAAATGTTAATAAAGGGCCGGAACTTATTGGAGGGGGCCATCTGATAAGAATATAAGAGCTTAAGAAATAGGAACAGTAGACCATTCGGCCCTTCAAGCCTGCTATGTCATTCAATATGATCATGGCTGATCTTCCGCCTCAACTCCATTTTCCTCCAAACTCCCCATATCTCTAAAATAAAAGCAAAATACTGCGGATGTTGGAAATCTGAAACAAAAACAAGAAATGCTGGAACCACTCAGCAGGTCTGGCAGTATCTGTGGAAAGAGAAACAGAGTTAACATTTCAGGTCAGTTCCGAAGATGCTGCCAGACCTGCTGAGTGGTTCCAGCATTTCTTGTTTTTGTTCCCCATATCCCTTGATTCCCTAAGAGATTAAAAATCTATTGATCTCAGCCTTGAATATGTTCAATGATGGAGAATCCACAGCCCTCTAGGTGAAGAAATTTCTCCTCAACTCAGTCCAAAATGATCAACCCCTTATCCTGAGTCTGTGCCCCCATGTTCTAAATTCCCCAGCCAGGGGAAACAACCACTCAGTGTCTACCCTGTCAAGCCCCTTCAGAATCTAGTATGTTTCAATGAGATCATCTCTCATTCTTCTAAACAGATACCGTTAGTTAAACTTTTCTTGCACCCTTCAGCTCAAAAATGTTTTGCATCGTAACTTGCTGGAAGCAATAGCTGATAACGATATGGCGAGAGCATCTAAACTGTTGACTGATTTGTGCATTAATAACTGTGTACGTTGCTAACACGCCATTATTTTTCCAGCAAGATCCAGCCCAATATGATTAGTATTCTTTTATCAGGCCACGGGTTTGTAGCAAAGTTGCACTGTATCTTTTTGTATGATTACTGCACAATATGAACAGTGAAAGATGGAAATTCAGCTGCTAACATTATAAGGTCATAGGATTTGATCCCTCATCATATTTTCACCACATTTCACGCATCCTTTCCTTGAGGTGCTGCAGTACAGTGCAACACACAACAGCAGGCTTTTGTTACTTCATGTCAGTGGCCATTCTTCATGAGTGAATATAGGCAGTGAGTGCCAGCAGGTCATTCAACTGTGGAAGGCATCACATTTGAGTCTGACTTTGCATTGATCAGACACCCATTACACAACCTTTCCTACTTGAGTCAATGCACAACAAGCAGGAATGGCAGATTTTCCTCCTCTCTAACTTGGGTCATTGTGACCAACATCAGAATCACAGCCTGACAGTTTGCAATTGTTAAAAAAAAACTGCATATTAATCCAGTTGCTTTGATCTGGCTCACCCTAATGATTGCCTCACTCAGTGTCTTCCGTCCACTAGCAGAAACCACCTCATAATGAATTAAACCCAAATGAGAGAATGCAACCTGGCATTAACTTTCACTCTGCCACTTTTTCTGTAATTTAACAATCAGTCATCATAATATGCCCAACCTGACCTGTACCTTCATTGTACAGGCTGGAACTGCTCATTTCCCAAACCAGCATTCCCTGCTCTAGGTAGTTTTAAGTTGTGGATGTGCTTCCATTGTGAACTCGGTTAAAAAACATCTACTGTAAATCTTAATTGAGTCTTGTTTTTGTATGTTCTGTGGTGTAGATGTTCCAAAATATACAGCTTAATAATTTATTGGTGTTTTGAACAAATTAACCTTATAATCAAACACATAGGTTTTTTCTTTATAAAAGCAAAATACTGCAGATGCTGGAGATCTGAAATAAAAACAGAAAGTGCTGGAAATACACAGAAGGCCTGGCAGCATCTGTGGAAGGAGAAAAACAAAGTTAATGTTTCAGGTGTTTGCTGCAGTCCCTGAAACGTTAACTCTGTTTCTCTCTCCACATAGGTTTTTATATTTACTGAAAAAAATAGCATGAGTTTTCATTAAATCTTCATCATACCTATCACATTAACTTCTACATTCACATTAATAACCCTTTCTAAAGTTCTGAGTGTGTTTGCAGTTCCCTTCTGTTTGTACGTGTGTAGTTGCCCTTGCGTCTGTGCGTGTATGTGGTTGGACAGGAATGCAAGTGAATTAGTGAGAATTCAGCAATCTGGGGCTCAATTTGATAACCTAACAGCACACAATGAAAAGTAATTCAGACACTTTTTCAAAGGTTTTTCAAAAAGATATCTAACTTCGAAGAAAAATTCCCTGTTTTCTGTGGGATATTGTTAAGAATTTCCTGGAATAATATCATTCTGGAGCTCACTTGATTGAATACTGCACAGTTGTACATAACACATAGAAAGTGTTTTGTGCAGTAATACGATGGGCTAGACGTTTTCTCGGCAGGGGTCCCACCGATGGACCCAAAAGTGGGGGGTGTTATGTTTATGCTGGGTTGCTGGATATATTATATTTATCTGATTTATCCCAGAGCAACTGGTTTATTTACAGCATTTAGAAATATCTCAGCACTAACAAGATCTCAGTACAATATCTTTTCAGAACAGTCTGTTTTCTATAGGAGACACTAGTAATTACTAGAACATTCGAGACCTGTTTCTTTTTAGTTTCAGTTTCAACCAGGCTGAAGTAATCAAACAATGAACGTTGACCAATGTTCAGAGTAATACAATCAAATCCAGATCAATCAAGCACTACAAAGGAGTGGGTGGGGTGGGGGTTGGGGGTTGGGGGGTTGGCAACTCTGCTTCAGCAGTCTGTGGGACCCAGAGCCACATCTTGTCAGCGGTAGCTAATTAATTCACTGCCGCCAGAGCAGATGTCTCTATAAAAGATGGCCACCTGCCCCGAGGAGCTACCGGCCAATCAGAAGGCAGTAGCTCAACAGCCTCAGGAATGCCACTGGGAGTGGTGGCCACTGCTGCGACTGCACCTGGAAGAAGAGGACTCCATTGATGGGCAACGCCTTCACAACCAGATGTGAGGTGAGGCAAGCCCCAGCAAGGGGAGGGAGTTGTTGAGGGCAGGCAGTGCTGTTGTTGTGGGAGCGGCCAATGCCGCTGGACCGCCCCCCCCATCAAGGGCCAAAGAGTGCCTAAGTAGAAGGTCCTCCCCCCACCCTTCCGAGCCCGCTGGGAGACCACCAGGGTTTACCTGGTAAAATCCCAGCAGCGGCAGGAGAAAGCCCTTCATTGGCCACTTAAGCGGCTCAATTGGCCTTTGGGAGGGAGGGCTGTCTGCCACCTTCCCCGCTACTGACAAGATGGCATGGGGGCAAGAAGACGATGCAGACTCCACCCCTGCCTTCCCTCACCATTTTATTGGACTCCCCACCTCCCAGCCTATCCCCAGAGAGCTGGTAAAGTTCAGCCTGATAAATCTGTTCTTTACAAATACACGTAGCGCACAGAGGAAACTCCATGAGGTGTGTAGTCACCCAAGTGCATTTAGGCAAAAAAATGAAGTGGGTGGGGAGAGGGACTCCTCCCAATATTAGTCTTACCTTACTTGGAATTCATACCTGAAGCAGTCTAACTGCAGCCTGGGGTAAAGTGAAAAGGTTCCCTGTTGGTTCACTGAGAATTGGTCAGTGGTTTAGCTCACTGTATGGCAGCACTAACAAACAGGCAACCTTCATTGTTTTATAGCCTTCAATGTTTTATAGTTAAAGGAGTCAGAAATGAATAGGTCTAAATGTTGAATATAATTCTTATCGTAATTAAGCTGATTTTTCCATAGCTATGATGACAGCAGCTACAATGCATTATTTAATGAGATGTAATGTATTTTACGCTAGTTCACAATACTGGCCCATTGTGTCCTAAATCTTCCAATAAGCATTAGGTTGTACATAAATAAAAACAGAAATGCTGGAAATACACAGCAGGTCGGGCAGCATCTGTGGAGAGAGAAACAGAGTTAACGTTTCAGGTCAATGACCTGTTGTCAGAACTCTATTAACTCTGTTTCTCTCTCTACAGATGCTGCCAGACCTGCTGAGCAGTTCCAGCATTTTCTGTTTTTATTTCAAAGTTCCAACACCCGCAGTATTTTGCTTTTGTATTATGTTGTACATATTGTATGTATGTTAGCTCACCCAAGCAATTGGGAAAAATAGCACTTAGATACTCTTATTAAATCATTTATTTATAATTATGTCAAGAGAATCCAAGATTGAGAAGTATGAGACATCATTGTAATCTAATATTTGAGAACAACGCTCCCTTAAGGCACATACTCTCCTGACTTAGCATATCATTCCTGCACTGATTTTGGTTTGGAATTTACAAAGGTTGAAACTGCCCCCGGTATTCCCCTAAGTTATTTTCTCCAGTTCGACACAGCATTGAGAGTCATAGAGTCATTTACGGCATAGAAGGAGGCCATTCTGCTCATCGAGTCCATGCCAGCTCTCTGCGGAGCAAACCTGTCAGACCCACTCTTCTAAAGCTTTGTCACTGCTTCTCTGAAGTGATCACTGGGAATGCCTGGACTAGTTCTTGTCCTGATTTCCCTTTGGCCTCAACTTTCAGCTTACATGAGAAACCAGGAATTTACCTTATGGGAAGTGTGGGTGGAAGACTACACCCCAGCATTCTGTATACTCCATTATGCTGCCATTGTTTGCCCCAAAGTTAGATAAGCAGCATCTCACCATTCTGGAATAGGAACTTCTGCAATGAAAGTCTTACATTAAAGAGCGTAGAAAATAGGAATGTCTTGTATACCTTGTGTAGAACATTTTGAACTCTACTTTCTGTTGAATGTACTGTAGTTCTGAACCTTATGGGGTTTGTGATAGGTGATGAAGAAATGTAGGACCAGCCCTGGAGATGCCGAAGAGACGAGACATCCTCGCAATTGTATTGATTGTATTACCCTGGACTCTGCTTATTACAGTTTGGCACCAAAACACTGTCTCACCTCTGCTGGCCCTGAGAAAGGGTAAGTGACAACCAGGCTTACTAATTCACCAAAATGGCTGTTCATCATTTTTAAAACAATTCTTAACATGAAGAAAGATGTTCCATAATATCCTCTTGATGTAGGAACCTCAGAATCTGAAAAATATAAATCTGGAGATGCTATATGAGAAAGCAAATAGTTAACATGTATGTACGACATTGCTCTGCCCACTATTTTAAAGGAGGCATTAACTGCATATCTTACCATATCCACTAAAATAGCAGATAGAGTAACGTAACAGGTAATCGAGAAGTATCAATAGCCATGATATTTTGTTTAGATTAAAAGTGAAATAGTTGATTGAACATTTAGAAACTGAAAAAGTTACAGAAATGTTATTAGATTTTGTATGGATATTTTGCTTTAAATAAACTTTTATTCAATTTTTCTAAATTATTTTGTTAAACATCATCCAGAGGACAGATTTTCGTCTTTACTGCCTATTTGTTAAGCATTGCCTTGGTGAAGTGCAGTGAGGAAAATGGATCACATGGCACTAAAAAAAACACCAGATTTTCCTTCTGTTTAAATTATTGGAAGAAAGATCAGACAGGTTCAGTAACAGGTGTGAGATCCTCCCTGCTGGACTTTCCGCTTTGTGCTCGATCCAAGATACGGGAAAGCTGAAAGTATCAGGCAAATGTCAGATTAATAAAACAACAGATTGAGGTGAATATGAATAAGGAAACAGTAACTGAATGAGAAAGGGATGTAGTATTGGAGAGGGTGTGCAATTGAAAACATTGGAACATAAATAACCTATCATTAGTTGTGCGACAGAGTTAATTAGAAAATTTATTAGACGCAGTCAAACATTCACAACAGAAAGAAAGAGAAAAGCAATGTGGCTGAAACTCTAGCACACTAGAGAATATTAAAAGATACAAACAGATGAAAAAGAGCAGCTGACTCATTGTCGTGTCCTATACTGTCATCTGCTCATCATCATCCTCATCCCCTCCAGGCCCTCCCCACAGCCAGGGAATCTCTTGGGAGAAGCAAAAAATCAGTGATAAAGGATCTTAGAACTACTTAGGGAGTTACAGCTGATAACTGGGGGAACCTCTGCTGAAATTCAACCCCAGTTCTAGGTGAGGCCAGACCAAGGCCTTGTACAGGGTCAGAATAGTACTTCCTGGGTTTTAATTAATTGACTTGGAAATATTTTCTAACATTCCACTTGCTTTTGCAATAGCCTCACAGTACCAGTCATGGACCTTCAAAAACTCATGCACTCTAACACCCAGCTCCTTCTCCCTTTGGGCGCACAACTTTGTTTGGTGTAAACATGCTTCGCATTGCCGCTAAACAAGTGTATAAAACAACATCTATCTTAAATTAAAACATCAGCCAGATATTGGCCCATTTGCCCATTGCATCTAGATCTGCCTGCAATCTATTTTTCTCATCTAAGCTCCTACACCTGCACATAACTTTGTATCAACCACAAACTTGTCAACAGTTCTCCTGATGCTGCCAACCAGATCATTGATAAAGATGGTGAAGATCATCAGCCCTAATAACAATCTTTGTGGGACTTCACTATTAACCAGTCCCCGCACAGAACCACTACTATTGATAACTACTCTTTTGTCTATGAGAATCCAACCAGTTCCTATCCCACCCAAAATCTGGCTGTTAATCCCATGGGACTCAACCTTATTTAGTAGCCTTGAAGACTAACCTGCTCTAAGAATATATGAGACCTACACATTGCTTACAATGAGTTTAGAGAAGCAATTAAAGCTTCCCTTAGACCTGAGTGCAGTTTATACAATATTACAGGGTTCAAATATTTGCACAATATTTGCAGGCCATCCTTTGACTCCTCAGTTGCTGCTACTTGATGGTCCAACCTGCTCATGTTGTACTTTTTTAATACATACATACATACACAGACATACCTAATAAGTACATCATATTTCATTTAGTAAATCTCATAATCTCTGGCCTGGAGTTGGATGAAGTTCATTACATGTATGAAAAAAGGCTGAATCTGGCCTCTGCCCAGTATTTAATTTTGCTGCCATGTGAATTTTGGATATACATTCATTTCACCTATTCTGCAGTTTTCCTTGGGAATGTTGACATTGCCGTAGATATAACCAGAATATTCAAGTCTCAGTTATCCTCTTGAATGGAGACAATGATTAAATCTAATTTCTATTAATCTCTTATCAAGTCTAATTTTGAAATGAATGTATATCCAAAATTCAAATATCAAGTATGAGGTATGAAGAATTCATAATGCTCTTTTATTCATTTAAATTAGCCCCTCAACTAATATAAGTATTAATCACTAAGGCCAATATTAGCTTGCTAGATATTGAACCTGCTCTGACCCGTCACATCCCTCCACTCTTGAAATGCACTTTGTAAAAAGTCCCATTGCTAGACAACATGTGAGGTAAAATGTAGGAATTCGTACCTGCCTGGGACAGTGTGGCTCAGACATGAATCAATGGAAGCTCCCATGCATGCAGTTTGTATGGTTGAAGCTGGATAAGTTGTATGATTGCCACAGAGCAGTTGATACTTAAGTACAGACAAGCAGTATTAGTGACGTAGGAGCTGCTATATTTTTTGTACAATCATTTGGACACATATAGGGTCTGCACAAATATATGTTTCTTGTAGAACAGTGTTAATGATCCTCTGCAAATGGGTTACTCCATATATCTACACAAATTAAATGTATCTGTGTTTTTTTGTAACAAGTAATAATTATTTGCCCTTTTTTTCCCAATACATCCAAGCCATCCACTGCCCTTGATCAAGGAGGTAGGGAACTGGGTCTGAAGAGTCTTCGAATGATGTTCTGTAATTAGGCTCCACAAAATTCACAAAACCCAGGTTGACTTGTCCTCAGATTATTTTATCATTTGGGCTAGCTCTCTATCTCGAGTCAGTTCCTGAAACTGAAATCAGACACTAGCTAGATGCAGAATTGTGATTGTCAATCCTTGTTCCTGCACTCTGTGGTGCCCTAATTTACCTGTTACACTTCAGAATTGTAAGTGTATTGGACACATCATTGTGTGTCAGCTTGGCTCAGTAGTAGCCTTTGGGTCAGAGGTTATGTATTCAGTCCTGCAACAGCACTTGAGCATATAAAGTGAGCTGACACTGCTGCGCAGTACAAACTGAGTGCCGCACTGTCAGGAGCGCCATCCTTTGGATGAGTCATTAAGGCAAGGTCCAGTCTGATTGGTTGAGTAGATGCTAAAGATCCTATAGCATTATTAAAAGAAGAGTATGAAATTCTCCTGGTATACAGGCTAATATTACCAAACCAAAGAGCTATTTATTTTATTTCAATTACCCCTTTGTGCAGAATAGCTCCTGCTATTAGTGGTTGCATTCCAAAGTAAGTCATTTGCTGAAATACTTTGATTTTATTTTGATCAGATAATATGCTATATAAATGCAAATGTACTCAGTATATATTATATCACAGAAACATGATACAGACACACGACGGGATCAGTGGATGGAGTAATGTGGAGCACCGTTTAGTGATGGAGTCTGATCTCCATTTTACTAGTAGCGAAAGTCATGAGGCAATTACCAAGAACAAATCAAGGCCAAGAATGTACCCAGTCCCTGTAAATTTTAGAAAAACAAAACTAAGTTTTACCATTTTTCTTTCAGATGATGGGAGTGAGAATGGCAACCGCCGAGATCTTGGTCAGTCATCAGACTCCAAGGAATATTGTCCATCAGATAAGGATATTGTGGAGGTGATCAGGACAGAGTATGTTTATACACGGCCTCCCCCCTGGTCAGATATCCTCCCCACAATTCATGTCATCACTCCAACTTACAGCAGGCCTGTACAGAAGGCAGAACTGACAAGGGTTGCTAACACCCTACTTCACGTGCCCAACCTCCACTGGATAGTGGTGGAGGACGCACAGAGAAGAACAACACTGGTGACCCAACTCCTCAAGGAGATGGGCCTTAACTACACACACTTGAATGTAGAGACACCACGCAGTTACAAGCTGAGAGGGGACATTCGGGATCCTCGTTTCCCACGTGGCACCATGCAAAGAAACCTGGCATTGAGGTGGCTTCGGGAAATGTTCAATTTAAACAACACACAGCAAGGGGTCATATATTTTGCAGACGATGACAACACATACAGTTTAGAGTTGTTTGAAGAGGTAAGTTATATCTCATTACAATGAATAATGGTGATTAAAGTAAGTGTCAAATATATGTTCTGTGCAACGGGTTCAGATGGTGTCTCACCCACGGGCAGAAATTAGGTTTTATGTACCAACATCTGAACCCTCAGGTTACAGACTTTAACATCCAGCTCATTTGTTCATGCAATCTCTCAGCTGCATACATCAAGTCTACAAATAGCATATGTCTATTGTCTAAATAGGTAGATATCCTGCATTCTCCTGTGTATACACTCTGGGGAGTAATTTTCTGTGCACGTGATTGTATCAGGAAACCTCATATTGGAAAGTCATGGGCAGGATGCCTGCAATTTCTCAATATTAGAGCAAGGTTCCGTACTGCCTGTACATAATTAGAAAATTATCCCCACTTCATACATATGCCATTGTTATATATCTCCCTAGATTGATCTGTTTATGAAAATCCAGTGCACATCAGCAGCCAGTAGATGTAGTTTACCTGAATTTCCAAAAGAGATCCAGCAAAGTTCCTCAATCCTCAGGGATTGTCAATGATTATGAAATTAGAATTTATCTAGATGTACTAAGAACTGGTTGACAACAAAAGACAAAAGCTGGGGATAAATGGGAAAAAGAAATAGCTAAAGTATGCCACAGAAGTCTCTCTTGGGTCTCTTGGCCATAGTGTTTGTGAATGGTATCAAACAGGGTATGGGTAGAATAGGTTTACTAAATTTGTAGATGGCACGAAACTATGTGGATGGATAACAAGAAGAAACAAGAAACAAGAAGAAAGAAAGAATCCCTTCAGAGAGACTTGGCTCAATTATATTGATGGTCTAAAATAATGTAGATAAATGTAAACAAATGTATTTCTATTGTTATGTAAGAGATATGGGTCGGGATTTAACCCTGGGCAGATGGGAGCCAGCCACCGACTGAAAAGTCAGTGGCGAACCTGCTTCCACCTCACCTGGGGATCCGACCCATATTTTGCGGGTTGCCAGGCTTTAAATGTTGTGAGGCGGGACTTCCACCCGCTTGAGGTAGGAAGTCCTGCCTAATAGATTTGCCAGCCAATCAGCGGGCTGGCAGCTAACTGTCCCAGCAGCACCACCAGGAGCGGTGACCACTGCTGAGACTACAGCCCAGCTTGGAGAAGAAGACGTCGGGGAGCCCAGAACAAAGGTAAGTTTTGGTTGCCTTGCCGGCAGTGATCGGACAGGCCCCAGTGAGGCAAGGGTGGTTAACTGGGGGGACAGGGGACGGTGGGGGGGGTGCGTGTTGGGTGTTGGGGATGGGTGGGGCAGCGGAGGCGGCCCTCCATCGGGCACAGGGTGCCAGATCATGAGGCCCCCCCCCCACTGGGCCATCAGAGAGCCGCCTGCTTTTGTCAGTCGGCTTCTCTCGGGCCTCAACCGGCTGATTAGGCATGGGTAAAATCCCGTGGAGGCAGGTGAAGGCCCTTAAGTGGCCGTTAAGTGGCTACTTAAGGGCTTTGATTGGCTGGGGCAGGTGATCCATTTTTCGCTGCTGCCACCCTGCATAAAGTGGCCGGAGCGGGTCGGGAAGGGCTCCCGGAGCCTCCCGCTCCATTTTATGCCACCCACCCCCCCACACCCGCCACCATCCCACTCTTTGGGGGGGCGTAGAATTCAGCCCATTGTAGTATAATGGTTATGTTACTGGACTAGTAATCCAGAGGCCGGGACTATTGATCTAGAGACTTGTTCAAATCCCATCATGGTAGCTTGGGAATTTAAGTTCAATTAATTAAATAAATCTAAATTAAAAAGCTAGTATCAGAAATGGTAACATGAAACTACCAGATTATTGTAAAAACCTATCTGGTTCACTAATGCCCCTTTAGGGTAGGAAATCTGCTGTCCTTACCTGGTCTAGCCTATATGTGACTTCAGTTAGCAATGGGATTGACTCTGAACTGCCCTCTGAAGCAACAGTTGTACCAAACTGCTTGCAGTAATTCAAGATGTTGGCTCACCCCTGCCTTCTCAAGGGCGATAAATGCTGGTCTTGCCAGTGACACCCACATCCTGTGAATAAAGAAAAGCAGTTAAAGAGTATATGATGATAGAAGCTGAAAACATCAGTTTGAAGCAATTATCAATAAAGTAAATTAGGTAGTGGGTGCATCAGCAAGATGTTAGGTTACAAGTCAGAACAAAGCTATAATTTCTATTTTTTCATGGGATGTGGCTGTCACTGGAAAGGCCAGCATTTGTTGCCCATCACTACTTGCCGTCGAGAAGGTACAGATCAGTGCTGAGGCCCGTCCCGGAATACAATATGCAGATTTAGTAACCCAGTCTCATAAAACTTAATTTAAAAGGGAAGTATGGCAAGAAAAATTCAACTTATATTTTTCTGGAGAAAAGGCTGAAGGGAGACAAGACACAGTCTTCAAAATAGTGAAAGTTTAGAGTAAATCATTAACTTGAATGATGAGCAAAAGACCAGAGGACAGAAGTACAACATTCACAAGCCTTAGAGGTGAGAAACTATCAACCCTCCCCCAACCAATCCTTGGGGCAATGGATACATGGAACAGAATCCCACAGAAGGTAATTAATTCAGGGTTGATTGACACTTCTTAAGAGGTTCTGGATGATATCTGTTGAGAAAGGTCATAGAAATGCTAATAACACTACTTGATTTTGTTGGGAGAGGTAGCAGAAGGAATTTAGTATTCCTTACAGACAGGTGATTGTGGGTCATGGGGAATCCATATTAGGATAATCATATATGGTGTCTGGATTGATCAGATTGCTGGGCCAAATGCCCTCTAGTCAGTCAGAATCTCTTATGCCCTCAAGTAAAATATATCATTGCTATATTTGGGAAAGCATCCACTTCTTATTATCATTATGTATATACAATGATATATAACCAGGAGTGAGTCACAAACTCGAAATGACTGGAATGCCAGATACCTGGGAGAGAGATGCAAATATCAAATTTAACTGAGTACCCCTGTTGATTATAATGCAACTGTTGCTTAAAGAATGACATATGAAATCCATGCACAATTTTAGTTAGCAAGAGCTTTCTTGTCAACACCTCACTATATTGTTACGACCAGGTGAGAAAGGTGTCTGGGGTTCCCTCTCAGCCTTCATCTGGTCTTACCGTAACAGGGTTTAATTTTAAACACACCATGTTTTTAGCTCCCCCTTGGTGAATCCTTGTTCACCACTTTCCAATTATAAGGCAAAGGAACCAGTGCCAACAGGTTTTCTTAGGTTTAAAGAAGAAAAGTTTAAATTTATTAAACTCAAACTTTAAACTCTAATTCGGTTAACGCCTTCAGATACACGACGCACCCAAGCTAGCATGCATACGCGATACGCACATGCAGATAGAACAGAGCAGAAGAAATAAAGTGGAAAGGTTTGAGGAAATCTCTGAAGAGGGTTTTTTGTTACTGATCTTCGAGCTCACTGTAGAGTCCTTGATTGTAGGTAGATCTTGCTTTTTTTTGGGGCCCAGTATTCTTCTTAAACCTTGTTCGCTGTAGGAGACTTTTCTCTCTTGGGATTCAGGTGTGTTCAGTGGATTCAGTGGCTTGTGGGAAGGAGATGGGAGCAGAGAGGAGAGATCTTCTCAGTTCAGGAGCAAACAGTCTTTCTGAGTTCAAACTCTCTGTGGCCAGTTCAAAAGAAAACCCTGGAACAGCCAGTTAGTCAGGTGACCAGCTGGTCTAACCAGTCCTGACCCTTGTGGATTGTATCCTCCTTAGCAGGCCCTGGAATGCACTTCCTCACCTTCGATGTCTGTTAGTATGTAAATGTTTTTTCCAGCCACGGCAGATCTGTTTAACAAGTCATTTCCTCATTCCAACAACAGTTAAAAATCAATGTTCATGACAAAATTGATATGCCTTATTCTTGGCAGGTGGGGGCCTAGCATGACAATATAAATGTGTATTTGCATGTTTTACACCCTCAGGTCCTTGCACTTTTACTCATTAAGTGCTATATTCCCCTGCAACCTATATCATTCTGCGGTGGTAATAGCAGCAATGGAAGGAGTCACATCTAAAAGGAGTGGGTAATTTGGGTCCGGAGATGGAGGATGTACTGCAAAACTTTTTAATGTTATTTGATGCAACATAAATGAGATGTGTGAAGTTCAATTAATTGAAGAGTTCAAGCAGGTTTATTAACAACTAACAAGTACATGCAATGCAGAGCTAACTATTTACATGACTTGCCTCTTGGTGTTCCAGTTACAGAGTGAGAGTGGCATGTAGTCACTTGACTGAATCCTGGCACATAGCTCATTAACATACTAAGATCTTTAAGGGACATCACTCTTAAAGGCAATCACACAACGGAGGAGGGTTCAGTTCTTTGTCTGACAGCAAAGCATCAAGGTTAAGGATATCTTCAATTTGCTCCAGTGTGGACAAATTGGGAATGGGTCTTGTTATTCATTCTTCACATACAGACTTGTTCAGACCTCATCTGGAGTATGTGTTTAGTTTTAGGAATACCTCAGGAAGGATATATTGATCTTGGAGAGGGTTCCGTACAGATTCACCAGATTTACACCAAAGAGGGCTAATTCGTGATGACAGTTTCCAGAAACTTTCATTCCATTGAGTATAGAAGATTTACGAGTGAGGGGATTGAGATGTTAAAGATATTAATGCATATGGTATAAGCTTTTTTCACACAAAAGGTAGTGGAAATCTGAAATTCTCTCTTCCAAAGAGGAAGCTATGACAATTGGAGCTTTCAAGACTGAGATTGATAGAATTTTGTTAGGTAATGGTATCAAGAGATATGAAACTAAGGAGTTAAGGTACAAATCAGCCATGGGAGCAGGTTTGGTGGCTGAACAGCCTACTCCTGTTCCTATGTGAACACAATGTACAGCCAGAATTACATGCTTGTGGTTTGTGTTGCCAAAGACTGACTTACAAGCAAGTGCCCATATGATTCATCCAATTTTTATGATAGTTTAGTGTCTATGTATCCTCCCTCCCAATTAGTTTGATGTTAATTTGCTTCATCTGCTTATACTTTTCTGTTAAATATTAATAAACTTCTTTTTCTCCTATCATCTGCAGACTTGTAATATTCAAGCTTGGCATCAAGTACACATTATTTATTGAATTGCCTAATCATTTCATCTCTTTCTTTTAGTTTTGGTAATGCCCTCCACTTTGCCAATGATGCTCTCCCAGGTTTCTCAGTAAAAGAACAAGATACATTTTTTCCTATCACAGCCTTATGTAGTTTTTTTTAATTTGCTGTTGGGATGTGGGTGTTGCCGGCAAGGCCAGCATTTATTATCCATCTCTAATTGCCCAGGAGCAGGTTGTTGTGAACAGCCCTCTTGAACTGTTGCAGTCCATATGGTGTGGGTACACCCACAGTGTTTTTAGGGAGAGAGTTCCAGGATTTTGATCCAGTGATGGTGAAGGAGCAGCAATATAGTTCCAAGTCAGGATGGTAAGTGTACATATAAGGTCATTTTAGAAAATCCTGTAGGCCGACTGACTTCCAAGCCCAATTCCTGACCTGTGCTCCCAGCACACAGAGCTACATAAAATCAATCTTCTGAGTCCACCATAAAACTGCAGATACTGCCAGCTACATCTCCATTCAAATGCTAAAAGCCATTATGTTTTCTACTCCTGCTCTTGTTTCCCATGTTCCTATGTTTCTCAAATGGTTATGCATTGTTGCATTACAGATGACTTTTATTTTATGATGACATGCAGGAGTATTTTACCTCATAAGAACAGAGCAAGTCAGTGATAATGCTGCCAGGCTAGTTTTTGCAAGTTCTTCTGCACTTTCTAAACGAGTACTTTGCATCGGTATTCACCGAGGAGAGGGACATGACGGATGTTGAGGTTAGGAACAGATGTTTGATTACTCTAGGTCAAGTCGGCATAAGGAGGGAGGAAGTGTTGGGTATTCTAAAGGGCATTAAGGTGGACAAGTCCCCAGGTCCGGATGGGATCTATCCCAGGTTACTGAGGGAAGCGAGAGAGGAAATAGCTGGGGCCTTAACAGATATCTTTGCAGCATCCTTAAACACGGGTGAGGTCCCGGAGGACTGGAGAATTGCTAATGTTGTCCCCTTGTTTAAGAAGGGTAGCAGAGATAATCCAGGTAATTATAGACCGGTGAGCCTGACGTCAGTGGTAGGGAAGCTGCTGGAGAAGATACTGAGGGATAGGATCTATTTCCATTTGGAAGAAAATGGGCTCATCAGTGATAGGCAACATGGTTTTGTGCAGGGAAGGTCATGTCTTACCAACTTAATAGAATTCTTTGAGGAAGTGACAAAGTTGATTGATGAGGGAAGGGCTGTCGATGTCATATACATGGACTTCAGTAAGGCGTTTGATAAGGTTCCCCATGGCAGGCTGGTGGAGAAAGTGAAGGCGCTTGGGGTCCAAGGTGTACTAGCTAGATGGATAAAGAACTGGCTGGGCAACAGGAGACAGAGAGTAGCAGTAGAGGGGAGTTTCTCAAAATGGAGACGTGTGACCAGTGGTGTTCCACAGGGATCCGTGCTGGGACCACTGTTGTTTGTGATATACATTAATGATTTGGAGGAAAGTATAGGTGGACTGATTAGCAAGTTTGCAGACGACACTAAGATTGGTGGAGTAGCAGATAGTGAAGGGGACTGTCAGAGAATACAGCAGAATATAGATATATTAGAGAGTTGGGCAGAGAAATGGCAGATGGAGTTCAATCAGGGCAAATGCGAGGTGATGCATTTTGGAAGATCCAATTCAAGAGTGAACTATACAGTAAATGGAAAAGTCCTGGGGAAAATTGATGTCCAGAGAGATTTGGGTGTTCAGGTCCACTGTTCCCTGAAGGTGGCAACGCAGGTAAATAGAGTGGTCAAGAAGGCATACGGCATGCTTTCCTTCATCGGACAGGGCATTGAGTACAAGAGTTGGCAGGTCACGTTACAGTTGTATAGGACTTTGGTTCGGCCACATTTGGAATACTGCGTACAGTTCTGGTCGCCACATTATCAAAAGGATGTGGATGCTTTGGAGAGGGTGCAGAGGAGGTTCACCAGGATGTTGCCTGGTATGGAGGGTGCTAGCTATGAAGAGAGGTTGAGTAGATTAGGATTATTTTCATTAGAAAGACGGAGGTTGAGGGGGGACCTGATTGAGGTGTACAAAATCATGAGAGGTATAGACAGGGTGGACAGCAAGAGGCTTTTTCCCAGAGTGGGGGTTTCAATTACGAGAGGACACGAGTTCAAAGTGAAAGGGGAAATGTTTAGGGGGGATATGCGTGGAAAGTTCTTTACGCAGAGGGTGGTGGGCACCTGGAACGCGTTGCCAGCGGAGGTGGTAGACGCGGGCACGATGGAGTCTTTTAAGATGTATCTAGACAGATACATGAATGGGCAGGAAGAAAAGAGATACAGAACCTTAGAAAATAGGCGACATGTTTAGAGAGAGGATCTGGATCGGCGCAGGCTTGGAGGGCCGAAGGGCCTGTTCCTGTGCTGTAATTATCTTTGTTCTTTGTTCTTTGTTCTTTTTTTTACATGGATCATTATGCCTCAACTTGAAAAACAATGTTCAGCCCATTAGGATTGTAACAATATGTAATGTAGCTTGTATAAATCACAATGCTTTACAGCTCTTGGTACCAGTATAATGATAAATATGGTAATGAGACAGTGACAAATGAAACATTCCCATCATTTGTTTTTCACCAATATTGCACTGAAGTTTGCATCTTTGACAGTTATAGTGTTCTTTCAAGATCTTGAAGCTGAATATCACTCAGGTAGTAAGAGTGAAAACTCTAGCAAAAAGCAAGAAACATAGTGCCTGTCGTTATGCAGGTGAAGAAGGCAGTTTATTTGTGTACAGCAAATTTCACAAACAGAACATGAAATGGATGACAGGTTTTGGTACTTTAAACTGAGGAAAGAGTGCTGGCCAGAGCACATGGGGAATTCCATAATCGTCTATTGAATAGAGCCAGAGTAGATCTTCTGCCTCCATCTTTAACATCTCCCCAATTGCTCTTGGGGACCATAGCACAAAATGGGCAATGGTGTGTCAGCAGCCCATTTTACAGCCGGCCTGATTTTATTTTCCAGGGAAGGTGTAAAACAAACTCTCAATGCACTATTGCTATGTTACGCTACTAACACCAGCTTCAACCCCCAGGGCGTCTGATAATACAGCTGTCCCTCAGTATTGCATTGGAGTATCCTGATTTGTGATATGTTTGTTCCTCACTGTCTCACATTGTTAGGGTGACATGTCCACGCCCGGCCTTTAGAGAGTATCCATTGTGAAGCATGTTTGTTTGTATTGGTTATTTAAGGTTTTGGTCTTGGCCCCTTTTCCAAGCCAAGACACCCAAGGATCAATGGAAAATCTTCCCTGGGCATCAGCACACTTGGTGTGAGCCGTGACATTGGTTGGGCATCCACCAGCAGCTCATTTGAGCAAAGACTTTAAAGTTGGGCTTTTTGTCACGACTTGGCATCATCAATACTGTCACACCTATTTCAAAAGTGGGTTTACTTCACTTTTGCCAGGAAAAATATAAATGACATGCTGCTGGGACAGAAGTTCTGTCTGTTCTTAATGCAGTCAAACACATCAACCATTTTATTTTGTTATAAACATATTTGAATAAAAAAGACGAGTTTCTGATTTCATTAGGAGTGATTTATTAAAAGAAAAGAAAGACTTGCATTTATATAGAGCCTTTCATGACTTCAGGATCTCCCAAAACACTTTGCAGCCAATGAAATACATTTTGAAGTGTAGTCACTGTTGTAATGTAGGAAACACGGCAGCCAATTTGCAGACAACAAACTCCCACAAAGAGCTACATAATAATGACCAGATAATCTGTTCCTGGGATGTTGATTGAGGGATAAATACTGGCCAGGACACCAGAGATGACTCCCCTGCTCTTCTTCAAAATAGTGTCATGAGATCTCGCCGGTCCACCTAAGAGAGCAGACTCATTTTTTTTTTAATGTCTCATCCAACAAATGGCACCTCTGACAGTGCAGCACTCCCTCAGTACTGCACTAGAATGTCAGCCTAGATTCTTGTGCTTGAGTCCTGGAGTGCGACTTGAACCCACAACCTTCTAAGGGTATGAGCTTAACTTTGATTTAATCCTATCGCATAATATGAAGAAATTCAGGTTACAGTTTTTAAAAAAAATCATATTATAAGTGAGCGTAGGGAGGAACATCCCAAGTGGTAGAATGAATAGTATGCATTAAGCCACAGGCTTTGCCCAGAATTACCCAGATAAACTACTCTGATTGACTCTTCAAGGGATCCATAGTGATTCACCAGCAGTTCTTCAGACAACTTGATTCCACTTTTGATCCTCATAAAAGGGCCGCTCACCATTCTAAGAATAATTCATGCAGCAAGTTGGTTGGCACTTTGTGCTCCCATGGACCTGATGGGCTGAATGGCCTCTTTCTGTGCCGTAAATAACTCTATGACTCTCTGTTGTTTCCTCAGCAATAAACCAAGCTTCGTTTAATGCTGCTCCTCCCCTTACGAAAAAGAAATCGCGCTTTTAAACAAAAAACAAATATATTAATTTAATGCGCAATTTCATTCAAAGTGTCATGTGAAACAGTATAGAATCTAAAACTATTATCGTATTGTTTAGTATTTTTTGATTGTGGGCAAAACACACAAGCGTGTGATCTGACCTCAGTCCCAAAATAACAGTGCAGAAATCTGCTATTAGTCCTTCAATATGCCAGCCATGACAGTTTTATGCTGAGCGTGGTTCCTGTTTATTCAGCTGTGTAAAGTTAATAGGAATATCCAATAAGTTTTCTTTATTTCTGTGAATGTTCCTGATATGGTCATATTTAGCAGTATGGTATCGTTAGCAGATATTGTTAGTTCAGAGATGCCCCCACATGTTTCATTGGAGTTCCAGAATCTTCACTCTGAATCTTCACCAAACAGTGTTCAAATCCACAACTGCAACTTTACGAGCCAATAATCTTTTCAAGACTTCATTTTCTGCTGAAATGTGAAAGTTTCTACAAAAACTAAGGATATGGGAAGAGGTGGGGAAGGAGCCTCAACTGAAAGGGGAGTAGCTGAAGACAGCACTTGACACTCCTTCCGGTCTGGACAGTTAATTAAAAGGGTCACTGACCCGAAACGTTAACTCTGCTTCTCTTACCACAGATGCTGCCAGACCTGCTGAGTGGTTCCAGCATTTCTTGTTTTTATTTCTGGACAGTTAGTTCTTCGTTCTGCAAGCTTATGACCCTTTTACTGAGCACTAAAAATTATTTTAAAATATCTACTTGTCAAATTGTGGAACTGAAAAACTATCAAACATCTTCAGCTCCTCTGATGCTTGAATGAGAAAATACACAATGAGGTGTGACATTGAGTCACATTGGCTGGGAGGTTCAAAAGCTCTGTTATCAGTCAGCATGGTGGTGGGGACACCCGGATTACTTTATACATTGCAGGTTAGAGAGGAATATAAGTCAGCGAGGTTTCACTCTCTTGATCACTGTCCACCAGCTACTGATCTAAGTGCATACACTTGTGGACATTGTGTGAGAACAAATACGGGTTCAGTTACAATGACTCTGACTGTTGAAAAGCCCGTTTCCACTTACTGGGCTGAATTTTATTAGTGCGCTGCAAATCGTGGCGGCATGCTTTGAAATTGACGCTTTTTAGACACGGATGCACCATCGCTGAGCCCCCACGGTGGCCCCCGATGACATAGAGGGGGGCGGTCGCTCTGTCCCAGGCAATGGCGTCCGGTGCCATCGTGTGGGTGCCAGCGCCATTTTTAAACGGCGTCAAGCCCTTAGAAAAATTATGAATTTTTAAAGGGAACGAAATGTGAAATTAAAATTATACATTAAATAAGATCTTCACTCCACTCATCCACACCGCCAAGGAATAATCTATTCATTAATAGCCCATTCCCCCCAAAATATACTTTTATTCAGATCCCGACCTTTCACCCGACCTTTAAAAACTTTAACCCCCCCAACCCCTTCCCACCATCCCCCCACCAATCCAAAGAGTTTTTCCCGCACACCCCTCACCAACTTGAAAATTTCACTCCTCCCCGCTCCCCATCAGTGCCACGCCTCGGAATTCCGAACGGAGTTCGGAAGGTGCAGGACTTCCTGCTGGCGGCCGTAATATTGGCGTGGGACAGCCACCGGGACAAGGTAAGTTGATTTAAATTTATTTCCATTGATTTTAATATGTAAATGAAGTCCCTGGGGCCGCACCTAGGCCTTGCTGCCGCCAGTAAAATGCGGCGGGCCCTTCTCAGCATCAGGGGTGGTAGCAGGCCTCTCCCGGAAGAATTTTCCGGGCCCACCTGCCACAAACGCCAACGCCAGAAGTCTCATAAAATTCAGCCCATTGTCTCACTCATGAAGACTGGCCATTTGGATGATGTCATCAGCACCTTCAGAGCAATACCCCAGCAAAGATCAGCACCTTTAGAGCAGGTAGATATAGAGAATAGTATGAAGAAATAGAAATATTAAATATTGAAAATTGATTAAAATATGATTTCACATAGGAAATAATCAATGTTGGCACATTTTTACAGATGTCCCTATAAATTCAGGCAAGGAAATTCATTATTATGATTTAACTCTTCAAGACAGATGTGGTGTAGTGATGTAGTGACCTCTAGGAAGGGTGAACAGCTTATGTTATAGTTCTTTATCGTAACTGAATAATAAACATTGACTGCTTCACATAGCGACACTTACCATATAGCACAGGCGTATCAAGTGGTCATTGACACTGTCATCTTATGTAGCCATTTTATTTTTTTCCCTTTTTTGGTTGGTGAAGCCAGAATTTTGGATGTGTACTGTTCAAATAAAACCGAGATGTTGGACATCTGGTGAACAATGCAACTGAAAGTCTTTACTTGTGTGCCTGGATAGCTGGCTCCGTTCACAAGTGTAGATACAACATATCCACAGTGAGAATGTTCTGACCTCTGGTCCATCTCTTCCATCCATGCTGATTAATGGGAGATTTTAAATTTGATGGGAGTGTTTGATAGCATGTTAAATCCTGTTAACATACACAAAGGACTAATCCTTTAGATGTATTTTTATGGTAATTCTGCTGTCTTGATTTCAATGAACAGAACTTGATACCACTCATTTTTTTTTCACTTTCCATTAGATGCGCACCACGAGGAAAGTCTCAGTCTGGCCTGTTGCCTTTGTGGGCGGACTCCGATATGAATCTCCAAAAGTGAATGCAGCGGGAAAAGTTTACGGATGGAAAACAGTGTTTGATCCGCACAGACCATTCGCCATTGATATGGCAGGGTTTGCAATAAACCTTCGGTTAATTCTACAGAGACCTCAAGCTTACTTCAAGCTCCGCGGAGTCAAGGGCGGCTATCAAGAAAGTAGCCTCCTACGGGAGTTAGTGACACTAAATGACCTGGAACCTAAAGCAGCCAATTGCACTAAGGTAGACCTTATGTATAAATACCACTTACTGCAGGAAGTTGACAACAAAAAGATATGTTTTCAAAGAAATAGCTTGATTTATATAGAAGCTTTCACTTCCTCAGGACATCCCAAAGCCAATTAATTACTTCTTGAGGTACAATCACTGCTGTTTTGTAGGCAAACATAGTAGCCAATTTCACACAGCAAGGTCTTACAAACAGCAATGTGATCATTGACCAGTTAATTTGATTTTTGAAGTGTGCCCGAGGGATAAATGTTGCACAGGACACTAGGAGTACTCCCCTGCTATTCTTTGATTATTGGAATGGGAATTTTATAACCACCTTAGAGAGCAGATTGAGCCTTGGTTTAACATGTCATCTAAAAGATGGTGGGGTAGAGTTTCCTCTTTGGGCGCAATCACCAATCCAAAATTGCATTTGAGAAGTGCTTTTTTTCCTCAAATGTCCACTCAAATTTATTTGCATATCACCAAACTTAAAATCTGCCAAGAACCAGTGCAAGTGGACAGTTTATAAGTTTTTTTTTTCTAAATTTCGCTTTAACAATATTCCTTGATATTTAAGAGTGGTAACTTAGCACAGTTTGATTATCACAGTTGTAAATAGGTTTATCACAAAACAATAAGTATTTAATCGGAGTGTCTGGTCAACCACCTGTGAGTAACCTGATTTTAAATTACTGAAAATGACTTTTGAAAACTATACAGAACCAGTTATATTGGTCTACAGCGGTCAGTTTCTTAGTAAGTTAAAAAAAAAAGTTCAAAAGCTTTTAAAAAGCATCCAAAAGAATCAGCTTAATTTTAAGAGCTTCCTTGAAGGCCCGCAAACTGGCATAATTAGTGGGAACTTGCCATGGCGATCTGGAGGGCTGTGGCCAGTTGTGTGGTTTCTCGTGCAATGCCTTTTTAAACAAGTGCCAAAATCCAATTCACCCTGGATGTAAATGTAATTCTGCAAACTTTTGTGCTGGTTTGGAAGAATTGCACTGAAAGAAAATAGCACAAGCTAGTAGAAAGTCCAGGCAAACATCTTGATTAATGCAATACTCTCTCAGCACAACACCAAGTATCAGCCTGGATTATGGAGTGGAATTTGAACTCATGACCATCTGATTTAAAGGCAAGAGTGCTACCACTGAACCAACACTAAATCAATGACACATTCCCCTTTATACAGAAAGCACTGCAGTTCAGCCTAAGTGTGCTAATGTGTGCTATCATGAGGGGTTTATGGAGAGTAATTCTCATGATTGCTCCATAAGTTAACTGGTGTGTTATAATTGGATAGCAATTAATGTACCTCAGATACCTCATATCATTTTTAATAGTATTAGAATATTTCCCATGCGATGTTATCTAATAAAACTTTAATACAAATTACAGTTAATCTCATGTAATACTATAAAATCATCACTGCCAAGTAATCTAAAGAATTTTAACCACCAGAATACCTTATCCCACCATACATGCAACGCCTTAGCGTACAGAAGTCTATTTTTAGTTAAGCTTATAAAACAGTGACATTATCTGCCATATTAAGATTCACAAAACACCTTGGGCTGAATTTTATGAGGCCTCCGGAGTCAAGGGTCATGGCAGGGGGCCCAGAAACTTCTTCTGGGAGAGACCCCCCACGACCTCTGATGCCGAGAAGGCCTCGCTGCATTTTATTGGCGGCGGCGAGGCCTCAGTGCGGCCCCCACCTGCCGCTCAGCGGTGGGGCCTTCATTTCAATATTAAAATGATGTTAAAAACATTCAAACGAACCAACCTTGCTCCAGCAGTCATCCCACGCTGATATTCTGGCTGCTGTTCAGAGTTCTGAGGTGTGATACTGGTGGGAAGGGGGGAGCAATGAAATCTTCAGGTCAGGAGGGGTGTGGGAATGGGGAAAACCGCTCTGATTGGTTGTGGGAATGGTGGAAAGGGGTTGATGGTCAAATGTTCTGAAGGTGCGGGGTTACAGTTTGTCATTTAAAACATTGTTTTTCCGGGGGTACAGGTAATTTTATTTATTGAGAACTCATTGTGGGGGAGGATGGGAAAGGGGATGCAAAGTTTGAATAAAATGTTATTCCTACCATTAGTGCGGTGGGACCTTTAAACATATAAATTTACCTGAAGGGCTTGAAACCCTTTAAAAATGGTGCCGGCGCCTGTGCGGTGGCGCTGGATGCCGTTGCCGGAGCAGCCACCCCCTCTACATCATCGGGGGTGGCCGCTCTGCCCCCTCCATTTAAATGAGCCCCCGTGTAAAGAGATGTCTGCCATTTTCTTCATGATTTATTGCCATTTGCCTCACGATGGCATCGTGGAAAAGTGGCATGACAATGCCCTCTGACATTATAAGATCAACTGTGTTAAAAAAAGGGTGGGCTCATCAACACAGCATTAATTCAAATTACAGAATTCCTTTTTTTTTATATTCATTCATGGAACGTGGGCATCACTGGCCAGGCCAGCATTTATTGCCCATCCCTAATTGCCCTTGAGAAAGTGGTGGTGAGCTGCCTTCTTGAACCGCTGCAGTCCATGTGAGGTAGGTACACCCACAGTGCTGTTAGGAAGGGAGTTCCAGGATTTTGACCCAGTGACAGTGAAGGAATGGCGACATAGTTCCAAGTCAGGATGGTGTGTGACTTGAATTAGCTAAAAGGATAATGTCATCTTTTAATGATGCAGAAATGCTACAGCAGTTGGCGAGGAGAGTGAGAAGGCAGAAAGGGCCTGGCATCAATCTCTGTGATTTTTGCATTACAATCACAAAGCATTTTGCGTGAGGAAAGTTGTAGGGCAAAAACGAAAATCTTTTTTTCCCAGAAAATGCAGTAGAAAAACTGGCTTTTTTAATACAATCACTCAAACACCTGTCAATTGTCCCATCGTTTTCCTGAAACTAAGGAGATGATTGCAGCCAAATACTGGGGTGCTTTAAAGTTCTACAGTTAATTACATGGTTTATTCCCTTCACCATCCCATTGTGTTTATTGAAAAACTCTTATTGCTGCACTAAGTGGCTGCTGTCAAGTCACGCTAAAAGCTTATTTGTTCATAATTTGATTATTTTTCCTGTAATAATTTCGTATGGCTTATATCCTGCTATGTCTGTCAGGCATGTTTTTTTCATTGTTTAGTGGCTTACTGAGGTTGTGTTTGGAATGATATTTATACCTCATCAAACCACATCTGCTCCAAATGTTATTTGTAATTTTTTTTGTATGGAGCCCATAAAGCTTGCATTAAGCTGATATTAAGACAGAATGAATAGTCTAAGAGGGAAGGGCAATCCCTAAGGCACAATACAGTGGTGAGAAATGGCATCTGTGTTATATGGTCCTGCTGCTGAGGCAACAAAGAAAACCTTGAAAACACGAGAGATTCAGTTACTGACTTTGTCTCACTCCTGGCTCAGTTCACGAAGCAATGTTTCAGGCATTTGCACAAGGGCACTCTGCTGGGTCAGTGTGGAAGGTTTCTCAGTATGAATAAAATCTAAGTGAAGAGTCGCGGTCCATTGTGCAGAACAAAATGGGAAAGAGGAATATTTGTGTGATGTATATCAACAGTGAGGTACATGTCAGGAAAATACTGGTAGCCCAATAACACAACATGCATTGACAGTAGCAACATTTTGTTCCATGTGGAATGTAGTGTAATTAGCACATAAAATAAATGATCTCCATCATTTACTTTGAACGTTCATACTTCAAGATGTTACACTTCAGACATCATCTTTCAGAGTTTCAGTATGTTCCTGGAGGGTTACCTACACATGTAGAAATATACCCCAAAGAGGTCAGTGGCCTCCCGAAAAAGCCTGTCCATACCTGTGAACGCTCAAGGTGGTAGAACTGCATTTACGAATAACCTATGGCTGCAACAAGTATTAATGTGTTGCCTCTGTGAAAACATTTGAAGTGCTCTGCTGGCTAAGGCAGCAAGCAGCTGATCCATACAGAGAAGGTAGGTCTTTTACCTGTATTGTGTTAGCTGATCTCATCTGAAAATACAGTAAGGACAACAATTGGCTCCAGTGGGTTGAGCCAGATTTTCATTCCTAATCACCAACACCAATTGATGCAAGTGCACTTTTGAGAACATTGGGTGAGGTCTGGCAGTGATGCCTCCTGTAGCCAGGTGGGTATAGGTTCACGAATTCAAATGGCATTTTAAGTGAGGGCGGCGCCCTGCTCGTGGAGTACTCCAGCGCCAAATTGGTGCCCGCAGGAGAGAAGGAAGGAGGGGAGATAACTGGTGGAAGAAAAGAGAAGATAAAAGAAATATTGAAAGGAAATAGAGGTTCCCTGGTGCTCCTTGCAGTTAAACCTACATATCCACCAAAGGATGAACTTTCATTCTTATAGCTCCCCGCATAGTCAGCTCAGCCAGAAAGGCACCTTTCTCTGGTGTGTGTATTGATTTAACTGCCTCACAATTCTTAATGCATAAATACAGTACAGAATCATTGAAGGGAGGAAAAAAAGCACAGGAAAGAGATGAAGGTGGCTTTGGGGAAAGATGAACTGTAGAAAATGAGTTATCTATTTTAAAGATTTATGTAAAACACTGTGTGGTAAAATTCAATTTTTGCAGTTCACATCTATGATATAATTTCTAACAGAATACTACAGTGATTCATGTTGCCACTTTAAAGCATTAAATACACAATATAAGTCACTCCAACATGGCTTCAGTATAATCAACCATGTCTTTTCTATCAAACAACACCTCTTCCCTTGCTCACTTTTCTACTGCAACAATTCCTTCAAATTTTGTTCCATTTCTCTTCCAATACTGAACTGCTCAAAGCACCCGAAATCTGGAGTCAGATGCCAGGAAGCTTTCTTTTGCCTTACACTGTAACTTGTCAAAATGAAAATGTCCACACTCCTGTGGTAGATACACTACAAGGAAGAAATAATTATTATGTATGCTGCTGAAGAATACATAACCATTTATCTCAACTAGAGTCTAGTGACATTAGTACATTTTAAAATTGGTGCTATTTGTGTTTGTGCTGGTTCTGCAATATCAAGACTCAAGCTTTCCTTTTATCTTTCGTCGTGTTTCACATTTAAATAATTTTCATAATGAACTTCATTCTTATTTACAGAAAACTGTAAACATGAACAGCTTGTGAAAGAGAAAGACATCTTAATGCTTTGCAGGGGCTCATTTACTCAAACTCTTTGGATGAAGGGTTCCCCACAAATTGTCAACTTGTCTTTCCTATTTCTGATTGACCTGCCATATATAATGGCTTTTGAAGTTTTTTTTACTCGTTTGCATCCAATTTGTGTTAATTTTCCAATGGCCTTTCTCCAGTAAAAGGAATCAGACTAGGAATCAGGGGCAAATTTATAACGCACTCTTCAGGGTTAAGTGGTTGTATGAAATATTGAGGCCTTGATATTGGGCATGACATCTCAGTTTAGTGTTGCATCTCCCAGATGTTATCGAGCACCTTGTTAGATGTTCAGCCAACAATTCTTATGGAATAAAAACAGCTATGTCCTTTTTCTCTTTAATCTTTTCCCCTCTTTTAGTTTCTCCTGTCTCTTGAGGTCACACACAATTTCTGTAAAGACGTAACATTAATATTTAGAAATACTCCTTTGCTTGGTTCAGACCAAAAGGGACAGGGGCACTGCCAGAACAGCTCCAAGTATCCCCCTGAAAGAACAATGTCACTAATGACCCATTGAAATTAAAATGTGTGGCAGTGATTTTAAATGATATTTTAGTAATTGCAGTTAATGAAACTGTTGATGCCTTTGGCTCCCACCGGTTGGTGAATGCTTCAAATGAACTACATGTTTCTATTCCATGGCCACCTGGGGCAGTACTATAGTTTGAGACATGGGTAAGCAGTTGGACAGCAAACCACCAGAACAAAAATTGCCTCCGCCAACTAAAAAATGTCTATCCCAACTGAACAGCTTTGGTGGTCTGTTTAGATAACAATTTGATCATTTTGCCATATAAACAATCCATGTCCTGTGACGGCCATCAATTGTGTAGGGCTTCAAGCAACCCTATGGCTAACACGTGACTGTAATCTGTTGAATATGTATATTGGAGACAATCCTTTACAATTAGTTAATTAATTTAATCAAGTGCTTTGAACCATACTACTGCAGACAGCGGATTGTAAGATGCTTTTCTGTTAGCAGAGCCTAAGAGCTGCTAGATGTTGCTGCATCTTATGTTGTTTCAAGACACGAATAAAGTTATTCCTTTATTGAATTACAAAGACTGCTGAAATCAGTTCAGAACAATAATTTATTTTCCCCAGCCGAGAGGATAGGTTGACAATCTCCGACTGGGCCTCTGTATGTGGCATTCGGTGACCCACTGCTGGTAGATCATAACAGTTTCTTGGCTTTGAATTTCTATCCCTCCAGGGGTATAGAGGAAGGGGTTGGCCTACACATGATACCTCCTTTGATGGCCCAGTCAAGTACAAGAACCCATAGCCTATTGCTATGTACCATATCACATTACTACAGCAAGTCATTGTACCAAACCATTAATAAAATCTTGGAAGGCAACTTACCTGAATTGATCTCACTAGCATGCAGGTCCTAATGATGCCAGATTATTGAACAATTTACATCCTATTAACACATCATAGGGTTGGTAATTGAAGGATACAGACTTAAGATAATTAGCAAAAATTTCAGGGGGAAAAATGAGGCAAAAATTAAATTACGCAGCAAGTTTTCTTAATTCATGGGATGTGAGTATCGCTGGCAAGGTCAGCATTTGTCGTCCATCCTAATTGACCTTGAGAAGGTGATAGTGAGCCACCTTCTTGAACCACTACAGTCCATCTGACGCAGGTGCACAACAGTGCATTTAGGAAGGGAGTTCCAGGTTTTTGACCCAACGACAGTGAAAGAATGGCAATATAGTTCCAAGTCAGGATGGTGTGCGACTTGAGCAGGAACTTGCAGGTGGTGGTATATCCTTACGTCTGCTGCCCATGTCCTGCTAGGTGGTAGAGGTCGCCAGTTTGGAAGATGCTGTCAAAGGAGGCACGGCAAGTTGCTAAAGTGCATCTTGTAGATGGTACACACTGCAACCATGTGTGCTGGTGGTAGATGAGGCACCGATCAAGTGGGCTGCTTTGGCTTGGATGGTGTTGAGCTTCCTGAGTGTTGTTGGAGCTGTACTCATCCAGGCAAGTGGAGAGTGTTCCATCACACTCCTGCCTTGTGCCTTGTAGATGGTGGACAGGCTTTGGGGAGTCAAGTGATGAGTTACTCACGGCATAATTCCCAGCCTCTAACCTGCTCTTGTAGCCACAGTCTAATCCAGTTAAGTTAGTGGTCAATGGTAACCCCCAGGATGTTGATGTTAAGATTCAGCGATTGAATGCCATTGAACATCAAGAGGAAATGTTTAATTCTTTTTTGTTGGAGATGGTCCTTACCTGGCACTTGTGTGGTGTGAATATTATGACCTGGAAGGCATTGCCTGAAAGGTTGGTGGAAGCAAATTCAAGAATAAATTTCAAAAGGCAATTGTATATACATTTGAAAAGGAGAAATTGTCAGGGCTATGGGAAAAGTGTCAGGGAGTGAGACTAATTGGACAACTCTTTCAAAGAGCAGGCACAGACATGATGGATTGTTTGATTCTATGACTCTATTGCCTTTGTTTTTTGAAAATACAAATTAAATCTAATTTTCCATGGATCCTTGATGCCCATAAACTTACACAATGTATCATAGAGAAATTACACAACTTAGTTTCTGTAATCTGCACTATTGGCACAGCTCAATGGTTCTGCATTGTTTTGACTAGGAACAGAGATCAAACCCAGTGCTTTGAAGGTAGAATTCCTATTGGGTGTTATGTTATTATGGATTCTTGTATTCTTATTATTATAAGAATTATTATTGTATTCTTATCTTCATCTTTTCTTTTCCACAGATACTAGTTTGGCACACACGGACTGAGAAACCTGTGCTGGTGAACGAAGGCAAAAAAGGCTTCACAGATCCAAATGTGGAAATATAAATGCACAGGTAAATATTAAGAAAGCCAAGGGACCAGGGGAGTGTATATTTACAAATCCTTGAAGGAGGTAGGTCAATTTGGTAAGGCAGGTAAGAAAGCATATGGAATTGTTGGGTTTGTAAATAGGGACACAATGCAAAAGCAAGGAAGTCATGCTAAACCTTTAAAATCACTGGTACTCCCTCAGCCGGAGTACTGTGTACAATTCTGGGCACCAGACTTTAGGAAGGATGGCAAGGCCCTGAAGAGGGGACAGTGGAAGTTTACCAGTAGGATACCAGGAATGAAGGAATTCAGTTATGTGGAGAGAATGGAGAAGATGGGATTGTTCTCCCTAGGGAAAAGAAGGCTAAGGGGAGACCTAATAAAGATATTCAATATTATGAGGGGTTTTGATAGAGCAAGTTGGTAACAGCGGTCATACATTTAAAATAACTGGCAAAAGAGCTAGAGGGGAAATGTGAAATTTCTTCACACAGAAGGTTGTTAAGATTTGGAGCGCTCTACCTGAAAGCGTCAGGGAATCATGTCCCATAGTAACTTTCAAAGGCCAATTACAAAGAAATACAAAGCATTTACAGCACAGGCCATTCAATCCAATTGGACATGTGCTTGAAGAGGACTAATTTGTGGTGTTATGAGGAAAATACTGGGAAGTGGAATTAATTTTATAGCTCTTTCACAGACACAATGGGCCAAATGGCCTCCTTCTGTGTTGTAAGATTCCACGATTCTATGAAGTGTACTTTAGCACATGTCTTCCCAGGATGCTGTATTGTTAGTCAGACACACTATATAAGTGAAGAATTGTTAGGATCACCACAGCTGCCCAAAGTCAAAAGACCAGGGGGCAGGGCAAGAGATAAGACCATCACAGAATCATACAATGAAGCAGCATCAAAGGAGGCCATTTGGCTCATCGTACTTGTGCTGGCTCTTTGAATCATGGGCCTAAATTTTCCAAGTGCGTATTGACAGGAAAGAAAGTTATACACTGTAAAACACATTGTGGTACGTTGCCTGTGATTGTTCAATATGCAATGAGTAAGATTCTCCCGTGAACGAGATGCCATCAGGAAATGTAAGCCATGGTTTTGAGTTCTAAAATTTGCTTTCCCAGTGACGAAAATTCTTTGAAAACATGATGCAATAACGAGTGTCTCCACATCATGAACAAAGAAGTTACTAGGAAAACTGAAATGTCTATTTTAAAATCAGATTTTTGTGCCCGTCCTACGCTTTAGAAATCTCCATAATGCCCAACCAAAAACTGAAGTACCTGACAAAAGCATACTGCAGAAGCTACATTGTCCCCATATGCTTGAGTAATAGATGAGAGAGTTTCTTTTCCAGTTGATCATACTTTCAGATATAAGGACTAACTTTGTGAGTCTGCATTGCTGACATGTGGGTTAAAGGTGAGGTTGTGCTGCTGATTCTACAGCTTGTGCTCATGTCTAACAAGGAGCTACACTAGCAAAAGAGCCTTACAAATTACCCCTATAATGTACCATTTGGTTCCTGAATTTGACACGATGCCTTGAAACCCATTTCTCATCACACTGCATGTTCTTTGCAACGAGTTAACAGGTAGCAATGTAGCAACCCAGACCTTGAGGCAGGTACATCCAGGTGATTGCATGGGGCAGAGGTGAATGCTTCAGTCACCTAATCTGCTGGAGCCCAAAGTATAACGGCCATTGAGGGCTGTGATGGAAAGGTCCTCTGCATTTATTTTTCGATTGAAGATCCTGCTGCCATCAGTGGTATGGGTGCTGCACACCATTTACATAGTGGTGCTGTTGCTGGCTGTGGCACAAATGACAAAACTCATGGTCCACTATACAAAACCTTGCATTTATTTGGTTCTTTTAATATAAAAATGTCGCATGGTACTAATATACTTATGCGGAAAGCAGACTGCAAGTCAAGAAGAGAGACTGCAAGTCAAGAAGAGAGACAGTTGACCAAAGCCTTGGTTGAAGAAATAGGTTTTGGAAAGGTTTTTAAAGGAGAAAAAGGTGAAAAGATTTAGCAAGAGATTCCACCCTGACTATAAAGACCCTGACACTAGTTTATGGGTGCGGGAAGTGAACGAGTGCATTAAAGGCCAGATTCAGAGAAGTAATTCTGCAGGAGAATGGAATATAGAGGTGGAGGAAAGTGCAGAGATAGGGTGAGGCAAGGCAACAGAGGGAATTAAAGATGGACTTGAAGGTTTAAATTTGATGTATTGAAGGAAGTCAGTATAGGTCAGTGAGAAGAGCGTTTATGGGGGTGAGACTTCAAGAACAGGATGCATGAAACTAAATGGTGTTTTTATTGTCTGCTTTCAACAACGCTCAATTTGTGTTCCATCTTTCAATCAGAGTGCTGTAAAATTTAAGATTTTTGGTCATTTAGATTTACTCTGATAAAAACATCAACATATTAATACACAAGAATTAAAGCAAGTTCACAAGCATTTGCGTTCAACTTATTTTTTTTCTTGCAGACAAATTGACCTTAAATCTGGCTACAAGCTGATTGCTCTGTTCTCTCACCACACATGCAATGGATAAAATGGTAGTGGTTTTATTTTTAGCAAAAGCAAAAATTTCAGATTATGTACTTAACGCGACAAGATAAAGAACAGGTCCTGTTGCCAGATAATTAAACTGGACAAAGCACAGAAGATATTCCTGAGAAATGAACCATAATAATTGAAATAGAGATTGTGTTCTGTGACTTCATTTGGCAAGGCTCTATGACTTATGATTGAGGAGGATAGGTTTCTTTGTATGTGTGAGTATATGCCCACAAAGGTGGCTCCGTTGCAATGCATTCTGTTGCATGGGAAAAGGAGGATGCATGCACTCAGTGTGAATACCAAACCAGAAATAAATACTGGCCTTAAAAAGCTTCCTACAAGATACAGGGAAGCAGTGAAGAAGATTGGGCCGTAATAGTGAGTTAACACAATGAACTTTTTCTACCATTTACCTGAAGAGACCTAAGGGATGGAATGTTCTGGTTTACATACCTCGTGAGCCTGTACCTACTTGTTTATTCCTTATATGTGTGCATATTGTATTCCACCTTCATTTAGACCACATGGATATTGACTCAAGGTTACCATGAAGCGTGTAACACTCTGTGAACTTGTCATGTTCATCCCCCTTTTTGAAGGGCTCTTTCAAGACTTGGTAATTCATGAGCTGGCACACCCTTAATGAACAAGGCTCTTATTTCTTCAGCTTGGTTCCAGTAGTACATATTCATACTTGGAAGATCACTGCAGTTTGAGAGGTACCTGTGTGAACCTTGTGAAGTTTAGCTTACTGGGCCAGATTAGCAAGAGAAAAGAGATCGTACACAAGGGTGAATTGTTTAGCTCGGCTGAGTCATCAAGGAATGCTACATTCAAAAGGAATGCATCAAAGATGCTATGTTTATATATTATATATATATAGATGAAGGCCATACCTAGTGGATGTGATACACGTACATAGACAGAGCAATGCTTTATATTAAGTGGACCTAACTAGTATTATAGGACCACATTTTTACTGCTACTTGTGAGTGATAGTCTCCCTGCCATTTCAGTAAGAAAATTATGGAACACATGGGTAATCTGCTTTTAGTTTTTTGTAGGTTTATGTGCACAAGAAAAGATTTCAGCAGATTCAGCATCATCTCTTCTAAGTATGGAAAGATGGATGATACGGGAACTGCAAAGGACGCCCTACTTCAGTACAAAATGATCCTAACCTGAGGTTACAGTATATTCACTGCGCAGAGAGGGACTCAGAATCACATCAAACCCATGATTAAATAGTAATGAAAAAAAATGCTGGAAATAGCAAGGCAATCAGAAACAGGAAGAAAAGGTTAATGCTTAAAGTACGATACAGTTTTGGAACTGGGCCCAATCTGATGAACAGTCCCAGCTGCAACATTAAACCTTTCATTTCTCCTTAGACATTATTGTAAGTAGCAATGTCATCTGTTAGTTGGCCTGTCATTCAGTAAGCATTCCCTAGTTCGGCAGGACTAGCCCAGCTAGACATAGATCAGAAGGTTCACACATGCATCTCAGAATGTGGTGTGCTGCAGCATTTTTGTGTGCCTTTGTTCTAACAATATTAGTGAATTTAACTATACAAAAGGTGCCCTGTAGGAAGAAGTGTAGCATATGAGTCCAAGGTCAGAACCAATGTAAATTTGGGTGCATCAAATACTCCAGTAAAAATTTAATTTGAGGCTCCAAACTTTAAGTCTGGCCCAAGTCCATGGAAATCTGAAAAATGGATTCCAGACGAAATAAGGAATTCTGGTCACATGATGAGATAAGCACCTTCAGATACCTGGACACTAAGCAACACCAAGTGATATTAGTAATAAACATGTTCATAGATTTGTATGAGATTCTAGTATTCTCTATTGTACTGAGGGTGATAACTTGTTAGCAATTATGCATAGTGTGATTTTAGTCCTGTTATGCCTTACTGATTGCATGTGGTTTGCTTATGTGACCATGGATTTGGAATTGGTGGGTTATCCCTGCTCATTCTGAAACTTATCCTGCCTCAGTAATCCTGGAGCACTTGTTGTGGACAGTCTAGTTAAAAGTAATATAAGAAAGGAACGATCCCTCGTTAAGCACTTCTTCAAATGAATAGAGCAGCTTCTCTGCATCTAGCCAATATCCAAGATAAAGCATTCTCAGTAAGTACTCCATGTTGGGCAGCAAGGTTGAGCACAAAAAATAGCAAAAAAATTGCAAAGTGTTCCAAGTCACATATCCATGTATTTATGACTCCATTTCAGCACACAGAAGCCAAAGGAAGTGTCAGCTTGCCTCGGTTTCATTCTTTCTTGTGAGTTTAAAAAATTGTGCATTGAAACTCCACCTCAGGACCAAAGCCCTTAAGTTAGAATGACACTTCATTTGCAATACTGAGGGAGCGCTACACTGTTGAAGATGCTGTTTTTGGATGAGATGTTAATCCAAGAACCGTTCTTCCCATTCCAGTGGCTCAGATGGTAACAATCCTATGCTATCATTCGAGGAAAAGAAACCAGTTTATCCAGTCAATATTTTCCGTCAACCAGTGCCACCAAAACCACATTAACTGGTCATGCATTTCATTGCTGCATGTCATATCTTGCTGTTTGCAAAATAACTGCCATGTTCACCTACCTAATAGTGATTGCACTTCAAAGTAAGTCCTTGTGTTTGGAAGTGTTCCTAAAGGAATATGATAAGGAGCTATACATCAATGTAAATGCTTTCTTTCAAGTTTCTTCCTTTTCTAGGGCAATTATAGTTTGCATTTAAGGGATAATTTCAAAGCTGTGCTGCCAGTGTGGAGCCTCGGCTGGTGATAGGGCCTATCAGAAATAGGCTTATGCTATTCACACCATTGATTCCAACAGTTAGAAAATCACATGCCGCATGTATCTATATTTCCAATCCTCATTCCTGGCAGGCCAGGGTGCCCATTGGGAGCGCAGTCAGAAAAGGATTCCTTAGAATGTCACCATGAACCAGTTTTCGTTTGCAGTGATAAAAAATGTGTAGTATGACTGAGGCAAAACCTGTGTTAGTTCAGCTTTCAGCTTTAGAGGCAAAATGAGCTGGCCAGGCTTCAAACTAACTGTTTAAGGTTGCACTGGACTGTGATTACAATTTCCAATTTATATGTTAGTACAGGGCTGTTCACTGGCATCAAAACTTTCACTTCCAGTTCACTTTCAGTTGGCAGAACTTCATCCATGAAGAACCTTCCTCCTAAAAACACTGTTGTGTTAAAACAGAGCACTTTAAAATATGCCTCCAGGCTCTGCAGTTATAACAAGGTATGGCTAAAGACAGCAATAGGCTGTGTGATATCAACAGCACACAAAAATGTTTCATCATGACCGTTGTGACTCAGAAATCAGAAATATGATTAGAGCAAAGTTCAAAGTTCATTTTCCTGAAAAATAAGACATCTCAGCCCATTCAGTCAATGTAATAAACAATAAGAAAGGGTGCAGTAGATCCTTGAACCTCAGATTGTTTTACTACAAGCTTGTAGATTTTAGTTTCCCAAATATCCATTTGTGCCCTTCCAGGATCAGCTACAGCAAAGCCTTTTCATCTCTAGGAGTTCTACAAGAAATGTGTTATCTGGATTAGCAGTCATAACCAATACCCATCATAGGAGACAGCCTTACATTGTTGTTTAATATCCCCTCATTGAATGAAGAATGTCCTATCAAGGTTTTGTTGTATATGTGCAGTCACTTATAAGCAATAATGGATAACAAGGAAGATATTTGCGCTGACACATTCCTTTATGGAATATCTGATGTCATCTATATGTTTCAGAATTTCCTACCTGCTTCCATCAAATGTTGTTACGCTGTGGCTTTTTCACAAGACTTTTACTACTTTGGACAGGCTAAACTCCTTTTCATGGACAGAAATGAAAAATAAATTATGTCACCACAAAGCATCTATTCTCAGGAAGATGCAATTGGTACAAATGACTTCCCCTCCTCCACCTACCGATGGGTCAGTTGGTAAATGCATCACATGGTGTAGCTTTAAGCCATGTTGACCCGGAAAGGTGAATGTTTGATCCCTGATATGTCATCAAATCTCTATCAGAATAGCAACTGGTAGTGTTACAATTGACTTCAGTGCCTCCTGGCAAAGGAAAAGAAAATCCAGCCAGAATTCCTATTCCCCATCACTCTTCAGTGGATGTTAATGTAAGACAGGGTTGGTTTTGGCATTGAGGCCTATTATTAAAATAACTATTAGACCAGGAGAAAATCAAAAGGAAATACTGAAGGGGAAAAGGAATCTATGGAAGCGATGATGAAGATTCTTAGAATAATTCTAACCATTAAAGGAGGTTGATTATAATAACTTTAGCTCTTGGAGAATGAGTTATACCTTCTCAAATCAGGAACAGTTCACCCTGCATTATGAACAGGGAAGGAGATCTTCCAATCTTACCCAGTCTGGCCTAGATGTGACTTCTGTCCCACAATAATGTGACTGATTCTTCACTGCCCTATGAAGTAGCCTAGCAAGTTACTCAGTTGGCCCACCACCACCTTCTCAGGGTAACTAGAGATGGGCAATAAATGCTGGCCTTGCCAGCAACATGCACATTCCAAGATTTTTGTTTTAAATCTAGCACTTATCCATTGTTAATTCTACTGGAACAATATATTTTTCGGTTTGGATGAATTTCATTATAAATTCTACCCCTCATAAAGAAAAAATTATTGATAGGATACGATATCAAGAACAGACAAGTCTAGTATCAACAAATTAACCACTAAGAGCAAATAACCTTTAAAGAGAGATGTCCTCAATCAGTACCTCGTCTTCACTAGCCAAGATGGTGTCATTCATGGCCAGCAACTTATTATTTGTGCCAAGTAATCCCTAGCTGTGTGTATCATTCTAAGGTACAATTATGCAGTCATGTGTAACATACTAACTGGAGGAGCATTGTGAAAGTGTATTACATTGACTGAAGGGGCTGTGGGTGACAGGAAATCAAATACACTGGTCTGCATGATCTTTGAATTATGCAAATAATTGGGACCGGCAGACATCTTGCATCCTAAATGAAATCTGCACGTTGGTAGAGCCTCAGGATGTGACATTACAATAACTGATGTTTACACACCTCATGGGGAGATAGAGCAACATCTGGACAAACAGAACATGCTGCAGATAATATTGTGGTATCGAATTTGAAAATGAGAAGCACAATTTTACTAGACGTAATCCTCAACACTTGACAAATTACAGCTTTTTCTTTTGTCCTCTTAGCACAGCTGATCAATCTCTTCTCATTTTATATGCTTTCTTTAGAATTAACTGAAGTTATCTAACACAATTGCTGTTTGCTAGCATCTGCTGTTTAATTTATTTCTATTTATAATTTAAGAAAATTGTTTAATGAAATCCTTTTGTTTAAAAGAGAAAATCTCTGAGTAATACCATATTTTACATTGTGATTCAAACTTGTGCTGGAAAATATATGCAGTCCTTGTGATGGAGGCAGAGATGATTGAGTTACTGTCCATGTTGTAGCAAGGTATAGACAAACTCCAGAGAAGGTGAAGACAAGTATAATTAAGGCAAGTACCAAAGCCAAACATTTGCTACTGTTTCAATACTCTGACAAAAAACAGGGCCTGAAATAATCCATAGCACACAAGGAGACATCATTGGACAACAACCCTCCAAACAAAGATTTAGTACAACCCAACAACCTCTCAACGTTTCAGCAAAATGGCAGAAGAAATCAAAAGGAAGAATTTGCTGAGGCATTAGTGAATTTTTTTCTTTTGATCTGAAATGTGTTTGTATTAATGGAATCTGCTAAACTTTCAATCCTTACATAACTGTATCTATTCAAAAGCAGTCTTCTAGTTCACAGTTGTTTTCTTGATTACAAGTCGATGTCTTATCAAAAGCACCAAAATAGTTGCACTGTTATTACTAATATGTTGGATTTGGCTTTGCAGTCTGTCCAATAGTGAAGGTGGTGTTACCTTTTACCAGGAACAGAGCTGACCCAGTGATAGTGCACACATTAGCACCAATGACATTGCGATACAGTTAGTTGCTTTTTGAATAATATTAATGCTAGTTTACCAATCACCCTTATCCAATGGAGATTATTTTGCTGCTTAGTCCAGAGTGGCTTTATATAGTTATATAAGTGGCCTTGTATTTCTCTTTCTCCTTTCACTATCATGATCAGCTACAGTTATGATACAAACAAAATCAGATTAGAACAGGAGAAAATGAAATATTAATGCTTAATACATAGTAAATTGCGTCCAGTAGCAAAAATGAATGAGGAAGACTGACTACTGACCATTCAGTGGCAGTGTCCAGTTCATGTTCTCAATAAGACTAACCAAACGTTTGGATATAGCTTAATCATTAGTTGAAAAGAAGCTATTTTAACTCTGTCACTCATTGGCAAGATGACCCTTCAAATACTGTGTGCCGTTCTGGATACTCCACCTTTGAATGGACGCGGGAACATTGGCAAGTTTAGAAAAGAATTAGTAAGCTGATTCCAGGAACAAAGGGCTCTAAGCCAAGTTTGTCTAACATACAACCCACGGAACAGAATCCGGTCCACCAAAAGTTTCCATCCATCCCCTGGATGTAAACTGTACCCCGGCCATTCCTCATCCTCGCCTGGGGTCCATGACTGGAGATGGGAAATTTCTCTTTGTCAGACCAACTTTTAAAAAAGATCACAAGTCAGTTTGACAGCTGCTGACAGCAGGAACAGCAGTTTTCCAAAACCCCGAACCTGCCCGAGGTTGGGAAACAGCTGTTCCTGATGTCAGCAGCTGTCAGCTGTCAAACTGACTTGCGATCTTTAAAAAAAAAACTGACCAACCATCTGCTGAGCGTACCCGCTCCCTGCAACTGTCACAGAGAAAGAGAAAGGGGACAGAGAGAGAGTAAAGTGGGGGGGGGGGGAGGGGAGACAGAGATAGAGAGAAAGGGGGGACAGAGAGGGGGAGAGAGGAGGGGACAAAGAGATGGAGGATCAGGGACAGGGGAAACACAGACAGCGAGGACGACACAGAGCGGGGAACAACACAGAGAGGGGGGACACAGGGAGGAGAAAGAGACGGAGAGAGAGTGATCAAGATCACTCCTGACAGAATTACATCTATCTGGAATACTACACATTACTACATCAAGTGTGTAGGCAAACATTGACTACTTGTGCAAGCAAAAAAATGCCAGATATCTCACTAAAACAGCATCCAACATAGTGAAGAAAAAGTAAGTCAATAAATTAGTCTTCTCATTTAAAGCTTCTTCACAAAAATGTAAATTTTTTGTTGTTTTGATTAATAGCAAGATACATTTTTAATGCCTTTATAGTTCCAAAATTATCTCACCGGCCCCCTTTATAAGACAAAAATGTAATGTGGCCTCCCCCTTGCAAAAGGTTTGGACAACCCTCCTCTAAGCTATGAGGAGAAACTCACAGAAATGAACTTATTATTGAAATGAAAGAGGACTGATTGGAGATCTGTTTAAAGTATTTAAAAGTATGGTTAGTGTAGAAGTAAGCAGGCTATTTGATTATAACAAGAAGACAGGATAGGGGAGGAGGAACAGGTAAAAACAGAATGAAATTCCAAATGGGTCTAAACACTGAAAGAATATTTCTCCACACTGAGTAATGGATCTGTGCATTAGACTCCCAGCTGAATAGGAACATGATAGAAGGACAAGAAAGGTCATTTACTCCATTGAAGCTCATCCCTCTCAATTCTGTTGTTGGCAACCACCTTGTAAAAAGCTAAATATAGAAGGGCTAAAATTACAGCAATTATACCACAGAAGAAAGATTTGTACACATCTCACACATGCTAGTTCTGCCTCTTTAACCAGGGCTATCTTCTCTAGTCCCATTTCCCTGCCTTTTCCTCCATAGACACAAATACATTTGGAACATGATGCTGTTGGAACTAGGGATGGGTCAATGTGGAATACAATCTAAATGTGGGTTGGGAGACTAGATTAATATTCCGGGTGATTACTTCTAAAGGTCAGTGATTTCAGAGTCTGATCCATTTACAGAATTACCTGCAGTTCGTTGTGTCCCTAGTGAGATTTAGTGGGTTGTTTAGAATCTTTGGCAGGACAAATGGTAGGTGGCATGTGGAGAGAACAGGCTTGAAAATTACCTTTACTTATATTTTATTAAAACATAAATAAGGAGGGTTAGTCACATCGTGTACAGCCCAAGCCAGAGATTGTTTTGCAGGTCACACATGCTTCATATAACATAGTGTCATATCTTCTATCACTCGTCTCACCCAGCTTGCAACAGGACTGATATGTTTGATATAAAAATAGAAAATGCTGCAAATGCACAGCAGTTACATCAGGACCTAAAGAAAAAAATCCCAACCGTTGTTTATTACCATTTGTATAAAAGCTACATTAAAGATGGTCCTACATTTGCTCACAGTCTCAACAATATTCAAGCTGGACGGTTTAAATTCTTACACGCAGCAGATGCTGAATATTGTGGTTATCATGATTATATTACACATGGGATAGTGATTAGCCTAGCATAGCACGCAGCTTAATTAACCTCATTGTTCACAACACCCAGGGTTATAGTTGGATGAACTAAGAGCCAGATTCCTGCATAGCACTACTGACATTCTCCTTGCTATAACACATACTGTGGCTGCATTTCTGTTTACACTTTGCACAAGTCCAAGATCACAGTCATTTTCAAACTGCAGTCCAGACTACTGAAGTTGCGTGTCTGAATCCATTAGTTGAGATTGATTTTAACAATTGTGCTTTCTTGCCCCTTCCAGCTGGTAGTTTAGGTGCACAATTTACAGGTTGATGATGTTAGGCTACAGATGTTACACAAAAATGCCTCGAATATTTGCATGAATTACAGTCATTAAAAGTTCTTCTTCCTACCATTCTGAACACGGGCAGTCTAAACCAATCCAAACACTCTGTGCTTTTCATATTCATTGCTAGTCTATAGTCACGAGAACCAGAATGTAGGAGTGAGAAAGGAGAGTAGCACCCTCAACCTCTGACGAAAATGAATCTTCAGGACAAATGTCACTGGAAAGAACTTCTAGAAAGATATATTAACAGGTGTGCTTACTTGCATTACCTATCAAAGTCCAATGACATTTTTTTTTAAATTTAGAGATACAGCACTGAAACAGGCCCTTCGGCCCACCGAGTCTGTGCCGACCATCAACCACCCATTTATACTAATCCTACATTAATCCCATATTCCTATCACATCCCCACAATTCCCCTACCACCTACCTATGCTAGGGACAATTTATAATGGCCAATTTACCTATCAGCCTGCAAGTCTTTGGCTGTGGGAGGAAACTGGAGCACCTGGCAAAAACCCAGGCGGTCACAGGGAAAACTTGCAAACTCCGCACAGTCAGTACCCAGAATCGAACCCGGGTCGCTGGAGCTGTGAGGCTGCAGTGCTAACCACTGCGCCACTGTACCGACATCTATATTACATGAAAAGACATGATACCTCTGCCATGTCTGGGGAAGATCTTCTGGCAGCTCTCTCATAATCCGAGACAAGATGCAAAGCTTAAAACCCAAGCTTAATGTTGTCTCTTTCAGTAGCTGCTGTACCATGGGCTTTGCCCCTTCACCTCGGCTCTCAACAAATATAACATGTCTGAGCTCTTGTGAACTTTAATTTATATCCCATATTTGCAATGTGCATTGTACATATTCACATCTGCACAAAACACATCAACAATTGCTTTGCAGTCACCATCAGAGTAAGGCACTCAGCTGTAACTAAGTGAATTCATGCTAATATTTGAAAACTCCCACCTACTGCCCTAAGCATCAGATGTGATTCTGCTGAAAAATATAAACCTTATTTTTGAAGAATTTAAACTTAATAATCAAAGTTTGTTGAAGTAGGAAACTCTTTCAAAAATACATAAATTAAGTGTGCCTCTTTTTCTTGTTGCAAGATCTTTAAATACCAATGCTTGAATTTCAGTGATTGTTTTGCTTTCGAGTTTATCTTGTTTTTAGCCAGGACAGGGCTCTGCAGCAGTATTACTAAGTACATAAAATAGGAATGTAAGTAATAGGAGTGGGAGTAGGCCATTTGAGCCTGCTCTGCCATTTAACAAGATCATGGCTGATCTGCTACCTTAATTCCACCTACGCACACTATCTCCATAAACCTTAATATCCCAACATCTATCTATCTTTGTGTTGAATATACTCATTAACTGAGCATTCACAGCTCTCTGGGGTAGAGAATTCCAAAGATTCACAACACTTTGAAGTGAAGTAATTTCTCATCTCAGTCCTCAATGGACGAAACCTTATTTTGAGACTGTGACCACATGTTGTAGATTCCCCAGCTAGGGAAACACTTTCGCACCATCTAACTTGTCATATCTCAGTTGACTCGATGGCTAGTGTGGTTCAGAACACTTCAACAGCATGGGTTCAATACCATTCTGGCCTGAGAAAGGCAATGGGAAACGACCTCATATTCCCTCTTCTCTAGTCACACTAATCTCTCCTTGATGGAGGAAAAAAAAAGGACCTGCCTTTGGGCAGACCAACACCATAGCATGGCACCCTCTCATAAGAATTTTATATGTTACAATTAGATCACCTCTCATTCTTGTAAACTCCAGGGAATATCGGCCTAGTCTACTCAATCTCTCCGCATGGGACACTCCCCTCATCCCAGGAAACAGCCTCGTGAATCTTTGTCGCACTCCTCTAGGGCAAGTATATCCTTCCTTAGGTAAACAGACCAAAATTGCACACAGTATTCAAGGTGTGGCCTCACCAATCCTGGATTTCCTTTTAAAAATAGCTTTTTTTAAAAAAAAAGTTCCTTCCTGGTGCATTTTTTTTAGCTTAATTCTGGTAGCTTTTTTTCCTAAAGGCTCTGGTATTAAATCATTGGCTACTTGATTTAGAATTATTTTCTTCCCCCCGATTTGGCTTGAAGGTATCATGAGGGCTGAAAAGGGAAACTGCAGCTTTCTTTATGAAACCACCAGGTGGCAGAGTAGGAATGCAATTTTGAGAGACTGGGCAAAAAAATAGGCACAAGATTAAAGACATAAGAATATAAAACTAGTTCTGCATTCAAACGCCTGAGTCATATACTGATCAATGTCTTCAGTGACAGCCCCAAGACTACGGCTGATAAACGATTCACACATTCTTTCGACCCAGGCTGCCAAAACTGCTTTTCCTAAACAGCTTTAATTTCATAAAGACGATGCTGAGAAGGCTGTCCTGATATCAGAATGATTTTTCTTTCTCGCTGTATAATAAATGTATTTGATTTCTTTCTACATAGATCGTAACATTTCAGTCTCTGTGACGGTTGCACTATTTTTTTTGCATGTTAATGTATTGCTGATTGCACACAATCCCCCATAATGTCATTTTAGTAAGAGAGAATCCTAAATTAAAAAAAATGACAAAGTACAGTTGTCTGCTGTGGTTGTTGAAAAGGGCTGATGCTGTTTATTGACCTACTCTTTATAGAAAACATTAAGGTATGTGGCAAATGGTAGCACCCAATTTCCAGAGTAATCTACACACCAGCATTCATGACAGGGTTTTTCCATTTTTGTTTTTGCAGAAGTGTCAGACTTTTTTTCAGATATCCAACGGTTTAATTATGCATGGTGACGAATCTGGTTCTATCCATGGTTGGGACTCTTACCTTTGGCTCAACAGTTGTTGGATTGAACTCTGTACCAGGAAGTCACTGAGGCAACACACATTCTCTGAGGTGCTCCTTTGGAAGAGATATTAAACCAAGGCCCTTATCTGCTGGCGTAAGTAGCATTCAAAGAGCAGGAAGTCCTCCGACAAAGGATTGCTGAGTTGGTCACTGTTTAGTTCCAATTGTCCATCTTGGAGTTACCTCAACTTCAGAGAGAGACCTGACTTACCTTCCAATGACCAAAGTAGAATATAGTTACTAGTCAATCATGACACAACTGATTGATGTGAACTGTGACTAAGCAGACTGCATGTCCTTTGAGTGCCTTTTGCCTAGCAGGGTGAGCAGTAGAACTTGCCACAAAACCGGAGCGTATCGCCACCATGACCACAACACAGACACACACATTAACACACCAAATGATGATTCTGTTAGTTGTTGGGACAAAGCTTCCACAGTTGTTTGCTTCTCTGCAAACCAATCATGAGGCATTAAGCCCTGAATATCCAAACACACATTGTCATAAGCAGCCTTGAGTTAAATTCCTCCATCAGCTGTCATCCCAAATCTCAGTTTCTTCATGAACTGGACTATGGTTTGTCTCCAGCTTAATGGAAGAACTACACAGGGCAGCTCATCAATGATCAATGTAGGACGGCTTGTCAACACGATAGCTGCCATGATGTTCAATATGCCCAAGTATACCCTCCATCCTGCACTTTAACCTACCTTTACTGTTCTCCACATAAAGCATGGTACACCTGCTCTTAGTAGCGTTCTTTAATGACCATGAAAAGGTCAGTGCCAGTTCATTAGCCACAATTAGTAATGGTCTGAGAGCTCCTCTAGGTAACTAATTTATAGGCATCATCCATATCCCCAAGCAATCGACTTAAAACATGCCCAGTTTATAACTACAACTTCCAGGAATTGGTGGCTAATTTTATTGGGGATCTCATATCAGCTGATAGTAGAGCAGGAAACAATGAACATTCTCTTTGGTGACAGGTCTATTTAATACTACAGGCCAAGATGATGGTGAAGATCAGATGTCCAAAAGAAAGGTGTTATTGGGAGACACTGATTGAAAAGTAGGTGCTTGCCCAGTGAGCGAGACAGAGCAGCACTGGAGTCCCCTAGCAATAGTAATTCAGCCTTCAAAGCCCTAGCACTTATTTTTAACTCTCTAGTTTGCCCTATCTTGATTTAGTAGACCTTAGAAAATGCTGCTTGCAGAGATTTAGCTCATTGGTGGCTAAGTCCTAAATTAGAAGTTCTAGATCTTGGTCTTGAGATTGGGATTTTGGAAGTGCTAAACAGTATATATTTCAATGCAAGAAGTCTAAGGAATAAGACAGAGTGGATATTGACAGACTATTACTAAGACATGGCTGAAAAAGCAGGAATGGCAGCTCAGCATTCCTGGTTACAGGGTTTTCAGATGAGATAGAGAGGGGGATTAAAAAAGAGTTGCAATATTGATTCAAGAAAATTATAGCTGTGAGGAAGGAATCATCAAATGAGGCCATATGGGTTGTATTGAAGAACACAAAAGGGGCAACCACACTACTGGGAGTGCACTATAGACCCCCAGTCAGAAGGAGATAGAAGAGCAAATAAATAGGCAAATCTCTGAGAAGTGCAAAATCAATAGGGCATAAAGGGGGGGAATTTCAACTACCCTAATACTAAATGGGATAGAACTAGTATGAAAGGCACAGAGGGAGCAAAATTCTTAAAATGCATTCAGGAGAACTTTTTTACCCAGTATATGGCAAGCCGATAAGGAGGAGGTGCAGTTCTGGACTTAGTTTTAGGAAATGAAGCTGGGCAGGTAGAAGGGGTATTATTTGGGGTGCACTTTGGTTGAAGTGATCAAAATTCAATTAGATTTAGGGTAGTTATGGAAAAGGACAAAGATAGACCAGGAATAAAAGTTATCATTTGTGGAAAAGCTGAGATGTGATTTAAAGTGGACTGCAAACAGCCACTTGAAGATAAATCAGTGCCACATCAGCGGGAGACATTCAAAGAAGAGATAATGAGTGTTCAGATCAAGAATGTTCCCTTAAAGAGTAAGGGTGGGACTAACAAATGCAGAGCCCCTGGATGTCAAGAGGATAAAGAAAAAAGGAAGCTTATGACAGTTGCCGAGAGCTCAATACTGAAAAACTACAGGAGTATAAAAAGTGTAGGGGTGAAATTTAAAGGAAATTAGCAAAGCAGAGAGGGCATGAAAAACTATTGGCAAGTGAAATCAAGGAAAACCCAAAGATTTTTTATAAATACATAAAGAACAAGAGGATAACTAAAGAAAGAGTGGGGCCTATTAGGGACCATTAGGATAACTGTACATGGAGACGGAGGACGTGAATATGACTCTTAATAAATACTTTGCGCCTGTTTCACAAAAGGGACACCTCAATCAGGGAAGTGGATTGTGAAATATTAGATGAAATTAACATAATGAAGTATTAAGGGGTTTAACATCTTTGAAAGTGGTTAAATCCCCAGGCCCGGATGAAATGTATCCTTGGCAGTTAAGGGAAACAAGAGAATAGCAAAGGGTCTGACAATTTTCCAATCCTCTCTAGCTACAGGTCTGGTGCCAGAGGACGACAACAGCCAACATTGTACTGTTTTTTTTAAAAAGGGAGAAAAGAATAAACTGAGTAATTACAGACAAGGAGGGCTGATGAGGACAGTGTATTTGATGTAGTCTATATGAATTTTAACAAGGCTTTTGATAAGGTCCCACGTGGCAGACTGGTCACGAAAAAAAAAAGCCCATGGGATCCAAGGCAAAATGGCAGGTTGGATCCAAAATTGGCTCAGATGCAGGAAGCTAATGGTCGATGGATATATTTGAAAGTGGAAATCTGTTTCCAGTGGGGTTCCACAGGGCTCAGTACTAAGTCCCTTGTTTTTTGTGGTATAAATCAATTAGTTTAGTTTAGAGATACAGCACTGAAACAGGCCCTTCGGCCCACCGAGTCTGTGCCGACCAATTACTTGGACTTAAATGTAGGGGCTATGATTAAGAAGTTTGCAGATGACACAAAAATTGGCCATGTGTCTGATAATGAAGAGGAATGCTGTAAACTGCAAAAAAGCTATCAGTGGACTAGCCAGATGGGCAGAACAGTGGCAAATGAAGTTCAATCTGGAGAATTGTGAGGCAATGCATTTGGAGAAGGCTAACAAGGTGGAGAATACACAATAAATGGTAAGATACTGAGAAGGGTAGAGGAACCTTGGAGTGCAAGTTCACAGATCCCTGAAGATGGCTGGACAGGAAAGTAAAGGTGGTCATGAAGGAAAACGAGATACTTGTATTCTATGCCTTGACTAATAAAGGTAAGAGCTCGGAGGCTATGCTGGAAATGTATAAAACACTAGTTAAACCACAACTGGAGTAGTATGCAGTTCTGGTCACTGAACTATCGGAAAGATGTGATTGTATTAGAGAGGGTACTGAGGAGATTTACAAGGGTATTGCCCAGTCTGGAGAATTTTAGTTAAAAGAAGAGAGATTGGATAGGCTAGGGTTGTTTTCTTTGGAACACAGGATGCTGAGGGGAGACCTAATTGAAGTGTATAAAATTATGAGCAGTCTAGATAGAGTGGATAGGAAGGCCCTATTCCCTTGGTTGATGGGTTCATAGATTTGGGGCAAGAGGTAGAAGGTTTAGAGAGGATGAGGGGGAGGAACTTTTTCACCCAGAGGGTGGTGGGGATCTGGAACTCTCAGCCTGAATGGTTGGGAGAGGTTGAAACCCTCATAACATTTAAAAAAAATACCTGGATATGCACTTGAAATGCTGTAACCTACAAGGCTGTGGTCAAAAAGCTACAATATGGGATTAGGCTGGATAGCTCGTCAGCTGATGTGGACATGATGGGCCGAATGGCCTCCTTCCTTGCTGTAAATCTCTTTGATTCTATGATTGCCATAAGCAAATTAATGAGAAGGTGGCTTTCAATCCATCTACACAGCACAGGCTTGGACACACCTACCATAGGAGGTGAACAGCTTGAAGTTTCCATAGCTCTGTCTGCAGAATCAATAAAGATCTTGAGTCTCAGAGGGCAACTGTATTTTCAGTCTGTCTTTATTGAGCTGATCCAGGTTTGTAACTCATCCACTCTCCCAGCAGAAAACATTAATTTTTTTGTGTAGTTGTGAATTCTAAGGGGTCCTGCATTAATTTATTTCAGTGCTAGGTCTCATGCAGAACCTGAAAGCTGCTTCAAAGGAGGCCTGGCTTTTCCTTTCAGGCTCCCATCATTAATCAGAGGACTCGATAGAAATAGTTTGTAATGAAAAATTAAGAACAATGAGTGCAAAATAAACACACTTTAGCAACAAGAGGTGGTGAGTGGGCTTTTTTTTTTAAAACCTCAAATTTTTATTCAATTGTGCAAAGTTTACAAGCTTTCCCTCGTCAGATACAAACGTTTTAGAAACTTACAATGCTGTGAATATTTGGGCAGCTTGATGGGGTGGATGTAAAACATTAATGGAGAACCTAGAGACATTAATAACTGAAAGAAATGCAACAGAAAGGAAAAAGAATGCTCCTTTCTGTAACAAATAAATTCTTACATTAAAGTGTGCATGGCCCAGGGATAGGAAACTATAGCTATGAGGAGAGACTTAAATGTTTTGAAGAAAGGCTATTTCCTCTGGTTCAGAAGTCATTGACAAGGGTTTAAAATTGTGATTAAGAAAATGAGGACTGAGGTTAGAAGAGTAATTACGAGCATGGAATGTTTTATCAGAAGCAATTGAGATGAGAACAAAGTTTTAAGCGAGGAATAATCAGTTGAAGATTCAGAGCAATGGGGAAAGGATAGGACACTTCAATTAGTTTTGAACTGCTTATCAAATAATGGTGTACTATGATCACATTCTCAGAGGAAGTCATTTGTGTCATTAATTAGGGGCATTTCAATGACATCTTTGAGGGTGACCATGATGCACTATCCCTCCTCGCTCTCCCTGTAGACTTCAAAAGCACCATTCTCCTCCTATGCTTCACCTCCATTGTTCAACTCAACAGGCTTGCCCTCACTTAATTCCACTCTTATCTATCCAACCAGCTTCTGTGAAGTCATTCCTCTTTGTATATTCAAATTTTGGTTTAGATTTCTGTCTGATTACTTTCCTAGAAAATACTGAAGGAAAGTCCTAAGGTGCTTTTTAAAAAATTTGTTCATTTGTGGGATGAGCTCGTCGCTGGCTAGGCCAGCATTTATTGCCCTTCCCTAATTGCCCTTGAGAAGGTGGTTGTGAGCTGCCACCTTGAACTGCTGCAGCCCTTGGATGTAGGTACACCAACAGTGCTGTTAGGAAGTGAGTTCCAAGATTATGACCCAGTGACAGTGAAGGAACGCCAATATAGTTCCAAGTCAGGATGGTGTGTGGCTTGGAAGGGAAAGTGTAGGGGGTGGTGTTCCCAAAATGTCTGCTATCCTTGCCCTTCTAGGTGGTAGAGGTTGTGGGTTTGGAAGGTGTTATTGAAGAAGCCTTGGTGAGTTGCTGCAGTGCATCTTGTAGATGGTACTCACTGTTGCCACTGTGCGTCAGTGGTGAAGGGAGTGAATGTTGAAGGTGGTGGATGGGGTGCTAATCAAGTGGGCTTCTTCATCCTGGATGGTGTCGAGCTTCTTGAGTGTTGTTGGAACTACACTCATCCAGGCAAGTGGAGAGTATTCCATCACACTCCTGACTTGTGCCTTGCAGGTGGTGGACAGTCTTTGGGGAGTCAGGAGGTGAGTTATTCGCTGCAGAATTCCCAGCCTCTGATCTGCTCTTGTAGCCACAGCATTTACATGGCTGGTCCAGTTCAATTTCTGGTCAATGGTAAACCCCAGAATGGTGATCGTGGAGGATTCAGCAATTGTAATGCCATTGAACATCAAGGAGAAATGGTTAGATTCTCTCTTTGTTTGAGATGGTCATTGCCTGGCACTTGTGTGGCACGAATGTTGCTTGCCACTCATCAGCCCAAGCCTGGATGTTGTCCAGGTCTTGTTCAATATGGAAATGGTTTGCTTCAGTATCTGAGGAGTCATGAATGGTGAACATTGCACAATCAGTGCACATCCCCACTTCTGACCTTATGATGAAGGGAAGGTCATTGATGAAGGAGCTAAAGATGGTTGGACCTAGGTCACTACCCTGAGGAACTCATGCAGTGATGTCCTGAGACTGAGATGATTGCCCTGCAACAAAGGTTGGTTTAATTGTAAGTTGCAGTTACTGGATTGACAGGAAGTTGAAAGCACCCATTTAAATAAGGGCTTCCTCCTGTGTAACTCATTGAAAAATGAACAACCCCTGTAGACCATCACAGAGAAAAATTTGCAATGCTAAGACGAGAGTTGTAGGACAGCAACTGTCTCCTGGCACAAGAATTAATGGCACTGTGCCCAACTAGTTTACCAACTTAATATGTGAGGAAAGGCTTCTGAAAGACACAGGAAGAGATTGTTACACAGTACTTCCAAAGAAAGCCATAAAGGACTTTACTGCAACTCCTCCAGTTTGATATTTCACACTATTTTATAACATGGAGAGATCTGTGGATGGAGAATTCATCCAAATGTCAAGATTATTAAAATATAACCTCTAATGAGAAAATTAAATGCAAAACAGATGAAATGGATTTTCGTTAACTATTATACAAAAATAGATTAATCTTGCACATTTCAGCCTTGAAATTATGCTGCTGGTTAATAACATGGAAGCAATTAACACACTTTTAATTCTTTTGCTCACTTATTCGACGAAGGTATCAACACATTTATTTTAAACAAGTTAACCTCTTTACTAAAATTGTGGGGAACGAGATTTCAAACAGCGTGTTAAGCATTTCTACACTCCCACTCAGTGTAATTTTAAGCACTTATAAATTTTAAACAATTCTACAATAGAACAAATCAACTGAATCATAAGTTGTTCAAGTATTTTTCAAAAGTTTTATTCCGATACTTCAATGTTGTGTTGATCAGACATCGGTACAAAAGTTTAAAAAGTTAATCAGGAATAGTTGAGAAAAATTTTGTTCTCATCTTCATACATGTTGAGCTTGTCCTAAGTCAGGCTTGTCTAAAAACTCAACTGTTTGTCCCGCACTGCTCTCTTCAAAAATTACAATCTAATTTAAAAGGGAAAAATGTGAAAGAAATGTGGTAATAGCACAAAAGGAAAGGAGAGTCTGTGATGCAGACTTACTGTTCAGTGCCTATGACGAAAAATATTAAAATAGGTGTTAGTTTAAAAAAAAAGTAACTTCAATATTTTTCCCCCAACATAAATCCTGCCCATCAGGCTTCCTTCCTTCGAGAGCTCTTAGCAACACCAGTGACAGGAAGGAGAATTGGTCTATATCTCAGAGCACCCCATTGATTTTAATACAGGTAGCAAATTCAGAAGGCTCTGATTGTGGACCAAGGGCATATTCACAATCGTGAGTACTTCTAGATGTTCCTTTCCCTTCACAGCAGCTTTTCTTCCTTCTTTTGTTCATTTTCTATGGTTGTATGCTGCAACACGCACTCCGGGTTACCAGTTCGCAGTGGACAACATCAATTCTATATATACAGCATTTTAGCATCCTCAGGACATCCCAAAGTGCATTACAGCCAATAAATAATAAAGTGCCGTCATTACCGTTTTGAAGCCAATTTACACAACCAAGCCAACAAAAAGCAATGAGATAAATGACCAGTTAATCTATTTTTGATGGGATTAATTCAGGATGAAATATTGGTCAAGACACCAAGAGAACTGCAAATGGTCTTGTTCAATGAGTGCCATATTCACCTGAGCAGGTAGACAGGGCCTTCATCAACACATCAAGCAATGCAGTACCACATGAACGTCAACCTAAATTGTGTTTAGGTCTTGGACGGGCTTTTAACTCAAAAGGCGAGAGTGCAACCACTGAACCACTGCTTACAGTGCTGTGAACCTTTGGAGCCAATGATTGTAGATCAAAGTCCACATTGGCTTTGTTCAAGATCAACAATGATTATTAATTATTAATAATCAAAACCTTCTTCCACAAAACATAACTTATCTTTTCATGTAAAGGAAATACAAAAAAAGGTGTGAAAGTATTTCAACAAAGTGTTAGAAAATGGAATTAGAAAAATGGAGAGCTGAAGAATTTTTCATTCAAAGCATTAGGATGAAATACAATTTTGAAAGTTTTTTAAAAATTTGCTGCTGAAATTTTGCTCCATTGCTCAGAGAGTAAAGTGCTCAGCGAAGAGGCACTGGAACATCATTGCTACCCTACAACACAGATCAACCTAATCAGTAAAATAAAAATGCAGTTATATTTTTCAGCTCCACATCATTTCTGTTCTAACAGATAATTGGAAGTCCAGGTAACATTATTGTGTCAGAACTGTTGCAATAAAAGGTGGATTTGAATCAAAAAATATTTCACTTGTGACACTCTCAATGATCACCCACAAGGGGAAGGAAAGGAATCATGGATTCCAACAACTGTGCAAAGAGTTGCACTCTGTTTGGACTTACCTCATTATTGCCATGCTGTACCCATGGGGCTGGTAAGTACAATGCCTGTTGTGGCCCTATTTCCCAGTAGCGGCCTAAATTCATTCCATTCACAAAAACTACACCTTTTTTCCAGCCCTGAAAGTTACAAGAACACATAAAAACTTAATTCTAAATGTTTTGCAAGAATACAAATTGCACTGACAAGAAAACACCATATGCCAAATGAGAAATATTAGACTTTTAATGGAGAAAATATTACAGTAACCTTTAAAAAACTAGCAGCCAAGATGGCCACTGCAATTTGCACCCGAGATACCAAGAGACTGAACTGGAGACAAAAGTCAACAAGAAGCCCAGCCAGGACAATGGCTTGCTCCAAGTGACTGAATTACCCAAAAGGGCTTCTTTAGCACAGCAGTCAAGGAAATCCTAACATACTGACTTTCAAAGATCAAACCCCCTCCAAGTGTAAATTGGCATTCTGGGGCATGTAGAGTCAATTCCTAACCTTGAATTTCATTATATGGTTCCAGAAAACCTGAAGCAGCCATGTGACCATCTGTCCATCTCAGGAAAGCTCAGGTTTTGTTTCCTTTAGACAAAAAAACAAGCAGTAACTGAGACTGTAGCAGCAGAAAAGGCTGTGTACTTCCCTTTCTCTCACCAGAAAGCATCAAGTTTGAAAACCATCTGCAACTGTGGACCCTCCAAGCCCACAGATTGCTACAGCCAGAAACCAGGGAAAGAGAGCCAATTACAATTCTGCCTTCAAGAAAACCCTGAGCAAAGCAGGCCAGCCGAAGTGTACTTTGACCAGCTGAGGACTTCAAGAGTACAACTCCAGTTGGAAAATCACCAAATTATCCAACCTCAAACTGTGGATTTAACTTATTTATTCTGGACTTTAATCCAACCAAAAACCCAATTTCCACTTTGTAATCTATTTGTGTGAGATTCTCATGTGAATGTGAGTGTGAACGTGTAGCATTTTTTATTATTTTTAAATCGGGGTTAAAGTGTTAAGAATAATAAACTTACCTCTCTTGTTTAAACTCAAAAAAACCTGTCCGATTGGTTCTTTCACGATCACAGTACAGGTAAAAGGTAAAATACTCACAGAGGTGGTAAGCACAACTTATTTAAAAAGGAATAAACCCTGTTGCGGTCAAACAAGAGGAAGGGCAAGAGGGGAGCCTGAAAACCCCTCCCCTCCTGGCCGTAAGAGTACTGTCAGGCAATTCCCCCACCTGCCAAGACTGAGGCACATATGATTTCGCCACATGAACATTAAAACTTAAAATTGCAAGCCCCTGACTGGAAAGACATTTGCACAGAACGAGCAGTGTTGGAACAAAGGGACCAGTCCCTGCCCCAATACACAGAAGAGACCTGGTCAAACCAGTCAGTCACATGGTCACCTGCTGGCCAACTAGGGGAGTTTTAAATTGGAAAAACAGAACTTCAACAGAAAAAGATCCTGGCTTGAGAACATCTCTCTTCTGTCTGCTTTCATCTCGTTTCTCACCAGCTTTGGAATCCACTAAAGACACATGAACCCCAAGAGAAAAGTCTCCTCCGGTGAACAAGGTTTAAGAATAATACTGTGCCCCACGAAAAGCAAGAATTATCTACAAGCAAGAACTACCTACAAAAGGGCTACAGTAAGCTCAAAGCACAGTAACAAGAAACTCTTCAGATATTGCCTCAAACCTCTCCATTTTATTTTTCTTCTGCTCTGTTCTGTCCCTCTTTGCATGTGTGTATCGCGTATGCATGCTAGCGTGGGTGCGTCGTATATCCGTAGGCGTTAACCCTATTAGAGTTCAAACTTAATAAATTTCACTCTTTAAACTCAAGAAAACCTGGTGTGCTCATTTCTTTGCCTTATAATTGGAAAGCTGTGAACAAGGATTCACAAAGGGGAAGCTCAAAATACTGTGTTTAAAAATTAAAACCCTGTTACAATAAGACCAGGTGAAGACAGTAACAGACCCCTAGACACCTTTCTCACCTGGTCGTAACAGTACATTGGGGGGGGGGAACGACGAAAAGGGGAGGAAAGACGAAAAGCTGAGAAACCTGCCAGAAATACCACTGCTGCCTATATATCCCATATTAGAATCATAGAATGGTTACACAGCACAGGAGGCGGCCACTCGGCCCATCATGTCTGTGCCAGCTCTCTGCAAAGGCAACTCAGCTAGTCTCACTCTCCTGCCTTTACCCCATGGTCCCATAATTATTTTCTATTCAGGCGCTAATCCAATTTCCTTTTGAAAGCCACGATTGAATCGGTCTCCACCACACTCTCAGGCAGCACATTCCGGATCCGAACCATGTGCTGCATAAAAAAGCTTTTCCTCGTGTCGCCTTTGGTTCTTTTGCCATTCAGCTTAAATCAGCGTCCTCTGGTTCTCGACCTTTCCGCCAATGGGAACAGTTTCTCTCCATATACTTTGTCCACACCCACATGATTTTGAACACCTCTTTCAAATTACCTCTCAACCTTCTCTTCTCCAAGGAGAATGACCTCAGCTTCTGCGCTCGATCCTCATAACTGAAGTCCCCCATTCCAGGAACCATTCTCTTAAATCTTTTCGGCTACCCTTCTAAAGCCTTCACATCCTTCCTAAGTGTGGTGCCCAGAATTGGATAGAATACTTCAGTTGAGGCTGAGCCCGTGTTTTATAAAGATTCACTATAATTTCCTTGCTTTTGTCCTCTATGCCTCTATTAAGAAAGCCCAGGACCCCATATGCCTTGTTAACTTTCTCAACCTGCCTGCCACCTTCAATAATTTGTACGCATCTACCCCCAGGGCTCTTTGCTCCTACGCCCCCTTTATAATTGTATCCATTATTTTATATTGCTTCTCCTCGTTATTCCTACTAAAAGGAATCACTTCACACTTAGTTGCATTAAATTTCATGTGCCACATGCCCATTTCACCAGCCTGTCTATATCTTCTTGAAGTCCATCACTATCCTTCTCACAGTTCACAATACTTCCAAGTTTTGTGTCATCAGCAACTTGAGATTGTGCCCTGTACACCCAAGACAACTTCATTAATACAGGTCAACAAAAACAGTGATCCTATTACTGACCTCTGGGGAATCCCATATTCTGCCAGTCTGAAAAACTGTTCACTACTACTCTGTTTGCCATCACTCAGCCAACTTCATATCCATGCTGCTACTGTCCCTTTTATTCCATGGGCTTTAACTTTGCTGACAGGACTGTTATTTGGCACTTTATCAAACGCCTTTTTACAGCACCAAAGGCGGCCATTCGGCCCGTTGTGTCTGTGCTGACTCTCTGAAGGTGCAATTCATTAAGTGCCACTCCCCTGCCTTCTCCCCATAGTCCTGCAGATTCTTCCTTTTCAGATAACAATCCTATTCCCACTTGAATGCCTCGATTGAACTTGCCTCCTCCACACTCTCAGGCAGTGCATTCCAGATCCTAACCACTCGCTGTATGAAAAGGTTTCTCCTCATGTCGCCATTGCTTCTCTCGCCTTGAATCTGTGTCCTCTTGTTCTTGATCCTTCCCACAGGAATAGTTTCTCCCCATCTACTCTGTCCAGACCCCTCATGATTTTGAGTACATCTATCAAACCTCCTCTCAACTTTCTCATCTCCAAGGAAAACAGTCCCAATTTCTCCAATCTATCCACGCAACTTAAACTCCTCAACCCTAGAACCATTCTCGTGAATTTGTTCTGCACCCTTTCTAAAGCCTTCACATTCTTCCTAAAGTGTGCCCAGAACTGGATGCAATACTCCAGTTGAGGCCGAACCAGCATTTTGTACAAGTTTAGCATAACTTCCTTGCTTTTGTACTCTATGCCCCTATTGATAAAGCCTAGGATGCTCTATGTTTTAATAACCCACACTCTCAACTTGTCCTGTCACATTCAATGATTTATGCAGACATACCCCCAGATCCCTCTGCATCTGCACCCCCTTTAGAATTGTATCCTTTATTTTATATTGTCTCTCCATGTTCTACCAAAATGAATCACCACTATTCTCTGCATTAAATTTCATCTTCCACTTGCCCACCCATTCCACCAATGCATTTGGGAAGGGCAAATAAAGTGAGGGAATACACAATAAACAGGAGGATATTGAGAGAGGTAGAAGAAGCGAGAGGCCTTGGAGGGCATGTCCACAGGTCCCTGAAGGTGGCAGGATAGGTAGATAGAGTGAAGAAGGCATACGGAATGCTTTCCTTTATTGGCTGACGTATAGAATTCAAAATCAGGGATGTAATGCTGGAACTGTATAAAACACTGGTTAGGCCACAGTTGGAGTATTGCATACAGTTTGGGTCACCACAATGCACAAAGGACATAATTGCTCTGGAGAGAGTACAGAGGAGATTTACAAGAATGTTGCCAGGGCTCGAAAGTTGCAGCTATGAGGAAAGATTGGAAAAGGCTAGGGTTGTTTTCCTTAGAACAGAGGAGGCTGAGGGGTGACTTAATAGAGATGTACAAAATTATGAGAGGCCTCGATACAGTAGACAGAGAAAAGGATGCGTTTATAGGACATAATATTTGCAGCTTAGGAGGAATAAGAAAGGAGCAATGATCAGTTACAAGACCTGTCAGTAAATAACTTCAGAACAACCACTTCCATTTTTATAGTGCCTTTAACATAGTAAAAGATCCCAAGGTACTTCACAGGAGCATTATCAGTCAAAATTTGGCACCAAATCACTTCAGGAGATATTAGTACAGATGACAAAAGCTTGGCTAAAGAGGTAGTTTTTAAGGAGTGTCTTAAAGGAGGAAAGAGATGAATTAATATTGACTGGCATTCTTTCTAGGTGCTGTTAGGGATACAATCTCTATTTTACCCTGGTTGTGTATGGAACAGAAAGGATGCTGTCATTTTTGTGGAGCCACTCTCCAACAACACTAACACCTGAGATCAGATGAATGGCTCCTTGCTGAATTGTGAAATGCCAGTTCGCATTGGGGAAGAGAGGGAAAGAAGCAGTAATTTTAAAGTCTCTGCTATCAGGTAGGAGTTTTTTTTTTCATTAAAAAGACTGTGGGCACTTTGAATTGTCAGTACTGTATGCGCCCTGTGCATTTACCTTATACTTTGAAGTAATGCTACAGTGATGCTCTACTGAAGCAAGATTTACACATTAAAACATTTTCTTTTAAAACAGTAAATTAGGTACATTGCTGAAGTAACTGGTTCTCTAGGATTACCAGCTCCTCTCACAAGGCATACCATGCAATCACTTCACAATGAAAATCTTACCTGTTCCTCCACCTTGGAGGTTGCCCGACTTCAGTGAAGAGAGAAATTCATGCAGTCCACTTTATTTACTATTGAGTTGTTTTTTAAAAAAAAAACTGGGTGAATTCTGCTGGGGTTATGCATTCCCCTGTCCGATTTTCCTGTATCTGCTGTGCCCTGGGTTATTCAATAGCTCCAGGGGCAAGAAACAGGAAAATCGTTCCTATAATTTAATGTACAACTTTGTATTTATTAGAAGAGGAGAAGCAGATGTTAAATGGTAGCATAAACACAGCCTGAAGATTAAACAAAATTAAAACCTGTTACTTCAAGGATTTAAAGTAGATTTCAAAACAAATGGATTAGGGTCGATCTGAATCGATTCCCTGCCTCCCTCCGTCTCTGCTTCACTCACTACTTTCCGTCATGTCTCAGCTCACGGCACAGGCTGGGTAAGGAGAATGAATTGAGTCTGGATCAATAGAATGCATTCTCTGGTCTAAACTGGGTTGAAAGGATCAGAGTAACCAAGAGCAAAGAGCAGATTTGACAACATTTTGACAAATTATGAAGAAAATTCTGCCAGCACAACAGCAACAATACCATAAAGTAATTCAGAGATCAGTTCAGTTCTCAAACTATTCAGAAACAAACACCCAGAGGAGTGAATCCTCAGTTAAATCAGATTTCCTTCCATAACTACAATGTTTTAAAGTTGTGTCTGATACCTACACCTCCTTTAAAAAACATTGTTTAAAAATTTCAGTATCATATTTTCCCACTTTTGTTGGGATGAATGAGGTCTAGTAGTTCTATAAGTTGGTGTTCTGTTTATTTTTCAACTGCCTTATTCAGTTTATCTCACATCTCAGGACATAAGTTACACATTTAAAAAAAAATCACTACCTGAAGCAGGAAGCTGTATTGGACAAAATAATTTTCCTCACCTTAAGTTTTACAAAAGTATCGTAAGGCAACGAATCCACATGTAGTATGCCATAGAAAAAGGCGGGAAAGATAGGCTTTTCCGGATTAGGTTTCAACTGGATAGCTGAGAAACTTCAACCCAGGAGAGACAAACAAAAGGAAACAATGTCATTCCCAATGGTTAGCATTCATTTACCATTCAACAAAAGTCACCATCTTCAATCCTTTGGTGTGGATGTCATTTTGCAGCATTACACTGGCTGATGTATGCAAAATGAACATTGGACAAAAATGGACCCACAAACTCCACATTTTATTTTGCAAAGACACTGCAATTGCTCTCAGTACCCCTGGGATTCCACTCCTGAAAGCTATACAATGACTCCTGCTGGGAGTGTGCGCGCATGCTGGGTAAGAACAGGATCAGGCTCAGCTATAATACACTCCAGTCAATTAGCTTAGGCTCCCACACAAAGAATCAATGAGGTACCAAAGAGAATCTCGAGTGTGTGATGCTGCAACACTGGAAAGAGATGCTTTTAGTAAATAAGGGTTGGCAGAAGGAAAAATACATATATGGTATACATACAACAGTCCAGAATCTCTCAATAAATCAGCAATAATTCTTGTGTGTGATCATCACATGTTAATTAGACACAAATTCATGATCGGTCTGAGTTCAGTTCATAATGGTAACGTGGTTAGAAAGAAAACAAGAGGGGCAGTAAACTGGCAATGCTATCTGGACAGTGAAGATTATTGGTGTGGGAAGTAAAAAATATTCACAGTAGTATGGAGTAGCAGGAGCATTATCTGGCATTTACCTAGGCTGGGAGTATTTAATATTAGCAGTGGGTGACCAAGGTAGAAAACTCAGATTCCTCCCACTGTTGATTACAAAATCCATACAAGATTGTGGAGTAATTTGTAAAGAGTGATCTAATCTCACTGTACAACGAACTGTTGTAAAAACTGTAAGAGTCTTGTTCATCTCGTTTTTATTATCATCTGAACTACTGTAGCATTCACTCAGGTTATTATTTAAGATTAACTTAGGGAATGAGCTCTGGAAACTTTAATTGCTTTAAAATAAAAATACCAAAAGAAATGAGTAGATTAACATGCTGATATGTTTGCCCATGTGTTGATATTTTGAATATCAGATGTACAAATGTTGGATTATGAATAATCTTATCAGGGACTCTGGAACAGCCACAATGATTAATGCAGTGACTGGAGCCAATTAAGAGTCAAAATACCATAATGAAAACCCTCTCTGAAGACATGACTGCCCCTGTTATCCTGATTCTAGCACTTCACATGGTGGCTCGGAAACGCCTCCAAAATTTTAAGCGTGATCGCAACTATTTGTAACAGATTTTTAAAAAGTCTTTTATTTAAGGTAATTTATCCCTTTTAAGAAACCAATCACATTAATAATGGAACAGAACAGACAGTAGTGTAAAGATTTATAAGGAGGGGACTGAAGAAACTAGTGCGACAACTAGAATCAGGCTCACTCAAGGTCTGGGTGTGGTCAGCTCACAGGAGAAATAAATATCACTCCCAATCAGTTAGCAAACCTTCCCAGGCCATAAAAGGCGCCATCATGATAGGAGGGGGAGGCAGCGGAAATATTCTTTTGCAGACAGGTGATGGTGCAGCTCCCCACAGCAAGGTGTACTATGGAAAAGGGGGGGGGGAATATAAGGAAAATCAGCAAGTACCATGACTGTCTTTGTCAAACTCGTGCTTGCATCCACCAGAAGTTGAATAGTGACTAACAGCCTTCAGAGAACAGAGATTTGAGTTGGAATTTGAACTCTGGTCTCTGCTGAAAGTAACAGGTCTAGATAGAGTACACAGGAAGGACCTGTTTCCCCTAGGAAAGGTCAATTACCAGAGGGCACAGATTTAAGATGGATTAGAGGGGACACAAAGAAACCTTTTTCACCCAGAGAGTGGTGGGTGTCTGGAATTCACTGCCTGGATTGGTGGTGGAGGCAGAAACCCTCAACTCTTTTTAAAGGTACCTGCACCTGAAGTGCTGTAACTTGCAAGGCTATGGACCAGGTGCTGGAAGGTGGCATTAGTTTGGGCAGCTAGTTTCTTTCAGCCAGCGCAGACATGATGGCTGAATGGTCTCTTTTTGTGCTGTAACTTTTCTATGGTTTTAAATGATTGCAACACACTGGGACTAGAGCATAGAGAAAGTACACTTCCAGAAGCCCAAAACAATAAAAAGTAAAAACATCTTTACAAGAGTTGCTGTAATTATACAAATCAGCGATTGCATAACATAACAAATCATCTGAAAGCATGCTGAATTCATGTTACTTTACCTCTCAATAAAACTGGTTTTCATCTCCAAGGGGTAGATTGTAAAGCCATTCAAAGGCTCTTTATTCAGAAAGATATCTCCTATGAGACCTGAACATCCAAAACAAACATTGGGTATTTTAACAAGTCGCCTGATTTAAATGAGGTGGTATTCATTGTAGTTTCAACTGAGGTATATCACAGTGTTACACCAATGTGCTTTATTGAATGATAATTTTCCTTAATCCACTGACTGGAGATATGAATTTATATTTTTATTTTAAAAGACATTTAAAAAAGAAAAACTACAAAGATGACTTTGCTGGCAGCTTAGGATGGTGACCTAATTTGCAAAACTGTATCCTACACTGCAAGGCTTGTGAGGAGGGAGACGGAATGGCTGCATTTCCCAGCAAGAACTAAGACCCAGGAAGTTTAAGGGAACTGCCTGTTCTTTTTAGGAAGAGAGAAATACTGCTATGTTTTGAATCACTGAGTGGCTGTCATGTGACAAGCCACTACCCATCTGTGGTTTTAAACTTGTGTCTTTCTGCAGCAGAGAGGAGAAGCAACTGGACTCTGACATGTCCAGACCCAAGTGGAGGTCCCTCTCTCCCCATTCCAGCTTGAAAGTTTTCAAACCCTGCCTGTTGACTGACCACCTTTGCATACTCCAGCTACAGCCAGAAACCCCGTTGGAGGAAATCATTTGCATTGCTATCTCCAAGAGAGCCACCGAACCAGTCATCTACCTCTTTAAATTAAAAGCCTTAGGACTACTGATTTCAGCTAGAAGCCAGCCGATTCACCAAACACACAGACTGTATAATCTTTTTTCTATGGACTCGAAGTCAACCAATCTACCTTTCCCCACTCTGTAACCTATTTGCGCATGTGTAAATCTCTAGTGTCTGTGTGTGAGAGAGACAGAAAGTTGGCATGCTATTTATTATTCTATTAGTTCAGTTTATGTACAATAAAGTTAACCTCTTTCTTTGTTAATTCAAGAAAAGCTGTCCGATTGGTTCTTATGCACACAGCAAGTAAGTAATCAAATACCTACTGAACTGGCCAGTACATCCACTTTAAGAAAGAATTAAACCAGTTGTGGTCAAACAAGGAGGAAGAAAAGAGGGAAGCCCTTCGACCCCTCCTCCCTTGACCATAACAATCGAATCACAATAGTTATAGCACAGAAGGAACTGTTTGACAAAATTATGAGAGTTATTTTGAAAATGTAACTAGTAGGGTAGATAAAGGGGAAACCAGAAGATGTAATATTAGATGTAACTTAGACTTCCAAAAGGCATTCTATAATCAGAGGGTTAGATAGGGTGGATAGTGAGTCTTTTTCCTCGGATGGTGATGGCAAACACGAGGGGACATAGCTCTAAGTTGAGGGGTGATAGATATAGGACAGATGTCAGAGGTACTTTCTTTACTCAGAGAGTAGTAGGGGCGTGGAACGCCCTGCCTGCAACAGTAGTAGACTCGCCAACTTTAAGGGCATTTAAGTGGTCATTGGATAGACATATGGATGAAAATGGAATAGTGTAGGTCAGATGGTTTCACAGGTCGGCACAACATCGAGAGCCGAAGGGCCTGTACTGCGCTGTAATGTTCTAATTCTAAAAAATAAAGGTGCCACACAAAAGTTTAATATGCAAGATAACGACTCATGGCGTTGGTAATATATTAGCATGGATAGAGGACTGACAGACAGAAAGCAAAGAGTAGGAATAAACGGGGCATTTTCAAGTTGATAGGCTGCGACCTGTGGAGTGCTGCTAGGATCAGTGCTGGGACCTCAGCTATTTACAATCTATATTAATGACTAGATGAAGCGACAGAGTAATGTATCTAAGCTAGATGAGGATACAAAGATAGGTGGGAATGTAAGCTATGAGGTGGAGACAAAGAGACTGTAAAGAGATATAGGCAGGTTAAGTGAGTGGGCAACAAGGTGGCAGACGGAGTACAAAAAGGCATGATACTTGTAAATGTTAATATTCAGAGGACCTGGGTGTACTCGTACAAGGAACGCAAAGTTAGTATGCAGGTACAGCAAGCAATTAGGAAGGCAAATGGCATGATGGCCTTTATTGCAAGAGAATTAAAATACAAGAATAAAGTATTGCTACATCTGTACAGGGCTTTGGTGAGACCTCACCTGGATTACTATGTGCAGTTTTGGTCTCCATATTTAAGGAAGGATATATTTGACTTGGAGGCAGTACATCGAAGGTTCACTAGATCGGTCCTCTGATGAGAGGCTGAGTAAATTGGGTCTATATTCTCTGGAGTTTAGAAGAATGAGAGGTGATCTCACAGAAACATACAAGATTCTGAAGGGGCTTGACAGGATAGACACAGAGGCTGTTTCCCCTGGCTGGGGAAGCTAGAACATGGGGACATAGTCTCAGGATAAGGGGAAGATCATTTAGGATTGAGCTGAGGAGAAATTTCTTCAAAGGGTTATAAATCTTTGGAATTCTCTACCTCAGAGGGTTCTGGATACTCCATATTTAAGGCGGAGATAGACAAATTTATGGTCTCTAAAATAAAAGCAAAATACTGCAGATGCTGGAAATCTGAAAAAAAGACAGTGTGCTGGAAATACTCAGCAGGTCAGGCAGCATCCGTAGAGAGAGAAGTAGAGTTAACATTTCAAGTTTGTGACCTTAGGTCAGAGACCTGAAATGTTAACTCTGCTTCTCTCTCCACAGACGGTGCCAGACCTGTTGAGTATTTCCAGCACTGTGTTTTTATTTCAGATTTTTGGTCTCTCAGGGGAGTGGGCAGGAAAGTGGAGTTGAAGCCAAAGATTGTACTGAATGGTGGAGCAGGCTCGAGGGGCTGTATGGTCTACACCTGCTCCTATTTTTTTTTGTTCTTATGTGTCCGTGGTGGCTCTCTGCAAGAACAACTTAGCTAGCCCCACTCGCTCTCCTTTTTCCCTATAGCCCTGTAAATCTTTTTAATTCAGATAATTATCCAATTCCCTTTTCAAAGCCACAATTGAATCTGTCCTCACCACACACTCAGGCAGCATATTCCAGATCCCAACCACTTTCTGTGTAAAAAAAAATCTTCGTCATGTCGCCTTTTGTTCTTTCGGCATTCATCTTAAATTGGTGTCCTCTGGTTCTGGGTCCTTCAGCCAATGGGAACAGTTTCTCCCTATCTATTCTGTCCAGGCCCCTCATGATCTTGAACACCTCTATCAAATCACCTCTCAACCTTTTCTTCTCCAAGAACAGCCCCAGATTCTGCAATCAATTCACGTAACTGAAGTCTCTCCTTCCTGGAACCATTCTTTTCTGCATCCTGTCTAATGCTTTCACATCCTTCCGAAAGTGCGATGCCCAGAGCTGGACACGATAGTCCAGCGAAGGCCAAACCTGCGTCTTTTAAAGGTTCACCATAACCTCCTTGCTTTTGTACTCTATTCCTCAATTTATAAAGCCCAGGATCCCATATGCCTTATGAACCACTTTCTCAACTTGTCCTGCTACCTTCAACGATCTGTGTACATTTACCCCCGTGTCCCTCTGCTCCTGCACCTTTAAAATTGTACCCTTTATTTCACATTGCCTTTCTTCAATCTTCCCACTTCACAGTTCTCTGCATTAATTTCAGCTGTCACACGCCCACCCATTCTACCTGCCTGTGTATATGCTCTTGAAGTTTATCACTATCCTCCTCGCATTTCACAATACATCCACATTTTGCCTCACCTGCAAATTTTGAAATTGTGCCCTGCACAACGCAACTATGAGGAAAGATTGGATAGGCTGGGTTGTCCTTGGAACAGAGAAAGCTGAGGGGAGATCTGATTGAAATGTACAAAATTTCGAGGGGCCTGGATAGAGTGGAGGTGAAGGGTCTATTTACCTTAGCAGAGAATTCAGTGACTAGGGGCATAGATTTAAAGTGATTGGTAGAAAAATTAGAGGGAAGATGAGGAAACATTTTTTCACCCAAAGGGTGGTGGGGGTCTGGAATTCACTGCCTGAAAGGGTAGTTGAGGCTGAAACCTTCAATTCATTCAAAAGGACTCTGGATATGCACTTCAAGTGCCGTAATCTGCAGGGCTATGGACCAAATGGGATTAGAATGGATGGATTGTTTTGTTTTTCGGCCAGCACAGACACGATGGGCCAAGTGGCCTCTTTCTGTGCCTTAAACTTTCTATGATTCACACCCAAGTCTAGGTCATTAATATAGATCAAGAAAAGCATGCGGTCCTAATACAACCTCTGTTGAGCCCCACTGTATACTTTTCTCCAATCTGAAAAACAAACAACCATTTACCTGACTGTTCTGTCAGTCACTCAGCCAACTTCATATCCATGCTGCCACTGTCCCTTTTATTCCATGGGCTCTAACTTTGCTGACAAACCTGTTATGTGGCACTTTATCAAATGCCTTTTGAAAGGCCATGTACGCCACATCAACCGCATTACCCTCATCAACACTCTGTTACCTCATCAAAAACACAATCAAGTTAGTTTAACACAAATTTTCCTTTATAACAAATCCGTGTTGGCTATTCTTAATCAATTCATATTTGTCCAAGTGACTGTTAATTTTGTCCTCGATTACCATTTTTAAAAGCTTTCCCACCACCGAGGTTAAACTGACTGGCTTGTAGTTGCTGGGCTTGTCTTTACACTTTTTTTTGTGAAGAGTTGAACATTTGTATTTCTCCAGTCCTCTGGAGGATTGGAAGATTGTCAGCAATAAAACTCGTACTTCCTTCAGTCTCCTCGGATGCATCTGATCCGGTTCTGGTGACTTATCAAGTACAATCACTCTTTTTAATACTTTCTCTATCAATTCTTAGCCCATCTAGTGTTTCAACTACTTCCTCTTGCACTATGACTTTGGCAGCATCTTCTTTTTTGGCAAAAACAGATGCAAAGTACTCATTTAGTACCTCAGCCATGTCTTCTGCCTCCCTGCGTAACTCCCCTTTTTGGTCCCTAATCAACTCCACTCCTTTTATCACCTTTTTAATTATTTATATGCCTATAGAAGACTTTTAGATTCCATTTTATGTTAGTTGCCAGTCTCTTCCCATATGTGCTTTTTGCCTCTCATTTCTTTTTTCACTTTCCCTCTGAACTCTATATTCAGCCAAGTCAAAGCAGCTCTGAATAATTCGTAAGTGACTCTAAAAGAACAGAAATTTTTCCGGTGACCATCATTCAAACAATGTTCATTGTTGCAAACCAAATAACAACAACTTGCATTAACAGAGCACCTTTAACAAAGAAAAATATCATAAGGCCTTTACAGAACAGTACCCAAACAAAAATGGATGCCCAATTAGAGAAACTATTAAGAGAAGTGACGAAAAGCTTAGTCAAAGAGCTGGGTTTTAAGAAGGGTCTCAAAAGAAGAGAAGAGGGAGTGGAGAGGCTATGGAAGAGAATTACAGAGCATGGGACCTGGTGGCTGAAGGGGAGGCAGGAGTAGAGCACAAGAAGCCAGAGTCAGAGGAACGCAAAGCTCTCAGAGGATAGGGAGTGTTTTAAATTGGAGGCATTGGGCGGGGGTCAGGAGCCAATACAGCAAGGACAGACATTTTGAGACACTGCGATTTGGATGAGCTGAAGTTTACGAAGGGTGAAGGACAGTGAGGAGAATATTGGAACAGTTGAGTTTGGACATAAAGAGAGAAATCTTATGGGTTAGAGCTAAATACATCACCCGATCACTTGCAAAATCAGGTAAAGGACTGCATTAATTTGGACACCTTAGCTGAAGGCCGAGAACAGCAATTTACCCATTGAACCATACCCCAGCATCTTTAAAACCCAGGAATAGTATTCACATCTGATGTTTACTTAAGCTGTAGAAACTGAGATTCCTTAAATGATCAGAGTTCTGGCCTCAGTCCCACATCTAGCTATCAAAGTATGGCATTTACAATCATAGTGAAATCTTTCCAATGACTGAAATGTAACCCAGTTAATATTTTAGGTGTACGAGTATATCAATTTTCTATGGATTTGTATTTCTGGTACATTTAACCCAATTCTTCCTGTTGGGCAGACTTTGTACATTAAAATTAATAATTTAATAGACTGACTCAGATATATGCGCTGGTTGCAAATGTTGACTGATTATGTACTACATAGCACTGACTACTTTGTTAATCACCATCTCACAAAAATCACCTTTTCGCTGGTCATCAAGTTTGTCGCCATAGTTAACTCTGCCACGATTTTCCACCAAAAGGCTCAGATTTCGCTTACCCTGTGAGAAAAAGAGATCAGTTACAAAGCACTGGAACATCTCAGAACCTTACCATCAATTTATTTAACTAGAGCAACCAGGGGAGTTCTTAAATAAATGATATATACTGCTCCCTAATGATATTTAAGATTAGTGTTGTCGTGGATTTATAAAGGAGTTAACAATTTAAATACGGACAATACAAAACACTGCATGACGGCAGAGTTAAACCAGAACATAGAAATCCTACCTTTTATATTTTTAAAAATTGCTCTTGGAATAAAATATTAATGCAATAAACCTACAGGAGACATTTTATTTTATTTTTATTTAGAGATACAGCACTGAAACAGGCCCTTCGGCCCACCGAGTCTGTGCCGATCAACAACCACCCATTTATACTAACCCTGCACTAATCCCATATTCCCTACCACCTACCTACACTAGGGGCAATTCACAATGGCCAATTTACCTACCAACCTGCAAGTCTTTGGCTGTGGGAGGAAACCGGAGCACCCGGCAGAAACCCACGCGGTCACAGGGAGAACTTGCAAACTCCACACAGGCAGTACCCAGAATCAAACCCGGGTCCCTGGAGCTGTGAGGCAGCGGTGCTAACCACTGCACCATTCTGCCCCTCGAACCTGCTCCACCATTCAACTAGATCATGGCTAATCTTCTACCTCAACACCATTTTCCCCACAGTATCCCCATATTCCTAGATATCTTTAATATCTAGCAATCTATCGACCTCGGTCTTCAACATGCTCAATGCTTGAGCTTCTACAGCCCTCTAGGGTAGGGAATTCCACAGATTCACCACCCTCAGAGAAGAAATTCTTCTCATCTCAGTCCTAAATGGCCTATCTCTTATTCTGAGACTGTGTCCCCAGGGGTTCTGACCCCACAACCAGGGGAAACATCCTTCCTCCATCAACTTTGTCAAGCCCTGTAAGAATTTTGTATGCTTCAATGAGATCACCTTTCATTCTTCTAATTTCTAGAGAATACAGGCCCAGTTTCTGCAATCTCTCCTTACAGGACAATCCTGCCATCCCAGGAATCAGTCTGGTGAACCTTCATTGAACTCCCTCTATGGCAAGTATATCCTTCCTTAGGTAAGGAGACCAAACTGTACACAATACTCCAGGTATGGTCTCACCAAGGCTCTGTACAATTGCAGCACGACTTCTTTACTCCTGTACTCACATCCTCTTGCAATAAAGGCGAATATACTATTTGCCTTCTTAGTTGCTTGCTGCACCTGCATGTTAGTTTTTAGTGACATGAACAAGGACACCCAGGTAATCACTAGATGGAAGATCGAAGAGGTTTTTACAATGCCCATTAACTGTGTACAGGATTTAGCATGTTGTGTGGGCTTTCACTATCATTCACCGTGCTCTGATTCTTCACAATTATCAAACGATGCAACCCAGACTGGGGCGCTTATAAACTACTTGCCATTTTGGAGCAATTGAAGACCATGTTAAGTGCAGTTTTGGCCATTGTCTATGTTCTATGTTTTCATGGAAATCTAAGAAATGTCATTGAAAATACCACTGAAAATCATTTATGGTGCTCACCCTTTTTAATACTATTACTTCCCATCTGTTTCCACAGAGATTCTGTGACCCAGTTATACAAGTCACTTCCTTACTAGATGTACTAAAAACTCCACAACTTCTGTTCTTGACTTTTTCCAGTGTTGTTCTTAAACTACCCCTTCTGAGTCAGAAGATTGTGGGTTCAAGCTCCTCTCCTACTCTAGAGCACATAATCCAGGCTAACACCATGGTGCAGTACTGAGGGAGTACTCCATTGCTGGAAGTGCTAACTTGTGGATAAGAGTTTAAGCCCTATTCAGATGGATGTAAAAGATCCCACGACTATTAAAAAAAAAGAGAAGGGACTTCTCCCTGGCTAACATTTATCCCTCGTTGAGCACTTCCAGAAACAGATTAACTGGTCATTTATCTCATTTGCTGTATATAAATTGGTTGCTGTCTTTTCCCATAAAACAACAAAGCACTGGTTGAGAAGCAATTTTTGCATGTCCAGGGAAGATCAATGGCACTATACAAATGTAAGTTTTTTCTTGCTTTCCTTCATCATAGTTTCACAAAAATAGTGACCAACAGTATTAAAAGCCTGACTATATGCTGCAACCTTCAAAATGAGCAATATTGCGAGAGAAGTATTTGTTTAACTATCTACAAACACATTTTGGAGGCTTGATATTTAATGGCACCTACCGTAGCAGCTGGGATTGCCAATTCCACATTTTTGTAATCCAAGAATCCAATTGACTGACCATCAACAAACACCTGAAACATCAGAAAATAAGCTCATTTGTGCAACTAAAAAACACAAAGTTGTGTGTGAATGACAGGCTGTGCCCTTCAGCAACAGGAGGAGTGCAGCAGTGATAAGAGCAACCTAAAGCAGGAAAAGCACTATGGAAGTTACTGCTGGAGTATGTTTTAATATTACAGCAGCTATGGCCTCTTCTTCCTATTTCCTTTATAGGATGTATCACATGGTATATCTTTAGTTCCTTTCAACTAAGCATGGTTAGCCTAAAGATAGTAAAAGAAACAGATTTGCCTGGAATTCACAGCAGCCAGTACAATCGCCAATGCCTCTGAGAATTGCTAAAAGACTCCCCTTCTCCTCACTGGAGTTTCAACCCTACTATCTTTATACTCGATAGTATAGTCACAAGCCTTGTTGAAGATTAGTACACTCTCTATCATCACTGATAGTGGGATGTGATTAGAATGAGCAACTGTGATGGAGATAGCTCTTGTAATCTGCTTTACATGTTCCTGTTGCAGCATCATCCAATTCATGTGTCCAACGTGGGTTTAGTATCAGTCCAGAACAGTCTGTGGATATTACTATAGAACTCAAGCAACCATAGTTACTAGTAGAATTGAGCATGACTTTCTGCCCAGTTCAGAGTAATTGGCATTCAATGAAGACAACAAATATATAAAATTCAGCTGCACCATTGGCCCCGATATTTAGATAGAGGCTGTAGCGGCCGATAAACCCATAAGTACTGGCTTCCCAGAAGTCCTTCAGGGGCAGGTGGGTCCAGAGAAGACACTGGGGTGGGGAAAAAGTGGAGAAGGCATGGGGTGGTGGGGGGAGAGTGTGTGCAGAGAAGATAACAAAGGTTGGGCATCAGTAGATCGGGGGCAGAGGGTGGGTGGGTAGCCTGATCGTGGGGAGGAAAGTCAGTTGGTGCAGGGGGAAAATACTCCTGCTGCTCCTTATCTGGAAGCTGTGCTGATGGATCCAGCCCTTTTCACCTTCTGGCAGCTGTTCAAGTAAAACTCTGGCTAACTATATGAGGCAAGCCACCTCATTAAAAGATTTTAACGATGGACCTGCCTCCAGAAAGCAGTTTAGATGGCTGCCTCCCAACCCGTCTTGGTTAAAGCCGGCTGTAGACACACTGGAGACAGGTTTCCCATTTTTGGATTTTCTTAACCACACCCCCCTGCCGTGTCTGTCCAAATTTGGCAAAGAAAGAAAGTTATTTTTTTTGCCAATTAGTGGAAACTGATGTTTAGAATTGGGCAATCAATTTAACAGGAGATTGCTATCATTACAGTCCTGACTGCAGCAGCATCCACAGAACCACAGAAGTTTACAGAACAGATGGAGGCTATTCATCTCTTGGTTCCTATGCCAACTCCTAACTAGAGCAATTCATAACTCATCTCACTGCCCTGCTCTCTCCCCAAATCTTTCAGATAACTGACTGTCACTGTCCAGGTGCACATATAAATCATGACCACTTGAGCAATGCATCAGAGAGCACTGTGAAACCACAACCAACTTGAGTCGCCACCTGCACACATAATGGCAGAAAAAATTTCAAACATTCAAAGCCTGATAGCAAAGAAAGTGCAGTGAACTCTTTTCTCACAAAAAGCGTTTAGCAATTTATGACCCAATTTTAGTGGTTGGGGGTGGGGGGGAAAGAGACTGTCAATCACTAATAGCCACAGCACCTTCCAACAGGCACCTTACAGGGCTCAGTGCTTTTGAAAGTACCTAATGTAAATCAAAGCTAGGTTGTCAACAATTGTCACTGCTTCAGATTTTCTACAACAACAGTATGAGATACGTCTGTGCTCTCCATTCATAAATTCCTAACTCGGCTGCTTCAAACTCCCACAGACAAGCAGTGGAAATGCAAGAGAACAGAAAAATGAAGAAGTCTTTTTAAAAACAGGTTTCAGCATATAGCAAAATGTGACACCATTTCATGCTGAAGAAAAAGCTGGATTCACCATTCATTTGACAAACTGGCAGCCTCCGAAGTTTGTGTAAACTACAATTATGGAAATAATTATTTAACAATGAATGCCTGATTCCTATAGTTAATTATAGATGAGAGAAAATAACTGAAATGTAGTTTCAAATTTACAGCAGATAAATCTTTGTGTTTGGCAGCCACTGTGGAGAGCAAAACATTTCAGGTTGATGACCTTTGATCAGAACTAGAAGACTAGAGATTCTAACAGGTTTCAAGCAGAGCCAAGGGAAGAGGGGAAGCAAAGAGCAAAGGGAAAGGTCTGATCTGCTGGAAGGCAGGAGTGATTAAATGACAAAAGGGATGATGGTGCAAGGCAAAAGGGGATGGCAATGGGACAAGTAAAGAAACAAAAGATGGGTTGAGAGAAGGTGCAATTGGCAACAGAATCGTTACCAGCACCTGCCCTTTCAGACAGAAAGCAGAAAAATAAACAAACATGCACATTAGCACATCACCATCAACATTGCGCATGTGTCACGGACTTGTAATTATTTTTCTCCTCAGATTTAAAAAAAAGTATGTGGCTTTAAGACTCTGTTAAAAACTGTGCATCTTTAAGGAGGAGAAGGTTTTGGAGATACAGTGTGCCACAGCTGCATTTTTGTTACCCTAGACAACATCATAAGCGAGAGCGAGAGGCCACATGGTAATGTTTCCACTTGGCTGTGTGGTGAACTGGCTGAAACCAGTTAGTTTGGAGAGACTTTTCAGTGAAGCATATTGAAGAGATGAAAGCTGTCTATTACCTCTCAGCAAAAATTCTACAAGGACCTACAAGCCAAGTTAATTCCCTCAGTAAAGAAGAAAAGCCTTCTTTTTCCAAGAAACCGTTTGTATTGCTGTGCTTACCGTTCAAAGGACTGTTTAATGCTTGCTGCAGCTGAAGAGTTGAATGCCTATCTACTGAAGGACTATTTTCATCAAATCCACATGAAGACTTCAAGTGACCTTGGATTATTTTTACATTAAAAGATCTCATCCATCAGGAACATAACCTACAAAAAACTTATTTCATTTATTCTTGAGCGCGTTAATTTTCAAAACTCCACTTTTAAAACCGGATAACTATTAGTTTTTGAGTGTGTGTGTGAATGAACGTGGGAGTTAGGTTCAAATAAGTTATAACATCTTTAGACATCTTCTTCTTCTTTGGCCTCCTTATCTCGAGAGACAATGGGTAAGCGCCTGAAGGTGGTCAGTGGTTTGTGGAGCAGCGCCTGGAGTGGCTATAAAGGCCAATTCTAGAGTGACAGGCTCTTCCACAGGTGCTGCAGAAAAATTTGTTTGTCGGGGCTGTTACACAGTTGGCTCTCCCCTTGCACCTCTGTCTTTTTTCCTGCCAACTGCTAAGTCTCTTCGACTCACCACACTTTAGCCCCGCCTTTATGGCTGCCCGCCAGCTCTGGCGAACGCTGGCATAGGTTTTTAGACATAGGTTTATCTTAATAGTGTTTAAGATTTAGTTTTTTTAATAACTAGTTAATTTGTTGTTGTTTAAGGATACGCGGTTTGGTCAGTTTCATTCTGGGGTTACTAGAGTGTTTAATTTCGCGGTTTTCAGATTGGGTGTGAAAGCTTAATAATATGCTGCGACCTGTGGAGTGACAGGGCTGAACTGATGGTGCGTTGCTCCCGCCGTGGTCGTAACATATGGGGAATGGGAGCATATGATGTTTTGTAACAGTAAGAGTCATATCAACAAAGGAGATAGTGAGAGAGGAAGTTAAGTGCTCCAAGTATGCACTGCAGGGGGCACGCAGGACCTCTCAGCTCGAATTTCCTCAATTAAATCAGCATCAAATGCCATTACTTGGGCGGGAAGGTGGAATTTCTAGTGGGACCTGGCTGTGCTAGGTCTCCATTCTTTTGTCACCTGTCAAAAGGCACAAAGACGGGCCCATATATGGACAATCACATTTCGCTGTGACGTAAATAAGGAAAATATGCTTTGCAACATATTTCCTATCATTTATGCTGTGGCAACACTGAGTGCAAGATATGTCTATGCATCCCTCATGTCCAGTGTTACTAAATTTAGGGGAGGCGGGCATTAAATTGTGCCTGGACCATTTCCCTACTGCAAACTAACAGGACTAGGAAAACTGCTAAATTCAACATTTGGCAACATTTTTTATTTTTTTAACACGAACAATACATGCTCAGAGCCCCTCCACTGGAATGACGACTTAGCATATGCACAACTTCTTTTCACACAATTCTCTTTCTCCTCCACCTAACTTGTCAGTGACAGATACTGAGTGCCAAACAGTGGGTCTTCCTCAGCACAGACATCCTTCATTTTGGCAAATACAAACAAACATTCACCAAAACCGTAAGAACAAACTTCTTGTTTACCTGTGCTCTGTCACGCACATTCTGCTCAGAACGAAGTATTCCTCCGCTATTTATTACTGTGTTATATAACGTGTACCCATAGGCTTGTCCACTGCCATTGTTGATTGGCAGGTTTTCCATATTAATAGGTCTTTCACTTTGAATTGGCTATAAAAATAAAGACAGCGGAATGTGTTACACCTCCCATAACTTCAAGCATTTGTGTATAGTTCACGTGCCAGCCATTTCATCCCTATACCTAACGAACCTCCAACAGATCAAGAGTTAAGTATTTGTTGAGTTTGACCTGATGACCTTGTGTAGTGAAGCACCTCTCGCTGTAATAGTCAGCAAAACAGACCATAGGATGTGCAATAGCATAGCTTGAGAATTCAAATCCCAACACGGAAAGTTAGGTTAATTCAATTAGGTTATTTATCAGCTAGCATCAGATACAGTAACCACAAAAACTTTAAACTGCATTACTCACAATACTACTACTGTTCTGAGGTAGTCTAGCAAGCCAATACCAAAACAGAGAAGACCTTAACACATTTCTAAATCAGGAAAAAGGTGAGTGCCACAGACAGAGATATCAATAATGGATAGGAATTAGTAGCTGGCTCTGTAGGGAGTGGCACTGCAATCAATAAAACAATGTACTGCTGGTAAACTTATTATGTTCTGATGATTTCAAATCTCAAGCAAGATAACTATGTTTTAAATTTCAATAAAATAACTATTGGATAGAGGGACAAATTCTATTCTACAGGATAGAAATTTAGAAATTGATTTATGGGTAGAGTTTAGGAATAAAAAAGGGACAGCCACATTGCTAGGTGTTTATTATAGACCCCCAGATAGTCAACGGGAAATTGAGGAGCAAATATGTGCGCAATTCGCAGAGGTGTGTAAAAATAATAATAGGGTAATTATATTAGGTGATTTCAACTTTCCCAACATTAATTGGGATAGTCATCATGTTAAGGGCTTCGATGGAGTGGAGTTCTTAAAATATATCCAGGAGAACTTTTTAGCTCGATAGGTAGAGGATCCAACAAGGAAGGGTGCAGTGCTGGACCTAATTCTGGGGAATGAAGCCGGACAGGTGGTTGATGTGTTGGTGGGGGTGCATTTTGGTGATAGCAAACACAACATGGTACAATTTAAGCTTGTTACGGAGAAAGAAATAGACAAGTTGCAAAAAAAGGTTTTGGATTGGGGGAAGAGCGAATTTTAATAAAATAAGGCAGGATCTGGCCAAGGTAGACTGGAAAGAGTTACTTGTCGGGAAATCTACAGAAGAGCAGTGGGGGGCATTCAAAAAGGAAATGGGGAGGGTACAGGACTAACATGTTCCCTCTAAGGTAATAGGTAGGAGCAACAAGCCCAGAGAACCATGGATGATCAGAAACATTCAGGGTACGATGAGTAGGAAAAGAGATGCTTTTAGCAAATACAAAGAGAGCAAATCAACGGAAGTATTAGTGGAGTACAGAAAGTGTAGGATGGAGCTTAAGAAAGCAATTAGGAGAGCAGAGAGGGGACATGAGAAAGCTCTCGCTGGTAAAAGTAGGGAAAATCCCAAGATATTCTATATCAATGGGAAAAGGATAACCAGGGAAAGAGTAGGACCCATTAGGGACCAAGGGGGAAATCTGTGGGTGGAGTCAGAGGACATTGGTAGGGTGTTGAATGAATACTTCACATCTGTCTTCACCCAAGAGAATGAGGAAGTAGATATGGAACTGAGAGAGAGACTGTGAGGTTCTTGAGCAAATTGTCATAGGGAGTGACAAGGTATTGGAGGTTTTAGCAGGCTTAAAAGTGGACAAATCTTTAGGTCCGGACGATGTATCCCAGGATGCTGTGGGAGGCGAGGGTGGAGGTTGCAGGGGCTCTGACCCAAAATTTTAATTCCTCTCTGGCCACCAGGGAGGTGCCAGAGGACTGGAGAACAGCTAATGTGGTCCCACTATTTAAGAAAGGTTGTAGAGATAAGCCAGGGAACTATAGACCAGTGAGTCTCACGTCAGTGGTAGGGAAACTACTGGAGAAAATTCTGAAGGAGAGAATCTATCTTCCCTAGGAGAGGCAAAATTTGATTAGGAATAGTCAGCATGGCTTTGTCAGAGGGAGGTCACGCCTAACAAATTTGATTGAATTTTTTGAGCCTATGACCAGGTGTGTAGATGAGGGTAGTGCAGTTGATGTAATTTACATGGATTTCAGCAAAGCCTTTGACAAGGTCCCACATGGGAGACTTATCAAGATAGCAAATGCACATGGGATACAAGGTAACTTGATAAGGTGGATTCAAAATTGGCTTAGCTGTAGGAAACAGAGAGTGATGACAGACGGCTGTTTTAGTGACTGGAAGCCAGTGTCCAGTGGCGTACCACAGGGATCTGTGCTAGGTCCCCTATTGTTTGTCATTTATATAAACGACATAGATGACTATGTGGGGGGTAGGATCTGTAAGATCGCAGATGACACAAAGATTGGCCGAGTGGTTAACTGTGAGGTTGAGTGTCTTGGGTTACAGGAAGATATAGACGGGATGGTCAAATGGGCAGACAAGTGGCAGATGGAATTTAACCCTGAAAAGTGTGAGGTGATACACTTTGGAAGGAGTAATGTGACATGGAAGTATTCAATGAATGGCCTGACACTGGGAAGTTCCGAGGAACAAAGGGACCTTGGCATGTTTGTCCACAGATCCCTGAAGGCAGAAGGGCAGGTTAACAGGGTGGTGAAAAAGACATATGGGACACTTGCCTTTATCAATCGAGGCATAGATTACAAAAGCAGGGAGGTCATGTTGGAGTTGTATAGAACTTTGGTAAGGCCACAGCTGGAGTACTGTGTACAATTCTGGTCGCCACATTATAGGAAGGATGTGATTGCACTGGAGGGGGTGAAGAGGCGATTCACCAGGATGGTGCCTGGAATGGAACACTTAAGCTATGAAGGGAGAACAAAGAACAGTACAGCACAGGAACAGGCCATTCGGCCCTCCAAGCCTGTGCCGATCTTGATGCCTGCCTAAACTAAAACCTTCTGCACTTCCGGGGCCCATATCCCTCTATTCCCTTCCTATTCATGTATTTGTCAAGATGTCTCTTAAACGTCACTATCATATCTGCTTCCACTACCTCCCCTGGCAGCAAGTTCCAGGCACTCACCACCCTCTGTGTAAAAAACTTGCCTCGCACATCCTCTCTAAACTTTGCCCCTCGCACCTTAAACCTATGTCCCCTAGTAACTGACTCTTCCACCCTGGGAAAAAGCTTCTGACTATCTGTCCATGCCACTCATAACTTTGTATCTATCATGTCGCCCCTCCACCTCCGTCGTTCCAGTGAAAACAATGCGAGTTTTTCCAACCTCTCCTCATAGCTAATGCCCTCCAGACCAGGCAACATCCTGGTAAACCTCCTCTGTACCCTCTCCAAAGCCTCCACGTCCTTCTGGTAGTGTGGCGACCAGAATTGCACGCAATATTCTAAGTGTGGCCTAACTAAGGTTCTGTACAGCAGCAACATGACTTGCCAATTTTTATACTCTATGCCCCGACCGATGAAGGCAAGCATGCCGTATGCCTTCTTGACTATCTTATCCACCTGCGTTGCCACTTTCAGTGACCTGTGGACCTGTATGCCCAGATCTCTCTGCCTGTCAATACTCCTAAGGGTTCTGCCATTTACTGTATACCTCCCACCTGCATTAGACCTTCCAAAATGCATTACCTCACATTTGTCCGGATTAAAACTCCATCTGCCATTTCTCCGCCCAAGTCTCCAACCGATCTATATCCTGCTGTATCCTCGGACAATCCTCATCATTATCCGCAACTCCACCAACCTTTGTGTCGTCCGCAAACTTACTAATCAGACCAGCTACATTTTCCTCCAAATCATTTACATATACTACAAACAGCAAAGGTTGGATAAGCTTGGGTTGTTTTCACTGGAGCAGAGAAGACTGAGGGGTGACCTGATCGAGGTGTACAAGATTATGAGGGGCATGGACAGGATGGATAGGGAGCAGCTGTTCCCCTTAGTTGAAGGATCAGTTACCAGGGGACACAAGTTTAAGGTGAGGGGCAGGAGGTTTAAAGGGGATTTGAGGAAGAACTTTTTTTACCCAGAGGGTGGTGACAGTCTGGAATGCACTGCCTGGGAGGGTGGTAGAGGCGGGTTGCCTCACATCCTTTAAAAAGTACCTGGATGAGCACTTGGCACGTCATAACATTCAAGGCTATGGGCCAAGTGCTGGCAAATGGGATTAGGTAGACAGGTCAGGTGTCTTTAATGCATCAGTGCAAACTCGATGGGCAGAAGGGCCTCTTCTGCGCTGTATTACTCTGCGATTCTGTGATTCCACATTTGGAAATTCATCTACTTTGGAAAAAATCTAAATGATTGCATTTCAAGGTTTTAAACATGCATTTATGCCTCTTCTTACATTAGAAATCTCAGGCAACAAGGCTATGCAAAGCTGATCAGATGATCTAATTTCCCACAGGTGCAACCCCTTGTGAGCTGGGGCAGTGGGGGATATGTGGGTATGGATGGGTTGAGAGGTATGTGAATCCCTTAATTCATTTGCATTACCTCATGTTTTTAACCCACTAACCATTCCTCAGCTGAGAGCGCTGGTATACACCAGGCTTCTGCTACAATGCCTTGTAAGCAGCTCCTGGGAGGTGGGCGAGAACAGATTGAGGTTACTTGCCTTCAGATATTTCAGTAGACTCATTAGGAGAATTCCTAGTCTCTGCATGGCACATTCTCTTGAAGAAATGAGGGATACTGGAGACTCACTTGGGTAGAACTTCTGATTAGTTACTACAGGCGTTTATTTTAAAAATGTGTACCAATAACATGCACAGGAACGCAGTGCAAGTGATTAAGTGCTCATAACTGAACTCCCAGAATGGAAGTTCTATTCTATTAAGTGGGAGAAAATTTGCCATTTTGTAATACATGCTGCTGGGAGGTGACCAACACAATAACCATCTCTAAATGCTGTCTACTTAAGAACAAGACTCAGTTTTCCAGACCAGTTATCATCTGAATCCAAATTGTACCAGCTTCACTCACCTCCAGTGTGTAATTGGCCTGGACAGATACACAGTAAGTTGCAGTCACTAAAATATACCTTTTCTAATTGACTGAGAGCTTCCCACAAAGGAATGTATTCCTTTAGATGAATCGTAGCATAGCTTGATTTATACATTTGAGTAGGTTGTTCAGGTAATTCTTGACCTGTGATAGAGTGAAAACAAAAATTAGCCTAATTTTTTTAATTTATGAATTAATATCAATAAAAACCATTTTGGGGGTAGGGTGAAGAATGGTACTAGAAAAAAAGATTTTGCATGAAAACATAGAACAGAATCATAGAATGGTTACAGCATAGGAGGCTGCCAATCAGCCTGTTGAGTCCATACCAGTTCTCTGCAACAGCAAATGAGTTTGGCTTTTGACTTTCCAAATTCTTGTTTGAATTGATTATTTTTACTGGCAGTCACATGATCACATATTACATCCACCATCTCTAATTTAAATTCCTAAAACTGTACTTTCAAAATGTGAGAGAAATTCCAGTGCAAGGATGATGCAGTATTAAACTCAAGCTGTGACATGGGCGGAATAGGAGAGGGCAGAGAGTTGGGATTATCAATCATTCCAAAGCCAGCTATGGCAGAGATTAATTGCAGAGAAAAACTCCTTACAAATTGTGCCTTAAATCCAAATTCTCCCTCCCACTGCAACCTTTCTCACACTAACCACCCAGGAAAGCTGCCTTATCTGTAATCATGAATCAAATGATAAATTAAGGGCATTCTGTACTTTGGGTACCAGAGCAGATACTTTACTCCCAGAAGCATGACCATGATTCAGACACAGTTACCAGTCAGCTGATGAAACATGTTTTAAGGAACATACTTCAAAGTTAAGGTTTACCAAATACAGGCAGCGAAACAGATAGCCTAACAGAAATTTCCATGCTTTCAGAAAGCATGCTGAAGTGGGTACCTGATCATTTACATTACGTTCTACTCATGTAACGCAAAGAGAGAAGTTTAAACAGAGACGTTATTGCAGGAGGGAGCTAAGGGACAATTATACCCTTTCGATTTCCATGCCTAGAGTGAGGACAAAAATCTGTGAAATTCGTTTTTTGCAATAAATAGCATATAATATTCATAAATGTATTGTGTATTTACCCAAGTACTTCATGTAAAGCTCCCGAATTTGAATGTATTTTTCTGTGTAGTCTCCTGCTTCGGACAAAGGTGCATCGTAATCTAGCGTACAGGAGAAAAATTAAGCCGGAAGAAGAAATATCAACCGACAGGTTCGACATTTTTCTGTACTTAAAATAAACCACAAGTGAAATCTGACCTTGGTCAGTTACTTCCAAAATAATAATAATTGAGGCTAAATAATGCAACATAGAGCTCAACTATAGTATTATGAAATGCAACTATAAACCACCCATTTGACTGAAAAAAGAAAAGGACCCACAATCAAAATCTAGAAATAATCAGTTTGGGAATGGAGTGCACCTCAAACATCAAAAAAGACAATGGCCGCAATTTTACGTTGGGCGGGAGGCCCCACCCACCAGCCAAAAAGTAGGGGGCGAGCCTGCCTCTGCTGGTCCTAGGGAGCCACACCATGACTTTATGCCTCCCAGGCCGTTAACTGAACTTGGACAGGACTTCCACCTATCTGAGGCAGCGAGTCCTGCCTCCAAGAGCTGCCAATCAGTGGGCCAGCAGCTCTCAGTTCCAGCAGCGCCACTGGGAGCAATAGCCACTGCTGGGACTGCACCCAGCCAACAGCAGGATCGTGAACGTCGGCCCCGGAAGAGGCCAGGCCCTGGGGCGAGGCAAGGGGGGATTGGGGGAGATGACTATTTCAGTGGGGGCAGGTGCGGTCCTCCATGGGGCACAGGTTACCCAATCAGGAGGGCATCCCACCCCCCTACCTGCTCGCAAGGCGGCCACCAGATTACGGCCGCTGGCAAAATACCAGCGGAGACAGGAGGAGGCCTTTAAGTGGCAGTTAACTGGTTACTTAAGGGCCTTGATTGGCCTGGGGTGGGTGGGCTGTTTGTCACTGCTGATAAAATTGCAGTGGGGCAGGAAAGCGCCAGGAATGGCACCCCCACCCCCACCCCCCCCCCCCCCCCCCCCCCCCACACTCAATTTTATGAGCCCCACTCACCAGCCCGCTCCTGTGGAGGGAGCATAAAATTCCATCAGATTTGCAAAAGATAATTCTATGCATTCGTGCCTGAATTTTGCGCAACCCTGATTTACACCGCACCACCATTGGTGGCTGTCCCTAGATCCGAAAGTCCGGAATTCCCTCCCTAAACCTCTGTCTGTCTCTCCTCCTTTAAGGCACTTAAAACCTACCACTTTGGCCAAGCTTTTGGTCACCTGTTCTAACAGCTCCTTATTCAGTATCAAATTTTGTTTGATAACACTTCTGCAAAGCACTTTTGGATGCAAGTTGTAGCTGAAAGAATATGCTTTTAACGGTTCAGGTCTGAAAACGGGCTCAGGAGACCTGAAGACCTACTCCAACAACTTCCTTGGCAAGGTCCATCTGACATTCTCCTAATCAGGCACCAGCATCTTTCCCATTCATGGATAATGCTGGTATTTGGATGCAAATTTGGATGCACTGACCAGTGTGTTCAAGTGCAGGAGCCAGCACGATAAAGAACACTGACCCAGACCCAAGTACTGAATAGCTTGCTGCAGATGAACCCAACAAATGAATGAGTCTTTTCCATCGAGAGACTAAACATGGCAAGATTCCCAATATAATCTCAAATTTGTGCCTCTCAAGATAAACAATCTCTCTTTCATGCCAAATTCAAATGTTCATTTTGCTCCCATGTTCTTTCATTCAAGAGCTATTATAGTCATTTTTCATTTCTCTCATGCCTTTTTCACAGGCTGACTGAACTGATATTTCATTATCTCACCTTTTTCTATCTGTTTATTAAATCGGTTTATGGCCAAACATATCAGCTGCCTCTGTTATAGCAGTTAGTGTTTCTGTGCACTAATCTTCTGTCTGCTGTTCTCGTTCCCTTCTCTGTTTTGCTCACTACATTAAAGGGGTTCTCCTACCAACTATAAGAGGTCTGAATAGATACATTCCAAAGGGAGGACCCATCATCTGTGGTTAACTAAAAAAGTTAAAGATAGTATCAAACTTAAAGAAAAAATATATAATTGCACAAAGACAGGTCAGAAAATTGGACAGAATATAAAAAACAGCAAAGGACGACTTAAAGATTAATAAGGAGGGAAAAATGAGAGAGAGAGAAAGCTGGCTAGAAATATAAAAACAGATAGTAAAAGTTTCTATAGATATTTAAAAAGGGGGTCAGTTAGCTCAGTTGGCTAGACGGCTAGTGTATAATACAGAAAGATGTCAGCAGCACGGGTTCAATCCCCGTACCAGCTGCGGTAGTTCATGGAGGCCAGCCTCCTCGCCTCATGCTTGAAGAGTGGTGACCCTCAAGCTATATATCACCAACTGTCTCTCTAATGGGGAGAGATGCCTATGGCCCATTGGGACAATGGCTACAGCAAGCAAGATATTTAAAAGAGAGTTAACAAAGTGAGCACTGGTCCTATAGAAAGTGAGTCTGGGGGCAAGAAATAAGGGAAAATAAGGAGATGGCAGATGAATTGAACAGGTATGCTGCATCGGTCTTCACCATAGAGGATACAAGTAACATCCCAGAAATAGCTGTAAATCAGGAAATGGGAGGGAGAGGGGAATTCAAGAAAAGTACAAATCACCAGGGAAGTGGTACAGAGCAAATTGTTGGAGCTGCGGGCTGACAAGTCCCCGGGTCCTGCTAGACTTCATCCTAGGGTCTTAAAAGAAGTGGCTAGTGAGATAGTTGATGCGTTGGTTTTGATTTTCCAAAATTCCCGAGATTTGGAGAAGATTCCATTAGATTAAAAAACAGCCAATGTAATTCCTTTATTCAAAAATGGAGGGAGAGAGAAAGCAGGAAATTACAGGCTCGTTAGCTTAACATATGTAATAAGGAAAATGTTAGAAGCTATTGTTAAAGTCATCATAGCAGGGCACTTAGAAAAATCCAAGGTAATCAGGTAGAGACAACATGGTTGAGACAGGGAAATCATGTTTAACCAATTTATTGGAATTCTTTGAAGTAGTAACATGTGCTGTGGATATAGGGGAACCGGTGGATGTACTGTACGTAGAATTCCAGAAGGCATTTGATAAGGTGCCACATCAAAGGTTATTGTGGAAAATGAAAGTTCTTGGTGTAGGGGGCAATATTTTGGCATGGATGGAAGATTGGTTAGCTAACAGGAAACAGAGTAGGCATAAATGGGTCATTTTCTGGTTGGCAGGATTTAACAAGTGGTGTGCTGGGGCCTCAACTTCTTACAATTTATATAAATGACTTCGATAAAGGGACCCAGTTTGCTGATGACACAAAGATAGGTAGGCAAGTAAATTGTGAAGAGGACATAAAGAGGCTACAAAGGGATGTAGATAGGTTAAGTGAGTGGGCAAATATTTGGCAAATGGAGTATAATGTGGGAAAATGTGAAATTGTCCATTTTGGCAGGGAGAATAAAAAAAGCATATTATCTAAATGGTGACATATTGCAGAACTCTGAGATGCACAGCAATCTGGGTATCCTAGTGCATGAATCGCAAAAGCAGGTACAAGCAAGTAATTAGGAAAGCTGATAGAATATCATTTATAGCGAGGGGCACTGAATACAAAAGTAGGTAGGTTACGCTTAAGTTCTACAGGGCATTGGTGAGACCACATCTCGAATACTGTGTACAGTATTGGTCTCCTTAGTTAAGGAAGGATGTAAATGCATTGGAAGCAGGTCAGAGTAGGTTTACTAGACTAATACCTGGAATGGGCAGGTTGTCTTGTGAGGAAAGGTTGGACAGGCCGAGCTTGTATCCGCTGGAGTTTAGAAGAACAGGCAACTTGATTGAAAAATAAGATTCTGAGGGGTCTTGACATGGTGGATTTGGAGAGGATGCTTCCTCTTGCAGGACAATCTAGAACTAGGGGTCACTATTTAAAAATAAGGGATCACCCAGTTACGACAGGAGATGAGAAATGTTTTCTCTCCGAGGGTCGCGAGTTCTTGCAATTCTCTTTCTCAAAAGGCAGTGGAAGCAGAGTCTCTGAATATTTTTAAGGCAGAGGTAGAAAGATTCTTGATAAGCAAGGGGGTGAAAGGTTATTGGGGGTAGGCGAGAATGTGGAGTTGAGGTTACAATCAGATCAGCTATGATCTTATTGAATGGTGGAGCAGGCTCGAGGGGCCAAGTGGGCTACTCCTGCTCCTAATTCGTATACTCTGTTGTTTGTTCGTATGAAAGATCTCCGTCGAAGACAATTTTACTTTTTACAGATGGTAATGTACCTGCTGTGTTTTTCCAGCATTTTCTGTTTTTTTAGTTTAGATTCCTATAGAGGACAGTGAAGTCACATGACATTTGACCACAAAACTATCATGCAACCTATGTATGGTCAAATGGATTTCAGGCACTTTGTCAGAGAATGTGATCAATTCCAACAATTTTTTTTAAACTAATACTTTAGAGTCTACTTTGCTCTGACAGTGCACTGCTTAAATGTACCTGTGTAAAATGTATTTGTTACTACTTAATTTAACACAATCATATATGACTACCAAAATAGTATACAAAGGAAGTTTACACAAACTCATTCAGCAATGTACTACCTGAACAAATTAAATTCTTTCCCGTTATCCAGCTTTACTTAATATTTCCACCTGTGCATTCATTGGGTACACACAGGGTACTTGATTCGCAGTTATTTTGCTTTCACATTCTTAGGACAGGCCTCACCTGCTCGGCGAGTTGCCAAATGCACTTCCCAACGTGATCCTGACCCCTACAGGTCAGGAAAGGTATCAGGTTTGACTGCACTGATCGTAATAGTAACAGATGCTTAAAAAGCATGTAGTAACTTTTGTTTCCGTTGCAGACACATCTGCAAATGGTTTCTGGCTGTCTGATTTCCCCATTAAGGCTGATTGAAAAAGTAGCCCTGCTCCAACAACGATTATATGGAGAAACTGCAACTAATTTGACAGTACTTGCCTGCTCTGCATCCAGCTCTAAAGCAGAACAGGATGCCTCCCAAAATGAACAGTTACCAAACAGTGGAGGGAATATAGCAACACCTCAAGTGTACTCACCATAGCTAGTGACATCAGCAATATAGGTGCCAAAGTCCTGAGCACCATTCATAAAGCCAAAGTTAGTTCCTCCGTGAAACATGTAGAGATTGATAGAAACACCCTTGTTTAAAAGTGCCGCAATGGTATTCAAAATTCCTGCAGAAGAAATTAACTGTGACTTCTTCATGGAGTGAGATAGAGAAGAAATACATCTGTCAAGACCCAAACACAGTCTGTTCCTAAAGTACATAACGACTTTGCTATACGTATAGCCACAAGTAAAGAAAACTTAGAAAAACATAGACTGATCTACTGACGTACAAGGCTTACATTTGTTTGGAAAATAATACAGGCAGATTAAAGCTTGTATTATTGATAGCAGATCCAACCTTACCTCTTTCTATTGTAACCATGCTCACCTTTCCCCATTTTATCTATAATACCATGATCGATGCTCCTCTTAAACTTTTCTCATTTATTCCTCCAAGATTCATTGCATGTCTGCGCCCTCTAAATCATTCTTTCCCAGGTGTTTAAAACCATGCAATTGCTTCCCTTCATCATTCTTCCACTTCTCCCACAATCTACAGGTTTCAAACGCATAAATCTTGGTGTCACCTAACCACTACTTCTTGCAGATAGGGTTACTACAATGACTGGATATTTGGCCAAGCAGCACTGCCAGCAGTCATCTTTTATCTTGCAGTAAGTACTTGCTGATCCTTGAAAATATCTCTAAACTACAGTTCAAGACTCATGTGACAAAAAAATTGTGAGAAGCAAATTAAGCGTTTGTTGGTAACTAGAGTGCATCAATTTAAGATCTTCAACACAAAAATGAAGGGAGAGATAGGGAGATTTTTTTTAATCAGAGAGTTATTAGGACATGGATTGTCTGACCAGAAATAGTTGGGGACAGCAGAATCCATAAAAGCTTTTGAAAGGGAAGGAAATAAATATTTGATCAATTATTTTAAAGACTGCAGGGAAAGAGCAGAGAAATAGATGTAGAACTCCGAGTCAGCACAGGCATGATGGGTCGAAAGGTCTCCTTCGCTGCTGTAAAATGCTATTTAAAAGATTTTCCTTTAAAAATAAAAACTATTCCCCAATAAGGCAACTTGTTGAGGTAGTAAGTGGCTAACTTAGAGAGTCAGGTTCAGTTTCTGTTTTATCCTAAGCCCACTCCAGAGGCTTGAGCACATACTGCAGGCTGACACTTCAGGGGAATACTGAGGGAGCGCTGCAATGGCAGTGTGCTGTCTTTGGATCAGACGTTAAACCAGTCTCCTCTCTCAGGTGGATATAAAAAGATTCCATGGTACTATTTTGAAGAAGAGCAAGGAAGTTTATCCCAGTGTCCTGGTCAATATTTATCCCTCAACCAACATCACTAACAGATTATCCAGTCATATGACATTGTGGGAGCTTGCTATGCACAAATTGGCTGTCTTGTTTCCTACATTACAACAGTATATCCACTTGAAATGTGTTATTGGCTGCGAAGTTATTTGTGACTGCCTGTGGTCATGAAAGACACTATAATAAATGCAAGTTCTTTCCTTTGTTTCTTTTATGCCCATATCATTGGAAAGTCTAAAAGTGTTTCACACAATTAATTACTATGCAAGAGAAGTGACTCTTGTTGGACATTTGCTTACACTCAGCTGATCTCAGTTAGGGCAGCTATATTTGTCCTAGTGTTTGAGAATTCCACTAGGATATAGTAATTCATCAGTGCTACAAAGGTTTGGGTAAAATCTCATTGTCTTCATGTTCTTGGCAAGTTGATGGTAGACTGTAAAATAAGAATTTTTCACAAGAGGGAGCCAAGAGCCAATTTCACACATTTTAATTTCCATGATTAGCTTGCAATCTCCCAACATTATTACCAGACAAAGATTTGGATGGGCTTTATTGTTATGAGAAATTAGTTAACAAAACTCATGAAAATAAAATCCAAGCTAAACAGTGAATTGCTCTCAGCAACTCCAACTTTCACAATATTTACAACAGATAACTGAGGGGGCAGAATAAATCATTTTCTAAAATGAGAACAATGAAATGAGGAAAAGGAGACAAACTGAATTACAAGAAAAGCTCAAACAAATGCACATACCTTCCCGATAGATGTGATGATGGCTTCCCCAGTGATCAAACCAGCCACTCCAGTACTCCATTACCATCTGAGGTTTGCCAGGCTAGAAAGGGAGGGAAAAAGACTGGGGACATTATAGTGAAGTAATATTGAAACACAGGAGCCCGCTCGTAAGTTATAACACACACAGGCAGAATTTTGAGTGGGTCGAGGGGGGAGAAGACAGAGACAGAGAATGAATGAGCATCAGCACAAGAGATTTACTGGCAACTGCCCAGAGATTGTAACTTTCTGCTTCCACAATTATTAACATTCAATCTTCTTCCCCTTTCTCTCTTCTTGAAGGTGCTAACTCTCTGGTGAGCTGTGTTTCCATAATGCTGACTGCTCAGTGATGCTTCATCCACTAGACAACGTAAACATTAAATACTGGCACATGGACACATTATTTGGCTGCGGAAGTCATCACAGCCAAACCCAAACCTGTTTACAGTGGAAATTCACATATCCACACACAGGCACACATGCACCCCTGGCTAGCGATAAATCGCAGATTTTGTTTTTTAACCCTTTCCAGCACAAGGCTCTGATGCTAACAATAGCATCCCTACCATTTCCTGGCTAAGATCAAGGCAAACCAAAAATTCACGATGGAGGTTCTAGGTTCTGTAGTCTAATATTGTTCCGAGCTACTGATTCCTTGATTGTTGAGAAGCTCAGAGGCTGAACTGCTAAAGCCTCTACTCACGAAAGGTTGCTTCGGAGCTACAAATGTTCTCAATCAAGATTTGGAAACATTTATTGGCAGAAAATCACAATTTGACAATATCTAAACACTTAGAGTGGATTGGTTTCACATCTGCATTTAAAAAAAAAATTCAGTACATCAGGATGTATGGTTTCATACAGATTTTAATTTCAAGGAATTTGTATATCCTAAATAGACAAGAGAAGAAAATGTGGAATAACAAAATGTAATTCCACCACCAAATGTCCACAGATCACGACCATCCATGGGCCTCTTCCTATCCATTTGATCTCCTGCTGCCTTCAAGATAAAATCAAGCAACACTTCAAAAAACACTTGAAAAACAGGACTGTCCAGGCAGACCCATTGTGTCAGCCTGCTCCTGCCCCAATGAACCTATTTCTTCCTATCTTGACTCTATCTTTTCTCCACTGGTCCAGTCTCTTCCCACCTACATCCGTGACTCTTCTGACGCCCTACGTCATTTTGACAATTTCCAGTTTCCTGGCCCCAACCGCCTCATCTTCACTATGGACGTCCAATCTCTCGACACCTCCATCCCCCACCAGGACAGTTTGAGGACTCTCCGCTTCTTCCTTGAACAGAGTCCCAACCAGTCCCCACCCACCACCACCACCCTCCTCTGCCTGACTGAACTTGTTCTCACATTGAACAACTTGTCCTTCAACTCCACTCACTTCCTTCAAGTACAAGATGTTGCTATGGGTACCCGCATGGGTCCTAGTTTTGCCTGTCTTTTTGTGTGATATGTCGAACATTCCTTGTTCCAGTCCTACTTAGGCCCCCTCCCCCAACTCTTTTTCCAGTACATTGATGACTGTATCGGTGCTGTTTCCTGCTCCCGCCCTGAACTGGAAAATGTTATCAACTTTGCTTCTAATTTCCACCCTTCTCTCACCTTTACATGGTCCATCTCCGACACTTCCCTTCCTCGATTTCTCTGTCTCCATCTCTGGGGATAGGCTGTCTACTAATATCCATTATAAACTCACCGACTCCCTCAGCTACCTCGACTACACTTCACACCCTGCCTCCTGTAAGGACTCCATCCCATTCTCCCAGTTTCTCCATCTCCGACACATCAGCTTTGATGATGCTATCTTCCATGACAGCGCTTCCGATAGGTCTTCCTTTTTCCGCAAACAAGGATTCCACCCCACTGTGGTTGACAGGGCCCTCAACCGTGTCCAGGCCATTTCCCGCACCTCTACCCTCACCCCTTCCCCTCCCTCCCAGAACCGTGACAGGGTTCCCCTTGTCCTCACTTCCCACCCCATCAGCCTCCATATCCAAAGGATCATCCTCCACCATTTCCGCCACCTCCAGCGCGATGCCACTACCAAACACATCTTCCCCTCCCTTCCCGTCAGCATTCCGAAGGGATCGTTCCCTCCGTGACACCTGGTCCACTCCTCCATTACCCCCACCACCTCATTCCCTTCCCACGGCACCTTCCCATGCAATCGCAGGTGGTGTAATACCTGCCCATTTACCTCCTCTCTCCTCACTGCCCAAGGCTTCAGACACTCCTTTCAGGTGAAGCAGCGATTTACTTGTACTTCTTTCAATGTAGTATGCTGTATTCGCTGCTCACAATGTAGTCTCTTCTACATTGGGGAGATCAAACGCAGACTGGGTGACCACTTTGCAGAACACCTCCGCTCAGTCTGCAAGCAGGACCCTGAGCTTCCAGTTGCTTGCCATTTCGACACTCCCCCCTGCTCTCATGCTCACACCTCTGTCCTGGGATTGCTGCAGTGTTCCAGTGAACATCAATGCAAGCTCAAGGAACAGCATCTCATTTACCGATTAGGCACACTACAGCCTGCCGGACTGAACACGTAATACAATAATTTCAGAGCATGACGGGCCCCCCATTTTACTTTTATTTTTAGTTATTTTTTTTATTTTTCCTTTTTAAAAATTTTTTTTGTGTCTATTTTATTTTATTTCAGCTTAGTTTGTTCAGTTTGCTTACCCACTGTTTTTTTCATGTTTGTACTTGCGGCTGTTCAATTTTCAGTCCGTTAACACCCTTTCTGTACTAATGCTTTGTCTTTCAACACACCATTACCATATCTTTGCTCCATGACCTTCTGGTCAGCTATTCTGTGACCTTGTCCTATCTACACCTCCTTTGTTATCTCTTGCCCCACCCCCACTTTACTTGCTTATAACCTTTGACATTTCTAATATTTGCCAGTTCTGAAGAAGGGTCACTGACCTGAAACGTTAACTCTGCTTCTCTTTCCACAGATGCTGCCAGACCTGCTGAGTGTTTCCAGCATTTCTTGTTCTAATTACTTAAAAAACATCTATCTAAATACTTCAGCCTTCACCAGTTGCCTACCTCAGCAAGTATTTCCATAGTCTCAGAAGTGCAGAAATTATGTTCCACAAAACATTAAATCATTTGAGATTGACAGTTATTTGTACAATCCCCAATCTCCATCCTTACTCTGATATTCACTCTACTCCTTTATAAAGGTGTTGAACATAAAATACTTTTGATCCCAAGTAACGTTTGAGGCTCATTAATTTTATACTTATTGTCTATAGGTCTGTATCCACAGTCCAAACTGGATAGCCTGGCTGCATCAATGTTAACTATTCCTTAAATAATTTTAAAACCTTATGCCATATTTCCTGCCTGTCTGTGATCATTCTTCCCATGCTTCGCTAAATGATTTCCAACACATCAAACTGTTTGGGATTGTAGGGTGCCAAATATTTTCTGAATGTGGTCACACTAATGGGTTATAACCAGTTTTAACATGATCTAACACTTTTACATTACAATGTAACTGTTGTATCCTGCTTATAGTACAACACATACACATTTTTTGGATGACAGCTGTTGATGGTGATTCTGCTTTTCACATTTGGAGCTTCTCTAGACCCACCTTTTGTTCCTTTACTTGCCCCATTATTATCTCTTTTTGTTTTTCACTTTCATCCCTTTTGTCATTAATCGCTCCTGCCTTCCACCCTATCACAGACCTTCCCCTTCTGTGCTTTCCTCCCCTCCCCCTTTCCCTGCCTAACTTAAAAACTGTTACATTGCCAAATACTTCCAGTTCTGACAAAGGGTCACCAAACTGAAAAGTTAACACTCTCTCTCTCTCCATCGACGCACTAAAATGTTCAACTTTGCTACTGGTACTCAGAACTTTCTGCCGCACTTCAGTGACTCCCTGAAAAGCACTGAACTGCAGAGTTACCAGGAGCTGCAGCTGGAAAGCTGAAATTTTACATCTCAGTGTTCCTGAGCTTAGAAACAGTCAAGTTGCCTGACTATGCCTTTATTCTTTTTAACAATGAAAGAGAGAAAAACTACAAGTTCTGAGTTAAGGACATTGTAGAAGCTTGCCACGAATGAGTATTTTCACCAAATGAATGAGAATATATAAAAATCTTACTTGCAGACTTTTCAGAAGCCTTTGTCCAGAATCCAGCTTCTGAAAGTTGATAGTTGGCAAAGCTGTAAGTGTATCAAAATAGATTAGCAATCCAACATATTCACACAAACAAGAAATTTACTTTTACACCTAACTTTACAGGTTAATAATACAATGTATTGGAAAACTTTTCCTTGTGTAAGGGAGGATAACACTAGAGTCTAGAGTGTAAGAGTGTAAGACTTAAGAATAAGAAATGCCATTTGGACCAATAAAGCTCATTTTCTTGCACCCCAACTCCTTCATGAGAACACCTAGCTGCATTCTGAACATCACAAACCTCCTCTTCCGCCCACCACCACTGTCCAACACCAAAATTGGCACTTATCTCAGTGCTTTCAATTTGGTGGATAAGGACCCACATGTTCTATTACTTGGGTAATCCTATAAAAAGTGGTAGCATGCCTGGACAAAGCCAAGCCAATTCAACTGAGCCACCTGAATACAGATGTTTACTGTGTTATGGCTTAGTAATGCCATATGCTTTTTGCAACGCTAGTCGGTTGCATCTGAAAGAAGCTTTCCTAGTTTTTGTGCCTGATCAAAATTAATTGAAGCTGCTTCATACATAACTGCAGAAGTAGGAGTTTTATTTTAACTTGTATTCCCTGCGCAATAATTATTAAAATTGTCAAGAAATCATTTATCTCCCTAATCCCCAAGATACTACATACCTCCTGCGATTGATCCTTTACTTAATCCGTCTTTGTTGTCAGAAGTCATGAATAATTCCACTATCCCTCTGTTCAACAGGGCCTTTCAGGATTAAAACAAAAATCACTTTGGGTCTGTTTATTCAAACTGCCAACAAGGATCTCAAATATGTGGCCTGCACAATACATACCATGTGGATAAATCACTATCAACTTCAGTGGTTAGAACCACAGAACCACAGAAAAATTACAGCACAGAAGGAGGCCATTCAGCCCATCGTGTTCGTGCCATGGTTTTAGGGAAGAAACACACATATTGCTGGAGGCTCACATTTGGTCTTTGAGAACATACATAACAGTTAGTGATGCGTAATGCTTCAACATTTGTAATGGCTGGATGTACAATTGGTGAGTGAAGTCACCGGAACCAAATTTAGGCAGGCTGTGCACAACCACCTCACATACTGCTGCAGCATAACCAATACAAGGAAATGTTTAAATTCCACGTTCAAACAAACATTTAGCATTAGCAGGGAAACAGCTGTTCCAACAGGTCATCAGTAACATTAACAGTCCAGGGACCTTCGGAATATGGTGAATGGACTCTTGCACATGTAAACACGCAGGCACGGAACCACATTATCCTTGGTCAGGCAGCTATGGGACGTCAGCCATATCAGGAAAATTCACCAATCCCAGCAGGTCGGAGAATCAGCACAAGGCTGCAGCGACTATACTTCCAACCTGCGCTTCCTATGAGCATGGCTCTCCTGCTGGAGCTCAAATTCATAAATCTACTCATTTCAACCATAAACTTGATAAACAGAAATGACAATGTGCAACAGCAATAAATGAATGCTTAGCACACCTGCTTTACATCACTTTGCTCAGTATTTCAAGCGCTCATCTATTTATTATGTTCAAGCTAATGAAGGAGTTCTTCACGGTGGCAAAATTTGCTCCGATCTCATGACACAAATGTCACACAAGTACTGAGTATCCTGTAGCATACACATGTTATAATAGTTCAATATTGCATCAGAGTGGTAGGATACAGATTTGTTCCCCATATAGCAAAATCCAAGATGCCGAGTAGAAGCTTGGAGCCATAATGATACAAAGGGTGAGAAGATATCTCAAACCTCCTCTCCTTAGTACAGTCCACTTTTTCAGCCTGGCATCACAAAGACAAGTACAGATGAGGAAAGTCATCTGTCTCATGGAGCTCATCCTTCTGCAGAAACCTATGGTTTGCTCTTCCCAGCATCCAACTATCTCTCCAGGGAGTCCAGAGCTTTTTCCTCCACTGTTCTGCTCAGGAGACCATTCCAGGTATTGATCACTCATTATCTGAAGAAGTACTTCCTAAGATCAGTCCAGAATATGGCCTTTGTATAATTTATTTTAATTATTTTAATTTATACAAAGCTATTAAAAGCTAAGAGAAAATGCAAAGCCACTGACCCCAAATTCGGTTACTGTAGGAGGCTGTGTAGTCTTGCTAGAAGCTTTTCCAGGGTGTAATTAGTAGAGGCCTAGGATAAGATCACACACCACCTGCCACCACCACCCCCCTCCCCTCCCCTCACCTGTTCATCCAAAGAATGTTCTTGAATGGACAGAGAGTGAGGAGCAAGAATTAAAATTACATTACGTTACATTATTTTCATTCACATAGATAAATAACACATTACCTCATACACAAAACCCATGTACTTCGGATCTTTGGCGTAGCCACCATATTCATTTTCTACTTGTACAGCAATGATTGGGCCTCCTTCTTTGTACTACAAATCAAGGAAACAGGATTGGAAGCTATTTCAATGATTAAAACTCACTTTTATCATTCCCATTATTTTTCCTTTCCCCTTCCGTCAATTGCCTCCACTCCTGGAAGTGTTGCCATCTTATGGGGTACAGTGCCATGTTATGGGCACCATCCAATACTTCATCCAAGTGGCTGCTCTTCAACTGTGAGCTTAGATAGGGAGCATCAACAATCTACAAATCTGCTACCAAGTCTGATCTCGCCAGCGCCAAACAATTTACTTTTTTTATTCTCAATGTCCAAGCATTGCAGATGAGGGCAGCATTTATTGCCCATTTCCAGTTTCCCTGAGAATGCGATGGTGGACCTTCTTCTTGAAAGAATAGTGGTTGGATACAACTGAATGCTTGCTTAGACTACCACATTTATGTGGGACTGGAGTTACATGTAGGCCAGACCAGGTAAGGACAGTAGGTTTCCTTTCCTAAAGGACATTAGAAAATCAGTTTGATTTTTATAACGTAAAGCAACCTCAAAGGATTTCACATTGGTAGAATCAAAGAATTGGATTCCAAGCCAAAGGAGACGACATTAGGAAGTGTGATCAAAAGCTTGGTCAAAGAGATGGGTTTTACGGAGGGTCTTACATGAAAAGAGAAGGTGGAGAGGGTGAGGGACACAACACTAGCAGCAAGACTTGCTGGATATCAACCAGGAATGGTAAAAGATGGAAAATCAGCCCTAAAATCATGCGGGAATGAATGATATCTTCACAAGGCTTCTGCCTTAGTACAGTTAACTTTAAGAAAGCCAGTATTTGGCATAATCCTGGGGGGGATGAGCAGATTAGTGATGTACATCTTTTCCATTTAAAGATATTTTATGTTGATGACTAACAGGTTGCACATTGCAAATATCTGAATCAGAACAAACGCTGGTTGCTAGAGTGTTAGTTTGCCAAGTGCAAACAATAAAAGGAAATGGGGGAACCTTACCAAGTACTGCAAAATTAACATTTCTTAGAGACACGGCTGTACATATCAAGAATTAATGAACTGCTCAGGCTCACCTGAAAGGGAATAACTTTAGGAATCAGTTCATCAAAAAAATCATCAACCGCATCAGTAAACCCGAAGTAAGTCGTGCGCAGTTTCATGTTCTTGTCTCTCAGCAACCAACTGCGGGGGCGGGGGGGGGGGGGGGCAGGGGAGAAAACACAACACATTTAGTGGAATTAATTAATCCCCTAAAATAAATAGTTTCCTGTACCCAATGCTCATTTCTCCTCAGTGTTAGTACTTTTATAAATGAAGAACATATTCCCCTGTATCAATCAACAGGAAAAAAAAAACTGGATATTCCTGCCTTATAATTTGGAGTGTTGGCTGTCACTGTCCTGTAAAATATTTCACTAGTGCGAAAATATTAATGGTCAAGAAATTACTAAAAGTCTAGATTTTCTTCTACTCTGGAAAAAGGATTTTTTTTGACTCAGTTTTTAATGACCAGGGCTGACCACAATGCTCTTACAGTCATTGTTGTTAAGGCTTCTGTTAGTAGCAACATAGCCCACTACAATACAGCTAAATAAAGAAAAGATCTGTTTACTGCAGCTATATTCCAGCAGGGAGACGGTAGCGCAATGGTAATGTCACTGAACTAATAATTCAGAGGCCCAGGCTAATGCCCTGAGGACTTGAATTCAAAACCCACCATGGTAGCTGGTGGAATTGAAATCTTGAGTTGAAAGCTAGTCTCAGTAATGGTGCCTTTAAACTATCAATTGTTATAAAAACCCATCTGGTTCACTAATGGCCTTCAGGAAGGAAATCTGCTGTACTTACCTGGTCTGGTCTACAGGTGACTCCAGACACACAGAAATGCGGTTGACTTTTAACTGCCTAACAAATGCTGACCTTGCCAGCAATGCCCACATCCCATAAAATAATAAAAAAATTTGAATAAGAATTTTCTTACCCTACACTAGTTGAACAAATTCAGGATGTGAGTGGTGTATGCGGTATAGAATGCGTGTAAGCATCTGATCACAACTAGTCACAGGCAATGTGCCCACTAAGCTGCGCAGGTATGCAGCCACACAGCAGCCTGGAAGATACAGTGATAAATACCACATTTACAAATATATTCAAAAGGGATCGTACATTGAAAAAACTGGCCACGCACAACAACTAAATTTTAAAGGGAGCATGGTCGTGGCTATCAATTCTGCACTCAACCTAGATTTCAATGCACCTGTAAACCATGTGTAGACTCACTGCATATGGACACATACTCTCAAGGTGTCGCAATAACTACCAAACTACATGACTATATGTGGAAATTACAGGGATTTATTTACATGTGCAAAACATTGACTGGAGCTGAACTATATGAGGTGAAATTCCACCATGTTTTATTTACACTACTTTAACACATTTGTGCAAAGTTCTCTTGTCCACTATAGAAGTAACAACGTTGCTATAACAGTGAGCAGAAGACCTTCACATGAAATCATTAACAAATGCAGTGCAAATTAGTTAAAGCCCCACCCTATATAGGAGTAACCTCAGTCGATTTCAAATCTAGAGGATACTACGTCCAGCTGAAAGCAAGTCAACAGAAAAAGATCAGAATTGTATATACTGATTTAAAAGCTTACTAGGAAAGCAATAAACCTATATATTAATAATCTTACATCGATGTGCACAAACATGAAAAAAAAAGTGGGTTTCATGTTTGTGTTTGGGGCCAGGGCTGTTCATTTTACTGTCAATTGACACCCTCTCTGTACTAACACTTTGTCTTTCACCACACCATTAACATACCATTTGCCTTTGTTCCATGACCTTCTCTGTGACCTTGTCCTATCAACACCTCTTTTGTTTTTTAGAATTAGAACATTACAGCGCAGTACAGGCCCTTCGGCCCTCGATGTTGCGCCGACCTGTGAAACCATCTGACCTACACTATTCCATTTTCATCCATATGTCTATCCAATGACCACTTAAATGCCCTTAAAGTTGGCGAGTCTACTACTGTTGCAGGCAGGGCGTTCCACGCCCCTACTACTCTCTGAGTAAAGAAACTACCTCTAACATCTCTCCTATATCTATCACCCCTCAACTGAAAGCTATGTCCCCTCGTGTTTGCCATCACCATCCGAGGAAAAAGACTCTCACTATCCACCCTATCTAACCCACTGATTATCTTATATGTCTCTATTAAGTTATCTCTTGTCCCACCCCCGCTTTACTTGCTTAAAACCTTTTACATTCCTAATTTGTCAGTTCTGAAGAAGGGTCACTGACCTGAAACATTAACTGTGCTTCTCTCTCCACAGATGCTGCCAGATCTGGGGAGGCGGTGGCGTACTGGTACTGTCACTGGACTAGTAACCCAGAGACCCAGGTATTGCTCTGGGGACATGGTTTCGAATCCCACCACAGCAGAAGGTGGAATTTGAATTCAATTAATAAATCTGGAATTTAAAGCTAGTCTAATGGCCATGAAACCATTGTTGATTGTTATAAGAACCCATTTGGTTCACTAATGTCCTTTAGGGAAGGAAATCTGCTGTCCTTACCTGGTCTGGCTGACATGTGACTCCAGACCCACAGCAATGTGGTTAACTTTTACATGCCCTCTGAAATGGCCTAGCAAGCCACTCAGTTCAAGGGCATTTAGGGATGGGCAATAAATGCTGGCCCGGCCTGCGACGCCCACATCCCATGAAAAAATATTTTTAAAAAATGAGTATTTCCAGCATTTCTTGTTTTTATTTCAGATTTCCAGCATCTGCAGTATTTTGCTTTTATTTGATTAAAACAATGCATTTTCTCCCATCCCAAGCTGAACCATGTAACAGTTCCACCCTACATACTCAATAATTTAATATGGTTATCATCTGCTTTCAATGTATCACAAACATCATTTATAGACCAGAATTTAACTTCTTGTAATAATCTTGGGCACTACTTCGACTTCTTTTAAGGTTTCCCTATGTAAATAAAAGTATAAATAGAATATAATTAATTGTAGAACATCTTTATCAAACAGGCACCAAAAGGAGGAAAATCTTTTGACGCCAGCCATGTCATCGTTGTGAAATCCTGAATTCTTTCTGCTCAAATTAACCAACTCCTCTTCTGAATCTCAAAGTTACAACTCATCTTATCCCGGCTCCCACAGTGAGATGCTCTATAGCTTTCTCTGCAATGGTCTTTACTAGGGTTTTTAACAGTGTTTTAAAAAGCAAGGTTTTCTTTGCTAGTTTAGTGAATACATTTTAGGAGGGAAGCATGATCCAGCACAGCTGGACAAACACTGCTATTTTCCATTAACCCTGCTGGCTTATTCATATCCACATTTTGTGAAGATTAGCATGCAGAGTCCCTACATTTCTATGCAGTACACAATCTGTGGTATTTTCTAAAGCATTAATACAGAGAGAAATTTTAATTATAGCAACTTAAGCTTTGCTTTCTCAGCTTACGAGGTCATTTGAGCCCATCATTATATTCTTATCTTTTAACACACTATAGCCTATTTTTAGACCTAACTCTAAGCAAGGACGGTATCCACACTGACGGCTAGAAACATAAACACATTTTCAGCAATGTGAGCAAAGACTCTGTAGATATTGCTGCATTAAGTTTCACCTTCAGTCTGGATGATTTGAAACACAGATTTTCTATAGTTATGATTCCTGCTGCATTTACCTGGGTAAACCGCCAAGATCCAACTCCGAGCAGATATATGGTCCTGGACGTAAAATGACCCATAAATCCAAATCACTGGCCAGTCTGAGATATGCCCTGCGACACAAAATAATATTACAGTAAGTTCAACTTTTGAGCAAAGTGAACTTGTGGTATCTTTCGAGATGAACTCTAAATCCTGCACTCACCGGTGGTTTTTTATCCTTGGGCTCTTAAGAGTATCTAAATTCTCTCAGCTCAGGTAAGTGGGATATGTCCATATGGGGACAGAGTATGTACTTTATATTGGACAAATAAAAGCAATTAATGTTTTCTACAATACATCAGGGCCTAAATTTCAAAAGTACTTAATTTGCTATGATGTGCTTTGGCACATCCTGAGATCACAAAAGGCACTATAAAAATAGACATTTTTTCTTCTCTGTGGATTCCTTAGTAGTTTTGGTTTGGAGGTAGTTAAGCATGGTGTTGGTTTTCCATGGGTGTCAGATACCTAGCTGACCAAAAATAATAGTCATACAGAAATCATATGTGCAGTGCTATACAGAAAATTGGACAGTTCCAAAGAGATCAAATAAAGTACAATAAGCAAATCAGATATTCTAATAATAAAATCAAATCCAGTGTTACAAATAAATTTGAATATACTAAAAAAAACACTTTAGAAAGTGCGTACGTATATTTAAATTTTGCACGAATGCTATTGCACTGTGTCCATTCGCAAATCCGACATAAGTGTTTGGCCAAACATGACTTCAGAACACAACCAACCATTTATAACTATAACTGTAATATAACAGGAAGTGTGCATGCATATTAATGGAAGCCTGATGCCTAGTTGATTTAAGATGAGGAATGTTCCACAGAATTAGGCGAGTGGCAGGTTTGACTGCCAGTCTGAGCTAACCTCACTCGAGATGGTGGTTGGGGCAGTAAAACGGAACTCAGTAGCCTCGGGTGGACCCTTGCTGGAAATGCATATGGAGGTTGGATGAGGACAGGGACAGAATTGTCTTATTATATTTCCTGTGGTCATACAGTTTGCAGACATTCACTACTGAGGTTTACATATGAAAGATGATCCATCAGAAGTTGACTGATGTCCAGAAAAATAAATCAATGCTTTTGAGAGAGGAGATGAGGAGTAAAAAACCAACAAGAATCAAAGTGTTAAAAACAGCAACAGCTACTTACACAAGATCAAGATTATCCTTAAAATTATATATTCCCTTCTGTGGTTCATGGAGATTCCATGGTACATACCTGTAATGAGAACACAGATACTGATAATGTATATAAAACAGCAAGAAACGCTCAGTAGAACATCCATGCAGTCAAACTACACATTTGATGCTACCATATTCTCAAGCTCAAAATGCTCCAAAGCCCATTCCCAGCAGTGGACAAGAACTGCAAAACAGTGCTTCCTAAGCTTAAGCCAGGTCTTTGCATGTGGGTCTACTTCAGAATCTACCAATCTTAAAAGTTCTTTAGAGAATACCAGCCACAAAGCTTTCCAAAGTTTCCTGAAATTTCAACACAACAACTTCTGTGGGAACAGAAAATTAGCAGAGAAAAATTGGCAAAGTGACAATGACAGAAACTAACATATATATAGAATCATTACTTACGTTGTTAAAGTGTTCAAACCTAAAGCTTTCATCTTCAACATGCGGTCAGTCCAGTACGCCCGTGGAACACGAAAGTAGTGCATCGAGCCACCTAGGATGAGAAACTTATTTCCCTCCAACTGGAAATATTCCCTGTCTGCCTGCAATCCCAATTTTCTGCTGTTCATTCTTGTCGGAGTGAGTGGTATCCAACGGAACCTAGAAGCAGATGAAAAGTGTCTTAGTGCAAAGTATAATCGTAGCTGAGCAAGGCATTTACGGAGTAGACACATGCTGAGTTCACCTACGAGACCATAAGTGCCAGAAAACTTTAGCACAGATAAGCTAAGATAGGCCAAAATGCCTATTCCTCTCCCATATCTCTCCTGTGATTTACTGGTGTTTAGTCATCATATGGCCGAAAGATTGGACTGGGGTGGGGGAGGGGGGGGGGGGGGGGAAGGGGCGGAGGGTGGTTGGGAGAGTCAAAGGCTTACAAAACAAAGACATTTATCCATTTTACTACCATCACAATCATCTTTCTAAAGGCAATTGTTAGAAAACTATTGCAGACACCCTGCAAATTGTGCATAGCTCAGCACCAACACACTTCAATCTAAATGTGTGCTGAGCTAAACAGTTTTTTTCACTAGCATTACAAAAAGTACACCATATTGCACTTAAAAACAAGTACGTGTACATCTGGTGATCTCTATAATACTCGATATTTCTAAAGGCTTCAAAAGTTTTCTCCATTACATCATTGCTGCACTTAGTTAAAAGACTATGCTAACTGCAGCCTCAAATTGTCAATTTTCAAAATAACCAAATATGCTCTATTTGTTTTAGAATCTCTATTCCTCTTGACAACTGGTGTCCTTTAGATTCCTAACATACTTCCTCATTCATTTAACTTCATATAAATTGAGCTACAGAACAGTCTCAATTCTGAGATTTTTACAATCTACGAAAACGTGCACGATTTCAATTAGCATGTTGGTTACTGTCGGTTGAAAGCCTTTTTTTGTCCCTCCCAGTGCCTCATGTTAGTTGATTTACCAAGAAATCGTGAACTGCTGGCAAGAAAATAATCTGATGTTCAGATTGTCACTCTTGAGAGTGAGAGTCATAGAGAGTTATATGCATTTGTGAATTTACTAATTCTTCTAATGCATCAATCTTACTACTCAAAATGCTTTTGTATTTGCAGTCATTGCAAAACCTACAACATTCGACCCTCTGTGATGTTAATGCGGATCATATATTCTAAACATAGATCCAGACCCTTATGAAGTAATCAAGATCACAACAGCTAAGCATGGGTTCAGTTCTTTGTGGAGTAGTCACCATATCACACATTCATCAGGTCCCTATGGTGATGTAGTGGATCAAAATACATGGGGGAAATTTTACATAAACTTTTAAGAGTCCACATTTGGCAGGGAGGGATAAATGGGCCTGAAATGGGGACTGAATTAAGTCTGTGTGCGTCCTTTTCCAATTATCCCCGTCGTCTAATACAGCTTCACTCAAAGATTAGACTTTGCCTTTACTCTCAATCTTTAACACTACAAGAGGTTGACAAGTAATTAAATGTTACAGATATTAGCGGACAAACAGTTGCATGACATCGCTAATATTTTAATATAAGCATTTACCAGTTTATTTAAATTGGTTAAGTCTCCTGCTAAAATAACAAATGAATATCACACAAATGCATTCATCCATTAGTATGACCAATGATCTCTAGGCATATTAATGATTGCGATATATTGCATATTGTACACACAAAATTATTCCTGCAATTTTTCCTCAATTTCCCATGCTTCTCAGAGTTTTGGCATTCACTGCTTTAACAAATCACCACCACTTATACTAATGAAGATTAGAGATCCATGACCCCAATGTTAAGGGTGAGCTTGGAGCAACTTTACATTAATATGATGTGGAGTCCATTAGCATAGAAGTTATCCCAAGGCACTTTAGAGAGGAAATAAAGGAACAAAACACCAAGCGAAGATGGAGAGTTCAAAGAGATGATCGCAAGCTTGGTCAAAAAGATGAGAATTCTTTTTTTAGATGAGGTAGAGTTTTAAGTGAAGAAGTGAAGGGTTTCTGGAAGAGAGTGTGAAGGCATATGGCACTAATGGTGCCAAAAGGAAAGGGGATGAGAACACAAGATTTGAGCACTCTATTGGCTTGTTGACATGGCCCAATCGAATGAAAGGCATCCGATAATGTAGTCACTAGGATCATGACTGCATACTGTACAGTGCATAAATTTCCCATTACCGAGAGGCCTTGAATGAGGAAGACCTCTCATAGGCAACATCAAGACAAAAAAAATAAATTGAAGATAACCTGTAGGAAACGTTTGTGCCTTTCTCATACAGGAGACCTTCTCTATATTTCCACACTTGGATACTGCAGAGACAGTCCTGTCTGGGCCTTGCCCCTTCCATCATAATTGCTTGTATAACCTATAAACACTTCTCCATCCGTAACTCACCAAGCTCCCATTCAAAAAACTTCCAAACTTTAACAAGAACAATGCCTGCACGCACTTCATTAGTTTCTAATTAAAATTATGGTGGCAAAGAGAGCTGAAATTATTTCTTACAACCATGCTTCCTCTAAGTATCAGTATATGAAGTATGTATGCTAAACTCTACTCTTGTGCTTCTTTAGGTGCTAGCTCAGTAGCAAGAGGGTATGAAGTGGCTGGTTGCTGTGTTGCAATAGGAGCATCCTGAAACTGAGGTGGTCCTTGGTTCTAAGCACCAAAGGTCCTAGATAGACCGACTGCAGGCGGTGGCCCTTCTCCTGCTTTATGGGCAACCAGGCCCTGCTTTCTTTCTTCTACACTTGTAGGCATTGAACAGGACCATTACATGCAGCCATGTTGAGAGAAAGCACCATCACCTCTGACCATTCCTGCAATGCCACTGGTGTTAGGTTCTAACTCAACATGGCTACTGATCTTGAGAAAGCAGAACTATTGTTCCCAGAGATGGTGAAGCCCAGAATGATGCTTGGCAATAACCCAGCTCCAGTCTTTTGGGAGGTCAGAAGAGGCAGCCATCTCCATTCTGACACCCGGGCTTCTATGATAAAAGTAAAAACAGAAAATGCTTGAAATGCTCAGCAGGTCAGGCAGCATCCATGAAGAGAGAAACAGAGTTTCTGTTTCAGGGTAATGATCTTTTGAGGTCACAGACCTGAAACGTTAACTCGGTTTCAGTCTCCATGGATGCTGCCTGACCTGCTATTTCCAGCATTTTCTGTTTTTATTTCACATTTCTAGCATCTGCAGTTTTTCGCTCTTCTGTGCTAGAAGTCTGGATATTGAAGGGTGTAGACTCCATCATGGACTGCAGAGATGTAAATTCATTTTCCAGTGCCTTTCACAGCCTACTTGTGGGCTCCTCCAGCTGAGCTACCACCTACAGCATATTGCCTGCCATGGGCACAAATGCCTGCACCAACATTCTGCTCTGGCTCATTCTCCAACTCCTTGGCTTGGATATCTCCAAGGTAACGACTGACATGTATAGAGCGAGACTTTAAGGTGTGAAGTGCTGGGAGGGCTGGACACACTGTGGACTGTGTGACTTTTCTAAGGCAAACCTAGAAGAGGAAAATAGGAAGAGGGATTATTATAGTTTCCTGATGAGCAGCATTCACATGTTGCTTACAGTTGGAAGATGTGACATGAGGGTTTCATGCGTTTGCTGAGAGTTAATGTGAGTCACAAGGATGAGAAGGAAGAGATCATGAAGCTGCATCAGGAAGATGCCCTTCTATGTCTTTGTCTCTGATGCATTCTATGGCCTCGCTCCCCAGCATATAAGCATATCTTTCTCATTGGAAATCTAAGATTTTTGGGGGGGGAGTGGGGGGGATGCCGCATCCTCTGTCCTAGCTCTCAAGTATAACTGGATGTTTGATCTTGAAAAAGATGCAATAAATGAGAATTATCTTGTTATTATGATGTGCAGTGACACTCACCAATCAATATGAAGTCCAAAACATGTGCAATAACAGCAATATGCAACAACTACATTCCATGCAAGCCATGTGGAGTCAATACGTGTCAAGTTATGGGTGAGGTGAAAGCTGAGGGTATCAAGCTTCCTCACTGATGATAAACAATTTAAAGCACTTTTAACACAATGTGACGTGGAAGTCATAGCAAACGCGAGAGGTGCTTAGTACAGTGTATTTGTGGAAAATGTGCCTGGCTTCTTTTACCTTGCCTGATCTGATAAGGACACTAAATTTATACCTACCACTGTCTGGACATGTATGGAGTGGTTGGTTGGTACTCACTGCCCTAGGCATTCACTTTTGCTTCTCAGGCAGCTCTCCTTGGGATTTTTCAGGTGTCAAAGAGGATTTCCCTTCTCTGCCTGAGTTCCTACAATAGCACTTCCATTGTTGCATCTGTGAACTCTGAAATTCTACCTCCCTTCTACAGACTGGTCAGAATTCTTTCTTCTCTGAACTTCTGTTAACTGCAGATAGTCATAATGTCCATTTCTTTCAGCTGCTGCAGGCCTTTAAATCCTGCAGATGCTCATTAATTCTCAACCCGAACATGAGAGCTCTCAATCTTCAGACATCTTACACTGATTATAAATGAGGCTAACTACAGATGTTATGACTGGATCAGACACGCTCAGACTACCTTCTGTCCCACTTGCAATGGGGTTTGTGTCTGAACGGAAAATCCAGACTTTGTGATCTTTTACGCATCGACCTCTTGTTTCAACACTAAAGTAAGAGTCTAGAGTATTTTTTTTTGCACTCATTGTTTCCCCGAGGTAGACTAAACTCAGGTACAGTCTTAGTCAAAAAAGTACAGCTTTGGCTTGACAAGTGTTCTACCTTCATGCCAAACAATGGAGCTCAGCCAGCATGTACTATGAGCAAGCAAACTGACAATTTCAATTTTAGGTCCAAATGGCTTGGAATAGGTTTGTTTAAATGCAGGAATCAAATCTTAAGAAGGGAAGATAGACAAATGAATTTGGACAGTGCTAAATTTGCCAACTGAATTTCCAATCAAGAGCAGGCAACATTCAGAAATAGTGGTTTACTGGACACTAGTAATCATGGTCTTAGAGCCTGAAACAAATAGGGACTTTTTCTGTATTTTGTATGGGTTTAAATAGTTAATGCCAAAATGGGCAACACTCTAATCACTTTGCATTTAAAAAAGGACAGGAGACATGTCTATAAATGAATTACAGCTAGTTCATCAGAAATCATGTTAAAAAAAAAACTCAACAAGTTGATTACATTCTGGTATTCCATATAACCATGCTTGCATAGCATACCTCAGATGTGGTGCAAGAATTGAAACTTGCATCATTCACAGGATTAGACCGTAAAGAACAACTTCCTGGAAAAAGGCGTATTCACCCTTTTTATGGAGTTAGTCTAGTTCTTTTTAAGTTTTCTGCTATTTTGTATCATGTTGCTATGTATTTTCCTTCTGCATTTTCGCCTATACACAACGCTGAACAAATAGTTCAGCCTGTACATATAGTTTGGTAGTATGTGGTTTTCCACTTTGAGGTGGCGGCAGAAAATGATGGGCATGTTCTCTTGAATGGTTTATTCCAATGAGATTAATTATTAAACCAGGGCTGCAGAAATCCATGCAAAGATGTAGACTTTGAGATTCAGACTGCTTATTGAAACTGCCATTTAGTCAAGGACACCAGTAAAGGTGCTGAGAAAAGTCTGACCTGGAACCGCAGCAGGAAGAAAACAATTAGGATCAGAAGTATTTAAAGTGAAGGTAACCCTTATTTCATGTGAAAAACCATCACAAAAGAACATAAACTCTGTTCTTTGCAAAGTACATGCACTGTGCATTCATCATCTGTGATGCTACACCAAGATGACAGTAAATTATTATGTCGATACATTATAAGCTATTATACAATTAAGTGACCTGTGGGTATGCATACTTTGGTAACCTTCCTGAAGCCAGCGCATTTCTTCTTCCCCTTCTCCCTGGTTTAGGGCACAGGAAAGACTGTATTCACTCAGTTACCTCCATCCAGGCTCTGACGCCCTTTCCACTGATGGATCGGCTGTCACCTCCCAAAATGGCCACTCTTCTTTGCAAGATCTTCAAAGCTGCTTCGACGAATGGAGCATTTCTGACTCATGCCTTTGCTTCAGCCATTTCAGGCTCTCTACAATAGGGCTTTAAGGACAACCAGACATCGTTTCCAAGTTACAACCCTTTTCAAATTGCTGGTATTGGATTATCCAACCCTTGACCCTGGTGCTCTCCCAGCCTGTACGTGTGGCCCCAGAGACACTAGAGATTTATATTAATGAGCTGACTCCACAAAATAGAACCCAAAGAGCAGAGGTCCCGCCAGCACTCTGTGGAACTGCAGGTCCCTATCTGTTTCTGCTTTCTTTTAAACTTACTCAGATGTTATTTTTGTTGCTATAATAAAAGCAAAATACTGCAGACGCTGGAAACCTGAAATAAAAACAAAAAGTGCTGGAATACTCAGCAGGTCAGGCAGCAACTTTGGAGAGAAAAGCAGAGTTAGCATTTCAGATTGTGACCTTTTATCAGAACTGATGTGTCAAAAAAAAGATAAAACTTCTCCTTTCTTGCGTATCCAGAAACCAGCCAGGACTGCTGCAAATTTGCCTTTGCAATAGAACAGGGTGGGGAAAGGAAATAATGGAACAAAATAGGCTCATTACAGTCACACCTTTCACAGATCATATGCTATCATAGCCTGTATACCACCTAGTCAATCCCCCAAAATTCTTCCTATTCTCAATGGTAATTAAGCAACACTCTTGATTGCCTAAGAATCCCTAAATTTTCACTATTCAATCCGAACTGTTTCCCATAGACCACTTTATTGCTATAACAGCCTAAAAACCATGGAGTTACACGAAATGTTCAAATATCTCCATCGATACTTAATCCAAAAAATTGGCAATGCCATTTCTATGTATTCAACCTTTTCCTAAAGGTGTTAACAGATGCTGTACCACGACATAACATTAACTTTACAGTCTTGCCTTATAGTTTATTGCTACAGTCCAAGTTAACCATGAATCATATTGTCATCTTATAAATTGGAGCATGTCCCCTCCTGATGCTATTTGTTCTAAAATGACAATCTTCAGCCTAATGAATCTCTCTTCATAAATCATGATTCGCGTGGCTATTCTACAAAAGCCTCTCCATTGCATTAGTCTTTTTTTAAAATGCAGGTACACAAACTACCAAATGTACACAATATTCTAAATGTAGCTTTGCCAAACATTTATACAAGGTTAGAATATGTTTTCTCCTAAGTAGAGGTGGAAAAGAACTTAGCACACAACAACTTGCATTTATATAGCACCTTTAACATATTTAAAGGGTCCCAAGGAGCGTTATCAAACAAAATTTGACACCAAGCCACAATCAGGTGATCAAAAGCTTGGTCAAAGTAGTAGGTTTTAAGGCACATCTTAAAGAGAGAGGTAGAGAGGCGCAGAGGTTTAGAGAGGGAATTCCAAAACTTAGGGTCCAGGCAGCCAAAAGCACGGCTGCCAATGATAGAGCAGTGAAGTCGGAGACGTACAAGAGGCTAGAATTGCAGGAGTGCAAAGATCTTGGAGGAATGAAGGGCTGGAAGAGAGAGATTGGGAAGGGTGAAGCCATAGAGGAATTTTAAAACAAAGACGGGAATTTTAAAACCGAGACATTGCCAAACTAGCAGTCAGCATAGGGGTTATGGGTGAACGGAACTTGCTGCACATTAGGATATGGGCGCAAAACTGTAGACCAGCAGTTTGATGCTTATGAAGAAAAAGAAAATAACCACTGGCATTAAAGAGGGTGCAGGTTCAGTGTGTGCTTCTGTGCTACCAACCATGACATATGGGTGGAATCATAGCCAACTACAGAATATGTAGAACAAAAACTGTGTACAGCTCAGAGAGCAGTGGAAAGGCAAATGCTGCACATATCCACGTGCAGTCAAATGAGGTGTAATGAAATATGCCAGAAAATCAGAGTTGAGGACATAATTCAGAAGATAAAAGAAGCCAAATGGAGAAAGGCTGGGCATGTTGCTTGAAGAAATATCAACAGGTGGACAAAAATGCTAAGGGAGTGGCAGCCAAGAACAGGAAAATCAAGAATGCAGACTGAAAAGATGGAGAGATGACATAGTATCATACCTAGGGGTCACATGAGCAAGAACAGGAAGGGACAGAGATTATTAGAAAAGGCATGAGCAGGGCTACATCCTACAGTGGATGAACACTGCCTAAATGAAGAAGAAAAAGATTGTGCATCCAAGTGCTCAATTAGTCGAATTGATAATAGTTCCATATTCTCAGGAAGCTTCTCATGAATCAAGAGTCATCAAATCCAAATATTCTATTCTTGGTTTATGGTCATCATTTCATTGCAACACATCTCCTGACCCAATATGTATTTGTCCAAATCAAAAGCCGGTAACATTCCTTACCCTATCTACATAATTAGTTCAGTTTGGATGCCTTCATCCTGTCATTTACTCATAGCTTAGCATTATTTAGCAAATTTTGTAGTATCAAAAGTAGTATTCCCCCTTACTTACCATCAGCAGGGTATTCAGAACAGAAAGCTCCAAAACTCCCCTAGTCACAGTCCATGGCCAGAACTTGTAGCATTTATCATTGCTTTCCAGTTCCCTACTGCATATATTAGTCATTTCAGTTTCCTGGGCTCCATATAAGATTAGTTTTGAGCCTTTTCAATGTTTTGAGAAAGTGGATTTTTCTACCCATGCTCTCCCAGCAGTAAAATATGGAGCACTGGGCAGTGTTTATAAATTATTAGGGAGCCACAGTCCCTCAGCATGGACTGCAGGCCATCGTTTGATTAAACTGACAACACACATTCTTACTAAAGACAGGATAACAATTTAGCAGCCAAAGACTTGCAGGTTGAGGTAAATTGGCTATTGTAAATTGCCCCTAGTGTAGGTAGGTGGTAGGAGAATGGTGGGGATGTGGTAGAGAATATGGGGTTAATATAGGATTAGTATAAATGGGTGGTTGTTGGTCAGCACAGACTCGGTGGGCCAAAGGGCCTGTTTCAGTGCTGTATCTTAAAAAAAAAATAAAGATTCCTCAGGGAACAGCAGAATAACTGACTATTTACTTTAGACAGCAGCACTATTAGTAAATAAATATGCTGACTGGCAGGATACTCATTTCTTTCTAAGCTTTTTGTTTTTGCCTCCTTTTTATTTCTCCTGTTACTCCGGTCCATACAGTCTGTCAAAGAGGGCAAGCAACCTGCTCCCTTATCCCTACCACTTTCCTCAATGCACTAAAGCTATGTGGGACAACGTTCCCCATTGATAATCATGGAACACAGTATCTGCTTGACATCTTTCCACAATGACATGACTAAGACCTGGAAGCAACCAACTGGGGAGTAGGGGGAAAACATAGATTCAAAGTCACATTTTACCATCCCGTGGCACTGCATATTGGAGCAGCATGCAAAACATTAAACATGCCATAACACGTGTGCCCAAACATGGAGGCCTCAAAATAACTAAGTAAACCGGCATCCACAGACTTCCTCTGTATTCCATTATGGCTCAGCGCAAGCAGTGAGTTTCTGAAAATGTACTCTAATTGGCTAAACAATTCTACCAGTGGACACCAGCCAGTACAGTCAAAGAAAAAAACCCAAATGACTGCTTAAATCTTTCAGATTTAAAGAGAGGAAGGCCTCTTCCTGATCATATAGGACAGATTATTGCTGGTGGTCACAATAGAAGTGATGCTGCACAAATTTTCTCTTTCAAAAAGGAAACTATTATAGCTACATGGTTAGATACAAGATGGAAAGTTAGGATAGTTATAGAGACAAATGATCAAATATACATTTACGATGGGATGGCAGTGTTATGGGAGAGAAAAAAGAAAATACCATGCCCCTAATTAAGTCAGACACAACACTCCAGGGGCTGAATTTTACCAGCCCCTCGACGCTGCAGATCACGGCGCGGGGCCGATAAAGTTCTGCGGAGGTCCGCCTCAACCCGCAACATCGAGAAGGGCCCACTGCAAATTACCAGTGGCGGGGGGACCTTGGTGTTCCACCCACGTACAGCGGCAGCACCACAATTAGCATATGGTCAACGGTACTTACCTTTGCTGACTATGCAGCCTGCCACCTCTCCATTGACACTTCCTGATTTTCCCATGAACGGGAGGCCGTCACGTGCCGTCCTGTTCACGATTGGAAAAGCCGGCGGTCCACAGAGGCAGAAGGTTTCGCAGCAGAGGGCAAGTTTCTTTTCAGGGGTCTCACTCTACATTCCTAAAGGGAGGAGGGAGGGGGGCATTACAGGGGTCTCACTCTGCATTCTTAAAGGGAGGAAGTCTGGGATTACTGGAGGGAAAGCTCTACTGGGATGAAGGGAGGTACTAAATGCCATCCCTCCATTAACAGTGTACACTATGTGCTTGTTGGTGTTTAACAAAACAAAGAACAGTACAGCACAGGAACAGGCCATTCGGCCCTCCAAGCCTACGCCAATCTTCATGCCTGCCTAAACTAACACCTTCGGCACTTCCGGGGCCCACATCCCGCTATTCCTTTCCTATTCATGTATTTGTCAAGATGTCTCTTAAACGTCGCTATCGTATCTGCTTCCACCGCCTCCCCTGGCAGCAAGTTCCAGGCACTCACCACCCTCTGTGTAAAGAACTTGCCTTGCACATCCCCTCTAAACTTTACCCCTCGCACCTTAAACCTGTCCCCTAGTAACTGACTCTTTCACCCTGGGAAAAAGCTTCTGACTATCCACTCTGTCCATGCCACTCACAACTTTGTAAACCGCTATCATGTCGCCCCTCCACCTCCGTCGTTCCAGTGAAAACAATCCGAGTTTTTCCAAACTCTCCTCATAGCTAATGTCCTCCAGATCAGGCAACATCCTGGTAAACTTCCTCTGTACCCTCTCCAAAGCCTCCACGTCCTTCTGGTAGTGTGGCGACCAAAATTGCACGCAATATTCTAAGTGTGGCCTAACTAAGGTTCTGTACAGCAGCAACATGACTTGCCAATTTTTATACTCTATGCCCCGACCGATGAAGGCAAGCATGCCGTATGCCTTCTTGACTACCTTATCCACCTGCGTTGCCACTTTCAGTGACCTGTGGACCTGTATGCCCAGATCTCTCTGCCTGTCAATACTCCTAAGGGTTCTGCCATTTACTATATACCTCCCACCTGCATTAGACCTTCCAAAATGCATTACCTCACATTTGTCCGGATTAAACTCCATCTGCCATTTCTCCGCCCAAGTCTCCAACCGATCTATATCCTGCTGTATCCTTGGACAATCCTCACCATTATCCGCAACTCCACCAACCTTTGTGTCGTCCGCAAACTTACTAATCAGACCAGCTACATTTTCCTCCAAATCATTTACATATACTACAAACAGCAAAGGTCCCAGCACTGATCCCTGCGGACCACCACTAGTCACATCCCTCCATTCAGAAAAACACCCATCCACTGATACCCTCTGTCTTCTATGACCAAGCCAGTTCTGTATCCATCTTGCCAGCTCGCCTCTGATCCCGTGTGACTTCACCTTTTGTACCAGTCTGCCATGCGGGACCTTGTCAAAGGTTTTACTGAAGTCCATATAGATAACACGCCCTTCCTTCATCAATCATCTTCGTCACTTCCTCAAAAAACTCAATCAAATTAGTAAGACACGACCTCCCCTTCACAAAACCATGCTGTCTCTCGCTAATAAGTTCATTTGTTTCCAAATAATTCTCTTTAATAGTTTCCCTACCACTGACGTAAGGCTCACCAGCTTATAATTTCCTGGATTATCCTTGCCACCCTTCTTAAACAAAGGAACAACATTGGCTATTCTCCAGTCCTCTGGGACCTCACCTGTCGCCAATGAGGATGCAAAGATTTCTGTCAAGGCCCCAGCAATTTCTTCCCTTGCCTCCCTCAGTATTCTAGGGTAGGCCCTGGGGACTTATCTACCTTAATGCTTTGCAAGACATCCAACACCTCCTCCTTTTTGATAATGAGATGACTGAGACTATCTACACTCCCTTCCCTAGGCTCATCACCCACCAAGTCCTTCTCTTTGGTGAATACTGATGCAAAGTACTCATTTAGCACCTCGCCCATTTCCTCTGGCTCCACACACAGATTCCCATCTCTGTCCTTGAGTGGGCCAACCCTTTCCCTGGTTACCCTCTTGCTCTTTATATATGTATAAAAAGCCTTGGGATTTTCCTTAATCCTGTTTGCCAATTACTTTTCACGACCCCTTTTAGCCCTCCTAACTCCTTGCTTAAGTTCCTTCCTACTGTCTTTATATTCCTCAAGGGATTCGTCTGTTCCTTGCCTTCTAGCCCTTACAAGTGCTTCCTTTTTCTTTTTGACTAGGCTCACAATATCCCGTGTTATCCAAGCTTCCCGAAACTTGCCAAACTTGTCTTTCTTCCTCACAGGAACATGCTGGTTCTGGATTCTAATCAGCTGACGTTTGAAAGACTCCCACATGTCAGATGTTGATTTACCCTCAAACAGCCGCCCCCAATCTAAATTCTTCAGTTCCTGCCTAATATTGTTATAATTAGCCTTCCCCCAATTTAGCACCTTCACCCGAGGACTACTTTTATCCTTATCCACAAGTACCTTAAAACTTATGGAATTATGGTCACTGCTCCCGAAATGCTCCCCCACTGAAACTTCGACCACCTGGCCGGGCTCATTCCCCAATACCAGGTCCAGAATGGCCCCATCCCTAGTTGGACTATATACATACTGTTTCAAGAAGCCCTCCTGGATGCTCCTCACAAATTCTGCCCCATCCAAGCCCCTAGCACTAAGTGTGTCCCAGTCAATATAGGGGAAGTTAAAATCACCCACCACCACAACCCTGTTATCTTTACATCTTTCCAAAATCTGTCTACATATCTGCTCCTCTACCTCCCGCTGGCTGTTGGGAGGCCTGTAGTAAACCCCCAACATCATGACTGCACCCTTCCTATTCCTGAGCTCCACCCATATTGCCTCGCTGCATGACCCCTCTGAGGTGTCCTCCCGCAGTACAGCTGTGATATTCTCCTTAACGAGTAATGCAACTCCCCCACCCCTTTTACATCCCCCTCTATCCCGCCTGAAGCTTCTAAAGCCTGGAACATTTAGCTGCCAATCCTGCCCTTCCCTCAACCAAGTCTCTGTAATAGCAACATCATATTTCCAAGTACTAATCCAAGCTCTAAGCTCATCTGCATTACCTGTTGTACTTCTCGCATTGAAACAAATGCACTTCAGACCACCAGTCCCACTGTGCTCAGCAACATCTCCCTGCCTGCTCCTCCTCTTAGTCCTACTGGCCTTATTTACTATGTCTTCCTCATTTATTTCACTAGCTGTCCTACTGCTCTGGTTCCCACCCCTCAGCCACACTAGTTTAAACCCTCCCGAGTGACGCTAGCAAACCTTGCAGCCAGGATATTAGTGCCCCTCCAGTTTAGATGCAACCCGTCCTTCTTGTACAGGCCCATCTGTCCCTGAAGAGAGCCCAATGGTCCAGATATCTGAAACCCTCCCTTCTACACCAGCTGCTCAGCCACGTGTTTAGCTGCACTATCTTCCTATTTCTAGCCTCACTGGCATGTGGCACAGGGAGTAATCCAGAGATTACAACCCTAGAGGTCCTGTTTTTTAAACTTACTACCTAACTCCCTAAACTCCCCCTGCAGGACCTCATCACACTTCCTGCCTATGTCATTGGTACCGATGTGTACCACAACCTCTGGTTGTTCACCCTCCCCCTTCAGAATGCCCCCTGTCCGTTCAGAAACATCCTTGACCCTGGCACCAGGGAGGCAACATACCATCCTGGAGTCTCTTTCACATCCACAGAAGCACCTATCTGTGCCCCTGACTATAGAGGCCCCCTATAACTATTGCTCTTCTGTGCTTTGCCCCTCCCTGAACAGTGCCAGCCGTGGTGCCACTGCTCTGGCTGCTGCTGTTTTCCCCTAATAGGCCACCCCCTCCCAACAGTATCCAAAACGGTATACTTGTTAGAGAGGGGGATAGCCACAGGGGATTCCTGCACTGACTGCCTGCCCCTTCTGGCGGTCACCCATCTATCTGCCTGCACCTTGGGTGCTTGCACAATTAGGCAACCTGTGTGTGGGGAGGGTGCCAGAAAGGGCCAGAGCATTAAGGTTATATGGATGGTGGGGGCAATCAATTCAGCTGGTAAGATCTTGATGTGGTCATGCTGTGCCACTCTGTGTTGGCCAAGATGGGCAATGCCATGGCACGCCACATAGTTGATCCAGGAAAGCAGCTGATGTACCTGTCAAAACTAATCCCTGCCCTGTTAGGAACCTTCGAATACATGAAGGGTTCAACTTTATTTATCACATGGAAATAGTTATGACTCATCCTACATCGTGGATCCTCTGCACTTGAGGATCCGTATGTGCCAAAGGCAATATTAACAGACAGGTGCGATCCATGTAGAGGCCCCTGGTCGTGAGCAGCAGCCCCCAAGGGGAGCTCGCCATTACGTTTGCCGTGCATCCACAGGCCCCACATGACATGCCATCGGATGTCAGAGCACCAGTGAGAGAGAGAGGGTGGCGACACGTGTCTGTGCCCTGCTCAAGGATGACCTGCAGCCCATGGGCTCCGGTGGACATCCCATTTGTTCCTCATAGTGGCAGCGGTTCTCAAACCTGACGCCTCAACAACTTCTTAGGGGCCCACCAGAGACCTTTGTGGGGGAACATAGTCAGCAGTGCACCGCTGCATCAGGGAGGTCACCAATGCCCTGCACCTCAGGGCCAGTGAGTATGTCCGCTTCAGGACGGACTCTCACTGCCAGGCCCTGGTTCTGCCACCATTGCCGGAGAACCATAGGTTGTAATGTTTATAGACTACACTCATGTGGCCATCAGGCCTCCCACAAGCTACCACTTGCAGATGTCACCATTAAAGCAGCCTTCTCAATCTAGGTGAAGCTGGTATGTGATCACTGCAGATGCTTGCTGCGAATGTGTGACCGCTTCTCAGGAAGCTGCCATGACATCTGGGTCTTGCGCCAGTACTGGCTGCCCCACTGTTCACTGAACTGGCTCAGATGGAGGGGTGGCATCTTGGAGATAAGGCCCATCCTTTGTAGACATGGCTCCCGACACCTGTGAGACCCCACTACTGCTGCAGAGGAGAGATACAATGCCAACCACTGAGCTACATGAACCACCATTGAGCAGGAGATCAGCATGCTGAACGAGCGCCTCCAATGCCTGTATAGATAGGGTGATGTTCTGTACTATGGACCTAAAAGGCCATCTCCTTTCTTTGCTGTTCTGCACAACTATGCACCCAATAGGGGCCAGGCCTGGCATGATGAGGAGAGACATCAACAGGATTCCTCCTCAGACTACAAGGACGCTGAGGACCTACAACATGAAAGACTCATGGGAGAGCAGATGGCACCCAGGCTCTGCATGCAGGGCTAGCAGTGAGGTAGGGATGTACAGAAGTGGCTTATCAGACAAAGGCTGTCTGCTCCACAGGAACCGACATGAGCTCCACAAGCTACACATCGTCCTCGCTCACCTGCTGTGCACCCGTCCACATCTGCGGCATCCCTGTGTAAACCATTAGAGGCAGCAGCTGACTGAGCCAATGTCCATGTCACTGCATCCGTGGAGAAGCTCATGAGTAATGATGGCATGGCAATGATGTTATTGCATACGTTAGCTCTCCTGAAGGGCCAATGCAAAGGGATCTGACATTGGCGCTACGTGCTGGCACACATCATTTGCACAGAGAAAAGGACACACATGTTGGCAAGGAACACTTAGTGAAAGACATATTTACATTACTGTGACACCCATGCATTCCCATTTGTGTCTGTGTGTTCTCTGTAAACCTCTAATACCTTTTATGGTCTATTTAAGACTCACGTCCTGGAATGTGCAAATTTAGGATTATTCACCGAGGTGCGGCATGCCTACAAGGAGGAATGCTACACTTGAGTAGGAGAAGAGGATCGCAACTTCACAGGACACTGGGAGACGGCAGGGTAAGTATGTGGTAGCAAAGCAGAAAGTGCTGGGGTCACTCAGCAGGTCAGGCAGCAATTGTGGAGAGAGAAGCAGAGTTAACTTTCAGGTCTGTGAACTTGGCCAAGTTAACTCTGCTTTTCAGAGTCACAGAGTCAGAGAGATACAGCACCCAAACAGGCCCTTCAGCCCGCGCCGACCATCAACCACCCATTTATACTAATCCTACATTAATCCCATTTTTACCTTCTCACATCCCCACCTTCCCTCAATTCTCCTACCACCTACCTACACAAGGGGCAATTTTTTTTTTTACAACGGCGAATTTACCCATCAACCCGCAAGTCTTTAGCATGTGGGAGGAAACCAGAGCACCCAGAGGAAACCCACGCAGTCACAAGGAGAACTTGTAAACTCCGCACAGGCAGTACCCAGAACCGAAGCGGAGCTGTGAGGCTGCGGTGCTAGCCACTGCGCCGCCCACAGATGCTGCCTGACCTGCTGGATTTCTACAGCACTTTCTGCTTTGCTGCCAGATTGACAGCAGCCCCACTCTTCAGCAGTCAAATATTTTAAGCTGTCAGGAAGCAGCTTAAAATAGGGCCCCAGCACCTGGTGCGGGGGTTCTGTGGCAGCCGCTAAATGCGGGCACCCCGATGAGTTGAAAGGGCTCGCCGCACAGCATGGCACCCGAATATAATTCAGCCCCAGATCACCATTTCCAAGCTATGTGGCCTTGTCCAATCTACACCTTCTCCTTTGTTATCTCTTGCCCCACCCCCGCCTCACTTGCTTATAACCTGTGACATTTCTAATATTTGTCAGTTCTGAAGAAGGGTGACTGACCCGAAACGTTAACTCTGCTTCTCTTTCCACAGATGCTGCCAGACCCGAGTGGTTCCAGCACTTCTTTTTATTTCACCATTTCCTGTCTCCGTGACAACTTCACAATTCACTGTACTGTGCAATGTATCACACTATTGCAGATACATTTGCTTTCTCATGCTCTAGTCTAACCCAGCAGGGTATTTCTGTTCTGACAGGATCATTAATGGTAAAAGTTCCAAATTGCACCAGTACCTGCAGGCAAATTTTTCTGCAGGGCGAGGTGGAGGAGCAAGGAAGGCCCAAGGCCCATAATGCAGGTCACAGTCACAGTTGGAAAAGTAGAACATGGTAAATGATGAATTGTTGATTATGTGATGGGAAGTTTGGGTTCCAACAGCCTCTAGATTGTAGGAAATGGTGAAGATTAAACTAGTAGCCTTACATCGATCATTGAGAAAATGCTACAATCTATTCCAAAGGATATGATAAATGGACACTTGGATAATAAAGATCTGATTGGGCATTGTCAACAAGGATTTAGATTTAATATTTAGAGATACAGCACTGAAACAGGCCCTTCGGCCCACCGAGTCTGTGCTGACCATTAACCACCCATTTATACTAATCCTACACTAATCCCATATTCCTACCACATCCTCACCTGTCCCTATATTCCCCGACCACCTACCTATACTAGTGGCAATTTATAATGGCCAAATTACCTATCACCCTGCAAGTCTTTTGGCTGTGGGAGGAAACTAGAGCACCCGGAGAAAACCCACGCAGACATAGGGAGAACTTGCAAACTCCACACAGGCAGTACCCAGAATTGAACCCGGGTCGCTGGAGCTGTGAGGCTGCAGTGCTAACCACTGCGCCGCCCATTTATGAATGGAAATCATGTTTGACGAACCTGTTGGAGTTTTTTGAGGATGTTACTAACAGAATTGATAAAGGGGAGTTGGTGGATGTGGTATACTTGGATTTTCATAAGGCTTTTGATAAAGTACCCCACAGGAGGTTGGTTAGCAAAATTAAAGCACATGGGTTGGGGGTAATATACTAGCATGGATTAAGAATTGGCTAACAAGCAGAGAGTAGGAATAAACGGGTCATTCTCACGTTGGCAGGCTGTGACTAGTGGGGATCAAATGTAGTATTTCCAAGTTCACGGATGACACAAAACTAGGTGGGAATGCGTGTTGTGAGGAAGATGCAAAGCGGCTTCAAGGGGATTTGGACAGACTTAGTGAGTGGGCAAGCATGTGGCAGATGGAATATAATGTGGAAAAATGTGAGTTTATCCATTTTGGTAGGGGGAACAGATGTGCAGAGTACTTCTTAAATGATAAGAGATTAGAAAGTGTCAATGTACAAAGAAACCTGAGTGTCCTCGTCAATAAGTCACTGAAAGCTAACATGTAGGTGCAGCAAGCAACTAGGAAGGCGAATGGCAAGTTAGCCTTTATCGCAAGAGGATTTGCGTACAGGAGTAGACAAGTCTTGCTTAAATTGTATAGAGCCTTGGTTAGACCGCACTTGGAGTAGTGTGTGCAGTTTTGGTCCCTTTACCTTAGGAAGGATATTATTGCTATAGAGGGAGTGCAACAAAGGTTCACCAGACTTGTTCCCGGGAAGGCGGGACTGTCCTACGAAGAGAGATTGGGGAAACTGGGCCTGTATTCTCCAGAGTTTCATAGAACATAGAACATTACAGCGCAGTACAGGCCCTTCGGCCCTCGATGTTGCGCCGACCTGTGAAACCATCTGACCTACACTATTCCATTTTCATCCATATGTCTATCCAATGACCACTTAAATGCCCTTAAAGTTGGCGAGTCTACTACTGTTGCAGGCAGGGCGTTACACGCCCCTACTACTCTCTGAGTAAAGAAACTACCTCTGACATCTGTCCTATATCTATCACCCCTCAACTTAAAGCTATGTCCCCTCGTGTTTGCCATCACCATCCGAGGAAAAAGACTCTCACTATCCACCCTATCTAACCCTCTGATTATCTTATATGTCTCTATTAAGTCACCTCTCCTCCTCCTTCTCTCCAACGAAAACAACCTCAAGTCCCTCAGCCTTTCCTCGTAAGACCTTCCCTCCATACCAGGCAACATCCTAGTAAATCTCCTCTGCACCCTTTCCAAAGCTTCCACATCCTTCCCATAATGCGGTGACCAGAACTGCACGCAATACTCCAGGTGCGGCCGCACCAGAGTTTTGTACAGCTGCAGCATGACCTCGTGGCTCCAAAACTCGATCCCCCTACTAAAAAAAGCTAACACACCATATGCCTTCTTAACAGCCCTATTAACCTGGGTGGCAACTTTCAGGGATTTATGTACCTGGACACCAAGATCTCTGCTCATCTACACTACCAGGAATCTTCCCATTAGCCCAGTACTCTGCATTCCTGTTACTCCTTCCAAAGTGAATCACCTCACACTTTTCCGCATTAAACTCCATTTGCCATCTCTCAGCCCAGCTCTGCAGCCTATCTATGTCCCTCTGTAACCTACAACATCCTTCGGCACTATCCACAACTCCACCGACCTTCGTGTCATCCGCAAATTTACTAACCCACCCTTCTACACCCTCTTCCAGGTCATTTATAAAAATGACAAACAGCAGTGGCCCCAAAACAGATCCTTGCAGTACACCACTAGTAACTAAACTCCAGGATGAACATTTGCCATCAACCACCACCCTCTGTCTTCTTTCAGCTAGCCAATTTCTGATCCAAAGCACTAAATCCCATACTTGCGTATTTTCTGCAATAGCCTACCGTGGGGAACCTTATCAAACGCCTTACTGAAATCCATATACATCACATCCACGGCTTTACCCTCATCCACCTGTTTGGTCACCTTCTCAAAAAACTCAATAAGGTTTGTGAGGCACGACCTACCCTTCACAAAACCGTGCTGACTATCGTTAATGAACTTATTCTTTTCAAGATGATTATAAATCCTATCTCTTATAACCTTTTCCAACATTTTACCCACAACCGAAGTAAGGCTCACAGGTCTATAATTACCAGGGCTGTCTCTACTCCCCTTCTTGAACAAGGGGACAACATTTGCTATCCTCCAGTCTTCTGGCACTATTCCTGTCGTCAATGACGACATAAAGATCAAGGACAAAGGCTCTGCAATCTCCTCCCTGGCTTCCCAGAGAATCCTAGGATAGTTTCGAAGAATGAGAGGTGATCTCAGTGAAACCTGCAAAATATTTAAAGGGATAGACAGGGTAGATGCAGCTAAGTTGTTTCCCCTGGTTAGGGAGTCTAGAACCAGGGGACACAATTTCAAAATAAGGGGGAAGCCACTTAGGACAGAGATGAGGAGAAATTTCTTTACTCAGAGGGTTGTGAATCTTTGGAATTCTCTACTCCAGAGGGCTATGGAAGCTCAGTCATTGAGTATGTTTAAACAAGAGATTTACAGATTTCTAAATACAAATGACATAAGGGGATGTGAGGTTAGTGTGGGGAAAAAGGCATTTAAGTGGATGATCAGCCACGACCATATTGAATGGCGGGGCAGGCTCGATCGGCCGAATGGTTTACTCCCGCTCCTATGTTCCTATGTAAAGTCAATGTATATTTAGAACATGGCACAATTAGTCTCCATTTCCAACACAATGGACAGGATCTTTACGAACATAAGAATTAGGAGCAGGAGTAGGCCACTCAACCCCTCGAGCCTGTTCCGCAATTCAATCAAGTCATGGCTGAAATGATTACTCCACATTTTCACATACCCCGATAACCTTTCACCTCCTTGCTCATCAAGAATCTATCTACCTCTGTCTTAAAAATATTCAAAGACTCTGCTTCCACTGCCTTTTGAGGAAGAGAATTCCAAAGACTCACAACCCTCAGAGAAAAAATTTCTCCTCATCTCGGTCTTAAATGGGCAACCCCTTAATTTTAAACAGTGACCCCTAGTTCTAGATTCTCCCACAAGGGGAAACATCCTTTCCACATCCACCCTGTCAAGACCCCTCAGGATCTTATGTGTTTCAATCAAGTCGCCTCTTAGTCTTCTAAATTCCAGCAGATACATGCCTAGCCTGTCCCATCTTCTCTCATAAGACAGTCCACCCATTCCAGGTATTAGTCTAGTAAACCTTCGCTGTACTGCCTCCAACACATTTACATCCTTCCCTAAATAAGGCCAATACTGTACACAGTACTCCAGATGTGGTCTCACCAATGCCCTGTATAGCTGAAGTATAACCTCCCTATTTTTGTATTCAATTCCCCTCGCGATAAATTATAACATTCTATTAGCTTTCCTAATTACATGCTGTACCTGCATACTAACCTTTTGTGGTTCATGCACTGGGACACCCTGATCCCTCTGCATCTCAGAGCTCTGCAATCTCCTGTGGGCCTCTGAACCCCACTGTTTGTCTGTTTCCCACATTTCATCCTCTCATTGTGATTTTTCTTGGGTGGCCAATTTATAGCCGGAGGGTAGACTCGCCCTCCAAGTAAGGAGGGTTGGTGGGCTCTTGAAGTTGGAGGTGCCCTCTCTCCAACCTTTTTGGAATTAAAAAAAAAAGGGTTTTGCAGCCAGGCCACCATTGTGCGTGATGTGGGTTGCTTAGGGGAGGCCTCTACAGTGGGGCCTGAGGCTGCTGCTGCACCACAGCAGGCAAGCAGGGCCACTAGGCCTGCCTGGAGCACTACCACCCCCAGGTCTGCTGCTGGGAGGTTACCTCCAGGCATCGAAACTGGTCCCGACTGCCTGCGGGAGCCTGGAGGGCGACTGGAAAATCCCAGTTGACCTTTTTTTGGCCTTAAGTGGCCATTAACAAGCTGTGTCACCTACCCACCAACCCACCTTCACAAAAATGGCCCAGGCGAGGAATGGACCCAGGAACTGGCACAGCAGCCAGCGGAGCTATTTTTAGCTCCCATCCACCTCCGATCCTAGCCCTGGTGGGGACTAAAAATCAAGCCCAACGAGTCTACAGCTTAGAATGCAGAGAGGGAAATCCAGATTACCATTGAGAAGAGATATGATGTTAATCAGAATTGGAGATACAGAGAAAGAGGTGAAGAAATTACAAATTTACAATGAACAAAAAACAATTTTACTTCATAAGTTTTCTGGCCCATTTGATTTCATCCTGATACCAGACTCACCATCTCCTCATTCCAGCCTTCTAATTGTGTCTTAAGTAAGTCCATTGCCCTGGCCCTATCACACTCCTCTTGTAAATCTGTTCCAGCTGTTGATAACTTGTGCATAAAATTAAATTCCTGATGTTCATCATAAACTTGCCTTTTGTATTCTTGAACCTGTACCCACTTATTCTGGTACCTTGGCATATGCAAAAGGTACTGCTCAGCCATGGCTCAGTTAGTCGCACTCTCACTTCTGAGTCAGAAGGTTGGGGGTTCAAATCCCGCTCCAGGGACTGAGGACAAAAATCACAGCCGACACTCCCATGCAATACTGAGGGAGTGCTGCACTGTTTGAGGTGCCGTCTTTTGGATGAAACGTTAAACCAAGGACCCATCTGCCCTCCCAGATGCACATAAAAGATCCCATGGCACTATTTCCAAGATGACCTAGGGAGTTATCCCCAGTGTCCTGGCCAATATTTATCCTTCAATTAACATTACCTAAAAAGATTATTTGGTACATTCCTACACTTCAAAAGTACTCAATTAGCTGTAAAGCACTTTGGGATGCCTTGTGGTCTCAAAAGATGCAAGTCCTTTCTCTTATACAATCTCCTCTGAGGTATCTCCTTTTAGGTCAAAGCCTGAGTTTATCTCATTGCTCCTCATAGGTCATCCTTCTGACAGTTCTGGGGTCAGCCTCATTACTCTTACTGCTTTTCGAGTTGGATGTTGCAACCAAAACAATACAATCAACATCTGGCTTCATGAATGCTTCTTCCCATTACGTAACCCAGATATGTAATAATATCCGTCAATTGTTTCACTGATTTTCCCCTTTGCTGTTTTTCCTCCCTTCCTACTTTCTTTCATAGCCATTCATAAAGTAGCTCAGTTTGTTTTTTAGTTCTGAAGACAGGCACAAGCCCAAAACATGAACTATCTGGTCACCACAAATACTAAGTGGCCTGCTGTGTTTCCAAATTTTCAATTTTGTTACACTACTCCAGATCTGGCCCAACTTTAGACAGACGGAGACACAGACAGACACGCAGACAAGACACACACATGCACAAACACACCCCAGGCATTTGGAAGAGACACAGAATGCACATTTTCTCAATTTGTCATCACCTCCATACTCTGGAAGGTGCCGACTGAAGCAGAAGTCTCTGAAACTATCAACTTTCTACATTTGTGTTTTAACTTATTCGTAAGTTATTTCTATTACTGTTCTAATAATAAGGGTTTCTACAGGTATAGTCCTATTTTCCTTTGGGTAGATGAATGACACTGTCTTTCAGACATTGAAGGAGAACAAAGTCTGCAACAAAAATTTGTCAATCAATGTCTGGCTATGCAAACGTTCCTAAAATTTGCTACCAGGTGGATCAAGAAGTGCACTTTTTAACGTAACTGGGGTTTAGGGAAAACAACCAAACTCCACAAACATCAGTGTTACTGTGCAGAAACACACTTGGCTCCAATTCGAGTAGCCAAGGTACGACAAAAGTTGGGCATGTGGGGGCAGCGATCTCTCTCCATTGTGGGTAAGAACCTGGTCATCAGGTGCGAGGCGCTCACGTTGTTGCTCTACGTGGCGCAGGTCTGGCCCATACCCCACTCCTGCGCCGTGGCAGTCACCCGAGCCATTTTCCGCTTCGTCTGGGGATCTAAAATGGACCGGGTCCGGAGGGACACGATGTTCAAATCTCTGGACATGGGCGGGAAAAATGTACCCAACGTGGCCCTCATCCTGATGACCACCTTCGTGTGCGGCTGCATCAAGCTATGTGTAGATCCCCAGTACGCAAACTCCAAGTGTCACTACGTGCTGAGGTTCTATCTGTCCCCGGTGTTGCGAAGGATGGGCCTGGTCACATTGCCGCGGAACGCTCCGTGCAGTTGGGACGTGCCGTACCACCTATCCTTCGTGGAGCAGTTTCTGCGGAAAAACACCTTTGACTACCGGTCCATCAGGCAGTGGTCTGCACGGAATGTCCTCAAGGCCCTACGGGAAAAGGAAACGGTGGATCCTGTCGGATGGTTCCCCGAGCAGACCGTCAAAGTCATTTGGCGGAATGCCTCATCACCAGAACTTTCAAACAAGCACCAAGACGTAGCTTGGCTGGTGGTGAGAAGGGCCCTCCCCGTCAGATCCTTCATGCACACCCGAAGTCTCGCCCCCTCCGCACAGTGCCCCCGCGTTGGCTGTGGTGGGGAAGAGACGGTCGCCCACCTCCTCCTGGAATGTGCCTTTGCAAAGCAGGTGTGGAAAGAGATGCAGTGGTTTTTGTCAAGGTTCATCCCAAGCAGCTCTGTAACACAGGAGTCTGTGCTCTACGGGCTGTTCCCAGGGACGCACACCGAGACAAACATCAACTGCTGCTGGAGGACTATCAATTCGGTGAAAGACGCCCTTTGGTCTGCCCGAAACTTGCTGGTCTTCCAGCGCAAAGAGTTGTCCACCACCGAATGTTGCAGACTGGCACATTCCAAGGTCCAGGACTACGTGCTGAGGGACGCACTAAAGCTTGGGGCAGCCGCAGCAAAGGCTCAATGGGGAAAGACCACAGTGTAAGGTTCCCCCACCAAGCTGGACTGAGGGGCTGGAACCATGGGAAGCCCCTCGAACTGTATCGTTAATATTCTCAATTGCTGTAAATGTAAAACTGTAATTGACATGACAATTGTGAAACGGAAGGGTTGGGAAGAAACTCATGACATTATTGAAAGAAACTGATCTCTCTTGCAATGTTTGTATTTTTTCGTGCTGTTTGGAAACTGTTTGGCAATGTAATTTTTACAGAGTTTTATGAATAAAGTATATTTTGAAAAAAAAACTTGGCTCCAATTCGGAAGCTCATGACTCAAACACATCTTCCAGGCTAAACCTTCAGTGCAGAACTGCATTGCCAAAGGTGGCAGCGGTCAGTTGTAAAAGGACCAGTGGCATAAACTGAAGAACACAGGGGCTGTGTTGGCCAACTTACATCCCTCAACCCAACACCACCAAGAGGGATTAACTGGTCATTTAGTTCACTGCTCTTTGTGGGACTTTGTTATACTCATATTAGCAACCATGTTTTCCTGCTTAATAGTGACAAACTTGAGCAGCACTTAATTGGCTGTAAAGCACTTTGGGATGTCCTGAGGGTGCGAAAGTTCGAGAAACACACAAACACTGTATCTTGCAAAACTTCAGCAAACATTTCCAACACAAAACATGAACTTCGAAATAAAAGAGCTGAAGGAGAATTAACAAGCAAATGCGCCCGCAATAAATGGGAGCGTAATCACATTATAAAGTGTGGTGGACGTGGTGCAAACTCCCCCTCAGTACCTGAGTCTGTACAGGACCACGGCCACTACAATCAGAAGCAGGAGGCCAATTCTCCGCAGATGCTCCCTCCTCACCGCAATGATCTGCATGGATTTCGATCCTTTCTGCGCGAGTAACTTTAACATTACAGCCAGCACTGTCACCTGCTCCTGCAACCACTTCTCCCTGCGCCTAGGCCCGCAACACAGCCACCCCCCACCACTCCAACCGCCGCCCCTCCTCCACACTCCGACACACCCCGCCCCCACACAGACACACACACCCCCCCGCCGCTTCCCATTGGCTGTCCGCCCCTCATGCTGCCTCCCCATTCGCCCAGATCTTTCCGTTCCGCCCGCACCATTGGTCCGCGCTGACCCTGTCTGCACCGAATCATGATTGACGCTCTGGGACGTCAATTAACAGCGGGGAGGCTCTGATTGGCTATCCATGTTGTGACGGAGGGGAGGGACTGGGGAGAGAGGGGAATTTAGGTTAAGGTGTAATATGGTCTAAGTTTTCAAGATATTAAGGCGAACAGATGGGGTAGATGGAGAGAAAATATTTCCTCAGGTTGGGGAGTCTTGGGGACATAGTCTAAAATTGGAGCCAGAGAGAAGGGGGAGGGAAGGGAGAGTATGTGTGTAAAGAGAGTGAGTGTTGGAGAGGGAAGGCAGGGGAGAGATAGGGAGTGGGGTACAGAGAAGGAGTGTGGGTGGAAAGAGAATGTGGCAGAGTGAGAGAGAGAATGTGGTGCAGGGAGAGGAGGAATGTGGAAGAGAGGTTTTGTGGGGTGATGGGCTTTCTGGGATGTGCCAGTTTCTTGCCCATTTTTTCATTTTGTAAGGGAGTCAGTGAGGCGCCTCCATCTGACCAGGGATGTGCTGTGCCAGGAGGTCGCTAACAGCCGGGCAATAATTCCCTTTCAACATATAGAGCTGCTCTTTTAAGGAAGAAGTCTACAGAAACATAATTGCAGGTCACGCCCAATGTTGTAAAGCACAAGACCAGTTACAACTTTAAGGTGTGGCATTATATCATTATAGTCTCAGTTTAGCTCTGCTTTTTTGGCAGTCACAAAAAAGCTTTGTTTTGCTGGTAAAGTAGCCTGTATATTGTTTTACCATTTGTCGACAGAAGCAGAACAGACTAATTGCATCACATAATATTGTAACAGAATTCCAAAAACAATGTCAATGTAATGAAAGAGTGGAGGAAAGCAGCCAAGTGAAAAGCATTGGAATTGTTCACACAGCCACAGATACTAAAGCATTCTCAACTGCCAGTCAAGTTATTCCATTGCTATTTTTGGGATCTTACTCTGTTAAAATTGTCCATCACGTTTGCCCATGTAATAACAGTGACTGCACTTCAAAAGTAGTCCATTAGCTTTAAAGCACTTTGGATTGTCCTGAGGATGTGATAGGTCGCTTTATAAATGCAAGTTCTTTCTTATTGTTTGACTATTTATAATGGGACTCTTTGGGAAAATGTCTCCTGGAAGGGAGTTTTACTCTTCATGGTTTTAGTGCACTCCACTATCTTTCCAGTAATACTACTACGTTTACATTAATGTGCACCTGAAACTAGCCTAAGTGGGTCCAACAGTGGTCGTGGAAATGCTGCCTCAATCATTTCTTACTGTTATAACTGTTCTTGTTTTGCCTCTGTTACTTGTTTTCTGCCTGTTAGCTCTAGTAAGTAGCATTTAGCCTTTACTGTGTTTTAGTATATACCTGAACCAAACTCAGAATAAGTACCAGCATTATTACTTGTTATTCACAGGAAACCTGGTGAAACAAAAACTTCTTTAAAAAAAAAAGCTTGGTGACTATCACTACATCCCTTGTCCTTTTAGTTCCCCAATTATTTCCAACAGAGCAGAGCAGGGAGAATTTAGAAAATGTGAAATAAAAACAAAGTGCTGGAAATACACAGCTAGTCTGGCAGCATCTGTGGAGAGAGAAACACAGTTAATATTTCAGGTCTGTGACCTTTCATCAGAAATGGCAAAGATTAGAAATGTAATAGGCTTTGAGCAAGTGAAAGGGCGAGGGGAAAAGAAGAACAAAAGGGAAGGTGTGTGATGGGTAAAGGCCAGGAGAGATTAAATGACAGAGATGTCACGGAACAAAAAGTAAAGGGAGTGGTAATAGTTGTAGTAAAAGACAAAGCATTAGTCCAAAAGCAGTGTTCATGGCACCTCTGAAGCACATATATAATTTTCTCCATTGGTGCTAGGAAGAAGATTCTAGTTATCAGCAGTCAGTGAGACAACGGACTTTACAGAAACAAAAAAGATCCTTAAATCCCTGACAGAGAGCCAATAGAATATATTTTAGTCATTCTACGATGCCTCACTGAAAGGTTTGCAATACGGTTGATATTAACCTCTCTAGATGTTATCCAAGACCTGACACCCTTCATTCAATGCATCCACATTGTCTTACCTGGGTCTGTCATGAAACAGAGGGAAGGTCTGCAGCTGCCACTTGCTCCAGGTTGCTCTGCACTTAGTTGAAAAATTCTTGGCTGTTTCAACACAGCAGGATAGTGGACTCCACCATTAATCCAGCCGTTTCCTGCATATCTTGGGAGCGACAAGCAGAACCTCCATGTGTGCATGATGCTCTGATGGCATTCTTCATGGCAGAATACCTGAAATAATCGTCCACGGTCTTCAGTCAGGGGCCGACATGTCTTATACGGCTTCACTGAACCTCATCGGCCCTTACTTCCACATTTATATTCTTTGGCTTGCTTGTGCCATTTGTCTCACTGTGTCACAAATCACCATCTAGATGCTCTGCAACCCCTTGAGTGGGTGTCTTTGAACTGCTGAGTGCAAGGAAGAGAGTCAATCATGGGTGCCTGAGTGGTCATCAGTGTTACCAAAGATAGAGGGGACATCAAGGTCTTGCTGTTCGGAAATGTGTTCCGATGCCAGGTGGCTCACAGCCTCTGGAGGGGAAAAGCACAGCACTGTTAACCTCGATGTGCTTAGGCAGCATTCTATCATATGAGTAATGCAGTGTCTAATGAGTTTGAAAAAATACATAAAAATATTAAATATTGGATGTTGGCACTTGCCTCTCGAGTAGTTGATATTCCTTGGCATTAAGTCCTTGCATATTGCAGTCACAATCAGTCAGGTTCAGCCTGGTAATAATGGTAGGTGTCAAGGAACAAGGACTTAAGTGTGCTTGGTGTGCATTACAGGATATGACACACTTAACATTAGTGCTGCCAAGTGACTGCTTCTCAGACAAAAGACATGGTGTCACATTCTCACAGAAAGGGGCAATGCTTGAATATTATTTTAGGATTCAGTTATCTCCCCTGTTGTTCAAGTAAGCCTTTGCTGGTCTTTGGTGATGTCATTATACTACTTACTGAAGGAACAGCGAAATAGTTCCAAGTCAGAATGGTGTGTGGCTTGGAGGGGAACTTGCAGATGGTGGTGTTCCCATGCATCTGCTGCCCTTATTCTTCTAGGTGGTAGAGGTTGTGGGTTTGGAAGGTGCTGTTGAAGCACTCTTGGTGAGTTGCTGCAGTGCATCATGTAGATGGTACACACTGCTGCCACTGTATGCCGATGGTGGAAGGAGTGAATGTTTAAGGTGGTGTGTGGGGTGCAGATCAAGTGGACTGCTTTGGCGTGGATGGTGCCGAGCTTCTTGAGTGTTGCTGGAGCTGCATTTATCAAGCAAGTGGAGAGTACTTCATTACACTCCTGACTTGTGCCTTCTAGATGGTGGACAGGCTCTGGGAAGTTAAGAGATGAGTTACTCACCTCAGAATTCCCAGCCTTTGACCTGCTGTTGTAGCCACAGTATTATTATGGCTGGTCCAGTTAAGTTTCTGGTCAATGGTAGTCCCCAAGATGTTGATAGTGGGGGATTCAGCGATGAAAATGCCATTGAACGACAAGGAGAGATAGTTCTATTCTCTCTTGTTGGAGATGGTCATTGCCTGGCACTTGTGTGGCACAATTGTTACTTGCCACTTATCAGCCCAAGCCTGAATGTTGTCCAGATCGTGCTACATGCAGACATGGACTGCTTCAGTATCTGAGGAATTGCAAATGGTACTGAGCACTGTAATTATCAGCGAACATCCATTATGATGGAGAGAAGGTCATTGATGAAGGAGCTGAAAATGGTTGGGCCTAGGATGCTACCCTGAGGAACTCCTGCAGCTGAAGATGATTGGAAATGCTTTAGACTTGTCTTTTGCACTGATGTAGTGGGCTCCGCCATCATTGAGGTAAGGATGTTTGTGGAGCCTCCTTCTCCTCCGCTTAGTTTTTTTAATTGTCCAGCACCAGTTATGACTGGATGTGGCAGGACTGCAGAGGTTTGATCTGATCCGTTGGTTGTGGGATCGCTTAGCTCTGTCTATAGCATGCATGTAGTCCTGTGTTGTAGCTTCATCAGGTTAGCACCTCATCTTGGGTATGCCAAGTACTGCTCCTGGCATGCTGTCCTACCACTCATTGAACCAGAGTAAACCCCAGGTTTGGTAATTAATTGAATTTAAATTCCCCCAGCTGCCGTGGTGGGGTTTGAACTCGGCCCCAGATCATTACCACTCTGCTACTGCTCCAGCCAATTCAGCCACTCTTCAAACAGCTTGTGCAATTTTTTAACTACATGAAACCCTTTAAATAAGGAAGTTTGCCTTTACTTCTCTCCATTCTCCAACATCTCCAAACCTAAATTTTTTTCTCATTCCCACACCACGATATCCTTTCTCATTCCACAAGAGTATAACCTCTGACTCACCAAAGACAATGCACAGGAGATCTGCTAACTTAAATTAAGGAGGGTTATTAGAGCATTGAATGCTTTACCACGAGTGCATGTTGAGGAAGGGACCAGAACCTTATTTAAAATGAAACTGGATAAGTATTTAAAAGTTCAGACTATAAATTGATATAGGGATAAGCACGTAAAATGGGATTTGAGTAGATTGCTCCAGTTAAAGACTTGACACTGGCATAGGTGTGGTAGACTCAGTAGCTTTCTTCAGTAATATAATATCTGAGATTCTATGAAAGGGATATGTTCCAAATGGAATCAGTACTTCAACTAAATTACTTGAGAAGAGCGGAAACAGAAAGAAAGCTAACACTTGTTACGGTCAAGTGAGGACGGGTTGAAGATCTTCCTTCTTTTCCCTCTCCTTGTTAGACCACAACAGATTTAATTCTTTCTTAAAGTGGATGTACTGGTGCTTGATTACTTACTTGCTATGATCATAACAAGAACCAATTGGACAGGTTTTCTTGAGCTAACAAAGAAATAGGTTAACTTTATTGTACCTAAACCAAACTGCTAAAATAATAAACAATATACCAACTTTCACTCTCACACACACACACTAGAGGTTTAGACACACACACACAAATAGGTTAGAGTGAGGAAAGGTAGATTAGTTGAGTTAGAGTCCATAAAAAAGGTATACCATCTTTAGCATTTGGTAATTCAGCTGGCTTTTCGCTGAATTCGGTGGTCCTGAGGTTTTTAGTTTGAAGAGGTAGATGACTGGTTCGGTGGGACTCTTAGGAGGTAGTGATGCAGATGATTTCCTCCAACAGGGTTTCGGATTGTAGCCAGAGTATGCAAAAGTGGTCAGTCAACAAACAGAATTGGAAAGTTTTCAAGCTGGAATGGAGAGAGAGAGACCCCCCACTTAGGGTCTGCGCATGTCAGAGTCTAGTTGCTTCTCCTCTGCTGCAGAGAAAGCACCAGCTTAAAACCACAGATGGGGAGGGACTTGTCACATAACAGTCACTCAATGATTCAAACATAGCAGTTAGCAGTATTTCTCTGCTTGCTGAGAGAACAGGTAGTTCCTTTAAACTTCCTGGGTCTTGGTTCTTGCTGGGAAAGGCACAGACATTTCAACTCTCTCCTCACAGTCCTTTGCAGTGTAGCATGCACTGTAACAAACTAGGTGATCATCTTAAGCGGAAAGGCTGACTTTGCTGACAGTTCGTCTTTTTAAAATGTCTTTTAAAAAAAATACAAATTCAGATCTCCAGTCAGTGGATTAAATAAAATTATCATTCAACAAAGTACACACTAATTTGTGGGTACCTAATAATTGACTCATTGTTTTATAAGTTGACAATGATCAATGATCACTGCATTACAAGAATATTTTTCCTCCACCAGGATGATTAGTGTTCCCTTACACATGAATAAATCAGCATCAATGGACCCTGTGCTGTATCACAAAATCTAAATCAAAACATTTAACATTTTACAAACGGTTGAAAAATAGAACAGTTTTGGGGAAGACCCAATACTAGGCCATACCCTTAATAGTGGCTGTGCCCGGTTACCTAAATTTGTCAGATCAATGCTTTCAAAAATGCAATCGGGAAATAGTAACTTATTTTAAATCGTGAGACCTAGTTTTCTGGAGTAGGAAGGCTCCCAGTGACTGCAATTGCTTTGCCCGTAGCACTGAAATCCAGCAAGCATCAGTTTCATGGTTGCTGCACTGTGTTGAGTACGAGGGATGATGTTGCTGATATTAACCAGGTCATTGTGACCACCTACATTCAGCAAGTGATTAATGACCTGTTTCACAAGGCTGGCATGCCCTGCATTTCTCAAACAATGCAAACACACAGCAAAGATTTTACCCTGCTATTGCACTGCCTGGAATGCTGAGTGTGGAAAATGTGTTATTCTAACTTTTTTCTTTTTTAAATCTTTTTTTTCCTAAAACCTCTTATCATTTTGATATTTTGAAACGTGCAAGATTCAGTAAAACATTCTATTTTTTTAAATTATAGAATTTTCTCCTTAGTTGGAATTAAGTGCTCTCCTAATGCAAAATCTGTCAGCAAGTGCGAGGGCAGGGAATCAGTAATGCTACAGATGGCCTGGTTCCCATCACAAGCATGACATTTAGGAGAGGTACAAAGTGCAGGATGATGCACTTTTCAATTGGATGCAAAGATTGGAAGACTTCTAAATAGATCTTATCAAATGGGTACAGGCATTAGCAAGCAATTATTTTCAATAACCAGAAATAGTTTATAATAGAGACTTCATAGCTTTTGATATTTTATCCAGAAAATATTAAATTACAAAATCACTGTACTGCATGTACAATAGAGCTGCCACTTTAGATTCTGTCTGTTCATTTCATTGACATCAATACAAAACAATTACATTTTCTTTCTGGAGATAGTGAACTAAAATCACTATTTAAGTAAATAAAAGTTGTTGGCTCAAACTAAACTCTTTCTTATTTATCAGTGGCTATTTTAAACCAGGAGCTGATTCCCCATGTAGTCAATAACCTGCATTACAAGATATTATTCTGAATGTTTATTAATGACGGAACTTGCATCCTCATCAACGGTTCTAGCTACAATACAGTTCCTTTATACAATGGCTACTAAATTTGTGTTATTTCTAGATTGACGAGATCTAATTTCTGCTGTGGGAAATTGAGGAGTCGTAAGCTTTCCTTTCTGAACAAGAAAATGATACAGTAGAACTGACTTCCTTTTAATTGTGTTCATGTTAGGATCTCTTACTAGTTTGACATAACTGTCAAGAATAGGGACTTCTTATGAGTGAGATTTGTGTTTAATGAATGAGATGGATTAAAAGCCCAATTAACCATATGGAACTGTGTTTCTTTTCTAGAATGAAACATATCAAAATTAGTCAAAATTTGAACCAAACTGAGTGAGCTGTGGTTCACTGTTATAATATTCTAGGTTTTTCAACGTTTCTCCTTTCTCACAATGCAGCAGAGAGAAAACAAACTTTGGAACCCTGAACCTTCAGCCAGTTCCTAGCAACTTTCATTGCTTCATACAGAGCCACAATGCATTCCCACTGACCCAACAATTCAGTCACTGCAGTTTTCCACTGGAACTCTGTCAAATTCCAGACACTGTTGTATGTGTTTTTGGCTCAAGGGCTTCAATCAGTTTATAAATGCCACCTACTGGAGGAGAAATGTAATTTCAAAAAAAGACCCAACATTTCTGTTACTTAAGATCGCAAGATTGTTACAGATAGAACAATAGAGTAGAATTATACAGCACAGAAGGAGACCATTTGGGCAGTTATGCCTATGTCAGCTCTTTGAAAGAGGTGTTCCAAGTTATTGCCAAACCCCAGCTATTTCCCCATATAGCTGCAAATTAGTCCTCTTCAAGTAAATATCCAATAGCCTTTTGAAATTTCCTATGGAATATGATTCCACTACCCTTTCAGATGGTGTGCTCCAGATCTTAACAACTCTCTGTGTGAAAAAATGTCTCTCATTTCCCCTGTATTTATTTGGCCAATTACTTTAAATCAAGGACCTTAAGTTACTGATTCACTTGCCAGGTGAAACAGGTTCTCCATACTTACTCTATCAAAGCCCCTCATAATTTTGAACACCTCTATTACACCACCCCTTAATCTCTGATTTAAGAAGAACAATCCCAGTTTCTACAATCTCTCCTCATAACCGGAGTCCCTCATGCCTGTTACCATCTTAGTAAATCTCCACTGCACCATCTCCCAGACCTTGAAATCCTTCCTAAAGTGCAGTTCTCAGAACTGTACAAAATACTCTAGCTGAGGCCTAATCAGTGATTTGTACATGTTTAGCACAACGCATTTGTTTTTGTATTCAATACTCCTATTTACAAAGCCAAGTTTTGCATATGCTTTCTTACTTGCTATATCAAATTGCGCTGCCATGTTCAAAGATTTGTAAACATTAACCACACCCCCCGCCCAAGGTCCCAAAGGCCTTGCAACACCTCAAAATAATGCCATTTAAATTAGGTCTGGCAGCATCTGTGGAGAGAGAAGCAGAGTTAACATTTCAGCTCAGTGACCTTTCATTAGAATTCATCACTGACCTGAAACGTTAACTCTGCTTCTCTCTCCACAGATGCTGCCAGACCTGCTGAGTATTTCCAGCACTTTCTGTTTTTATTTCAGGAAAGCAGTGTAGTGTTTGAGTGATCTGAGTTTGATGGTTTTGGTCTGTGTTCACTGCTTTGATTACTTAAGCCTCCGGATGGAGCTAGAGAGAGCAGAAGCTTTCAGAAATCAGACATTTTGAATGTCTCACAGCCACAGGCTGCTGTCAAGTCATGTGCTGCAATCTGTAAGATCTTTTATAGTTAATGTTAATGTGTTTTAAATAAACCAGTTAGTTATTTAACACAATGCTTTGCTCAGAGTTAAATCGGATATTGAAATTAAACCCAGTGATCCAGCGTAAACATAACAAAAATCAGTATGGTTGGTTGTGATCTGGAAGGCTGTGAACCTGTACAATGTTGGAGCTTCTGAAGCCTCAGTGGTAGAAGTGTACAGTTGCAGATGCAGGCTTGATTATGGCCTAGATCTTGCTGTGATAATGGCGGTGAAAGTGTCAATGTTTGCCATCATTACTCCACTGAAACTGACAGCAACTTCAGGAGTCCAGACATGCATAGAACAACACGGAAATGCAGAAGTTACTGCCAGAGAGTGCTAAATTCCTCCAGAAGTTGCACTGCTGAGGTTCCCACAGATTGCAGTCTCCATTGTAATCATGAATTGATGCAAACTTCTACTTCTACACTGTTGGTGTCGCTGTAAAAACGCTTGAAAAAGTTACATCTTGTTGAATGAGGTGTAGCTGGTTTTTTAACAGTGCACTGACTTCGTAATTACTGCTAAACATCTTCACAGGCCCTGAAAAGCTAATTTTATATTTATGGAAAGTCAAATTTCTCCACAATGATAAAAAGACTCGCATACACGTTTTTAAAATTTCTTTTTCTTTATTTAAAAGTCTGTTTATCTTATTTTAGCGTCTCTCTTAATACAATCATATATTTATTACACTATCTGAAAATTTAAAAATGAAGGATTTTAAGTGCTGTTGACTTCTAGATTTGCTGTGGGTGAATACTTCAATGTGCTTGCTAACATCACTGCTGCTCCACATCAAGACATCCCTTTAATTTGGTGCCAGATTTAAACTGCCATCAGGAAAGGGGAAAATCCCACCACAGAGATCATTAGATCTTTGTGGACAACGTTCTACGAGGTCAGCAGCGAGAGCATTTCATTCGCTGCTGACTGCAAAATCCTGGCCTAAGCATGTCAAGCCAGCAAATACCAACATAAGGATGGTGGCAATGTCCAAATAAAGAGTTGATGAGTTTATGACATACAGAGCAAATGTAATACCAGTTAAGTTTCTGTGTTGTTGCACACTTTACATCAAAGAATATGATCTTTCCAATGTCTGCCTTTATATCTCCTTATGTGACTTGGTGTCATATTTTGTTTTATAATGCTTCTGTGAAGTGCCACGGGATATTTTATTATGTTAAAGTGCCATATAAATACAAGTTGTTGTGTTTGTCTTTGCTATTTTCATGTTTCTGCTTCTCTTCATGCTTCTGCTGCTCTCTTCCTAACACTTTTGCTTATGTATTATCTGCTTTTTCCTGTCTATTTTCTTCTTTCTTTTCAGATCAAAGGACAGAGAACAGGGTGTGTTGGGGAAATGAGCTACCAATGGTTGTTTATGTTCTTATGTTCAATGGTTGCAGGCAGCATTTGGAGTAGGGGTTGCTAGGAAAATGTCACCCTTGATGGTTCCCTTTCCAACCTCATAATCATTTGTGGCTCCCCAATACCCTCTCTCACATTGTGTCTCCTGCTTCTTTTCCTGCCTCCTATCTTGTCTATAATACTTCCCCTTTAAACTACCCACTCAATCTCTTTCATCTCCTCCTTCCCTCTCTCCTCTGTCACTTACCTCATCCTTAGTCCTCCATTCACTCCGCCCACTGTAACGTCCCCAAAATGTACATGTGGAGAGGCTACTCTCCCTTCCTATCTTTCCCTCAAAGAAGCTTTAGTTGCTTTAAAAATGTAATTTGCCTTTTAAAAAAAAATCTAATTAGAATGAGGAATGACACTGTCTCTCCCACTCTTTGTGAATAATCTTAACTTTGGTGATGGTGCAAAACAGGTGATATCCAATTGAGTACACCTTTGTCTGATGGGTGCTAACAATTAGAATCTGTCTCACAGGTGTAAGCATTTAGCAATTTCACAGAATCACAGTATTGTTACAGCTCTAAAGGAGGCCATTCAGCCCCTCGAGCCTGCCCCACCATTCAATAAGATCATGGCTGATCTGTCCCAGGCCTCAACTCCTCCTTCAGGCCTGCTCCGCATAACCTTCGACCTCCCAAGATTTCAAAAATCTATCTACCTCCTCCTTAAATACAATTAGTGGCCTGGTCTTCACAACTCTCTGAGGTAGAGAATTCCAGAGATTCACCACCCTCAGAGAAGAAATTCCTTCGCATCTCAGTTTTAAATGTGTGCCCCCTTATTCTGTAACTATGTCCCCTAGTTCAAGATTTCCCCCACCAGTGAAAATATATTTTCAATATCTACCCTGTCAAGCCCCATTAGAATCTTGTATGTTTCAATAAGATCACCTCTCATTCTTCTAAACTCCAATGAATAGAGGTCTAACCTGTTTAGCCATTCTTGATAAGACAACCCCTTCATCCCAGGAATCAGCCCAGCGAACCTTTTCTGAACTGCCTCCAATGCTAGTATATCCTTCTTTAAATATGGGGACCAAAACTGTCCACAGTACTGCAGGTGTGGCCTCACCAACACCCTGTACAGTTGTAATAAGACTTCCCTATTTTAAAATTCTAACCCCCTAGCAATAAAGGCCAAAATTCCATTTGCCTTCTTAATTACCTGCTGCACCTGCATGCTAACCTTTTGTGTTTCATGTACAAGAACAACCAGATCCCTCTGTATTTTGTAGTCTTTCTCCATCTAAATAATAATCTGCCTTTTTATTCTTCCTACCAAAGTGGATTACCTCACACTTTCCCACATTGAACAGCATCTGCCGAGTTCTTGCCCACTCACTTAACCTATCTATATCCCTTTACAGATTCTTTGTGTCCTCATCACAACATGCCTTCCCACCTATTTTTGTATTGTTAGCAAATTTGGATATTCTACACTCTGTCCCTTCTTCCAAGTCATTAATAGAGATAGTAAATAGTTGAGGCCCTAGGACTGACCCTTGTGGCACCCCACTAGTTATGGCTTTCCAACCTGAAAAAGACCCATTGATCCCGACTCTCTGCCTTCTATGTGTTAGCCAATCCTCAATCCATGCCAACACATTACCCCCAATACCCTGAGCTCCTATTTTGTGTAATAACCTTTTATGTGGCACCTTATTGAATGCCTTCTGAAAATCCAAATACACTACCTCTACTGGTTCCCCTTTATCCTCTCTGTTTGTTATATCCTCAAAGAACTCTAACAAATTTGTCAAACATGATTTCCCTTTCATAAAACCATGTTGGCTCTGTTTGATTGTTTTTCTAAATGTCCTGCTATTTCTTCCTTAATAATGGACTCTAGTATTTTCCCAATGACCGATGTTAAGCTAACTGGTCTATAGTTTCCTGCTTTCTGTCTCCCTCCTTTCTTGAATAGGGGTGTCACATTAGTGGTTTTCCAATCCGCTGGTATCCAGTGAGTTTTGGTAGATTATGACCAATGCCTCTACTATCTCTGCAGCTACTTCTTTTAAAACCCTTGGGTGCAGGCCATCAGGTCCTGGCGACTTGTTTAGACCCATCAGTTTGTCCAGCACTTCTTCCTTCATGATAGAGATTGTTACAAGTTCCTCCCTCCCATTTACACCTTGCTCATCTATTATGGTTGGGATGTTTATAGTGTCTTCCACTGTGAAGACCGATGCAAAATATTGGTTTAAGTTATCTGCCATTTCCCCGTTCCCTGTTATTAATTCCCCAGTCTCATCCTCTGAGGGTCCCACACTTACTTTAGCTACTCCCTTCCTTTTTATACACCTGTAGAAGCTCTTATTGTTTGTTTTTATATTTCTTGCCAATTTTCTCTCAATCAATTTTCTCTCTATTAGTTTTTTAGTCATCCGCTGCTGGTTTCTAAAAAATTCCCAATCCTCTGGCCTACCACTAGCTTTTGCCGCTTTGTACGCCTTTGTTTTTGATTTGATACTCTCCTTAACTTCCTTTGTTATCCAAGGGTGGTTCATCGTTTTCTTCGAGTCCTTCCTTCTGATCGGAATAAATGTTTGCTGAGTGTTATGAAATATCTGCTTAAAAGTCTGCCACTGCTCATCTACTGACTTCCCCTGTAGTCTATTTTCCCAGCCCGCTTTAGACAATTCTTTCTTCATACCTCTGTAATTGCCCTTGTTTAAGTTGAAGACACTGGTTTGAGACCCGAGTTGCTCACCCTCAAACTGAATTTGAAATTCTACCATGTTATGATCGCTTCCCCCTAGAGGATCCTTAACTAAGAGATCCCTTATTAATCCTACCTCATTACACATTACCAAGTCTAAAATAGCCTGTTCTCGGGTAGGTTCTGCAACATATTGTTCGAAGAAACAATCCCTGATGCACTCTACAAATTCGTCTTATTTGCTACCCTTGCCAATTTGATTTGTCCAGTCTATATGCAGATTAAAATCACCCATGATAATTGCAGTGCCCTTCTTACATGCCTCCATTATTTCCTGATTAATATTTTGTCTTACAGAGAGGCAACTCCTCGGGGGCCTATAGACCACTCCCACCTGTGATTTCTTCCCCTTGCTATTCCTTATTTCCACCCAAACTGAATCAACATCTATTACACCTATATCATTACTCACAACTGCACTGATCCCTTCCTTTAATAACAAAGTTACCCCACCTCTTTTTCCTTTCTGCTTATTCTTCCGAAACAACGAATATCCTTGAACATTGAGATTCCAGTCCTGGTCATCCTGCAACCACGTCTCTGTGATAGCTATCATATCATATTCATTTATTTCTATCTTTACCGTCAGCTCATCTATCTTGTTACAAATGCTATGTGCATTCAGATAAAGAGCCTTAAGCTTTTACTTATTACCATTTTTACCTACTCTGGTTCTAATTTCTGCTGTACTCTGATGCTTGTATTCTCTGTCCCTACCTGCCACACTCTGATTAATGTATGCCCCTTCACTACCCTGCATCTCTGCGCTCTCGTTACTTTTTGACTTTTTAAACTTCCCTTCAATTCAACCCCCTCCCACCCCACTATTTAATTTAAAGCCTTATCTATAACCCTAGTTATACGATTTGCCAGGACACTGGTCCCAGCATGGTTCAAGTGAAACCCATCCCAATGGAACAGCTCTCTCTCCAGTACTGGTGCCAGTGTCCCATGAATCGGAACCCATTTCTCCCACACCAATCTTTGTGCCAGGCATTTACCTCTCGAATCTTATTTACCCTATGTCAATTTGCACATGGCTCAGGTAGTAGTCCTGAGATTATTACCTTAGTTGTTCTGCTTTTTAATTTGGCCCTGAGCTGCTCATAGTCCCTCAGCAGAACCTCTTTCCTAGTCCTACCTATGTCGTTGGTACCTACATGGACCACGACAACTGGATCCTTCCCCTCCCGCTCCAAGTTCCTCTCTAGCCCAGAAGAGATGACCTTAACCTTGGCACCAGGTCGGCAACACAGCCTTCGGGACTCTATCTTTGCTGCAGAGAACAGTGTCTATTCCCCTAACTGTGCTATCCCCTATGACTACAACATTTCTATTTTCTCCCCCCTACTTGAATGGTGCTCTGAACCACGGTGCTGTGGTCAGTTCGCTCATCCTCCCTGCAGTCTGTGCCTTTGTCCTCATCGGGAGCAAGAACCTTATAACTATTGGATAAGGGCACTGGTTGAGGCTTCTCCAAAGCAAAATTCTGGATCCCCATACCTGCCTCACTCGTAGTAACATCCTCCTGTCCCTGACCATGGTCCAAATTTGATGTAATTAATTTAAGGGGTGTGACTGTCTCCTGAAACACAGTGTCCAGGTAACTCTCCCCCTCCCTGATGTGTCGCAGTGTCCGCAGCTCGGACTCCAGATCATCAACTCTGAGCCAAAGTTCCTCAAGCAGCCAACACTTGCTGCAGATGTGGTCACCGTGGATCGCACCAGCTCCCACATACTACAGCTGCAACACATCGTCTGTCCAGCCGTCTCTATTCTATTTAATTAATCTGGATCTCAGTATTTAAAAAAAAATTATTTAAGTGTACTCTTAACCTGCAATGATGTCTCCTGATTTAAATCACTTGGCCAAATCAAAAACAAAAGAGACATGTAAGTAATACCCACCAATCACTTAGCAGCTCTCCTGTGACGTCACACTTTGATTTTTGCTGGTCAAACAGGTCCACAGAACAGAACAGAGCATCTCTCACCGCCGCCCCTGCCGCTTCTGGTCTCGGGCGCCTCTCTCTGCTCCTTTTATATCCCGGCCCCTCTCACCGCCGCCGCTTCTGGTCTCGGGCCTCACTCTCTGATCCTTTTATATCCTGGCTCCTCTCACCGCCGCCGTTGCCGTTTCTGGTCTTGGGCCTGGCTCTCCGTTACTTTTATATCCCGGCTACTCTCACCGCCACCGCAGCTGGTCTCTGGCCTCTCTCTCTGCTGCTTTTATATCCCGGCCCCTCTCACTGCCGCCGCTTCTGGTCTCAGGCCTCGCTCTCCGTTCTTTTTATATCCCGGCCCCTCTCGCCGCCGCCGCTTCTGGTCTCAGGCCTCACTCTCCGTACCTTTTATATCCCGGCCCCTCTCACCGCCGCCACTGCCGTTTCTGGTCTCTGGCCTCGCTCTCCGTTCCTTTTATATCCCGGTCCCTCTCACCACCGCCACCGCTTCTGGTCTCGGGCCTCACTCTCCGTTCCTTTTATATCCCGGATACTCTCAGCGCCACCACTTCTGGTCTCGGGCCTCACTCTCCGTACCTTTTATATCCCGGCTCCTCTCACCGCCACCACTTCTGTTCTCTGGCCTCACTCTCCGTACCTTTTATATCCCGGCCCATCTCACCGCCGCCGCTGCCGCTTCTGGTCTCGGGCCTCTCTCTCCGCTCCTTTTATATCCCGGTCCCTCTCACCACCGCCACCGCTTCTGGTCTCGGGCCTTGCTCTCTGCTCCTTTTATATCCCGGCCCCTCTCACCGCCGCCGCTGCCGGTTCTGGTCTCGGGCCTCTCTCTCCGCTCCTTTTATATCCCGGTCCCTCTCACCACCGCCACCGCTTCTGGTCTCGGGCCTCGCTCTCCGTTCCTTTTATATCCCGGCTCCTCTCACCGCCACCGCTTATGGTCTCGGGCCTCACTCTCCGTTCCTTTTATATCCCGGCTCCTCTCACCGCCACCGCTTATGGTCTCGGGCCTCACTCTCCGTTCCTTTTATATACCGGCTCCTCTCACCGCCACCGCTTCTGGTCTCGGGCCTCACTCTCCGTTCCTTTTATATCCCGGCTCCTCTCACCGCCACCGCTTATGGTCTCGGGCCTCACTCCGTTCTTTTTATATCCCGGCTCCTCTCACCGCCACCGTTTCTGGTCTCGGGCCTCGCTCTCCGTTCCTTTTATATCCCGGCTCCTCTCACCGCCACCGCTTATGGTCTCGGGCCTCACTCTCCGTTCCTTTTATATCCCGGCTCCTCTCACCGCCACCGCTTATGGTCTCGGGCCTCACTCTCCGTTCCTTTTATATACCGGCTCCTCTCACCGCCACCGCTTCTGGTCTCGGGCCTCACTCTCCGTTCCTTTTATATCCCGGCTCCTCTCACCGCCACCGCTTATGGTCTCGGGCCTCACTCTCCGTTCCTTTTATATCCCGGCTCCTCTCACCGCCACCGCTTCTGGTCTCGGGCCTCACTCTCCGTTCCTTTTATATACCGGCTCCTCTCACCGCCACCGCTTCTGGTCTCGGGCCTCACTCTCCGTTCCTTTTATATCCCGGCTCCTCTCACCGCCACCGTTTCTGGTCTCGGGCCTCACTCTCTGCTCCTTTTATATCCCGGCTCCTCTCACCGCCACCACTTATGGTCTCGGGCCTCACTCTCTGCTCCTGTTATATCCCGGCCCCTCTCACCGCCACCACTTATGGTCTCGGGCCTCACTCTCTGCTCCTGTTATATCCCGGCCCCTCTCACCGCCGCCACTTCTGGTCTCGGGCCTCACTCTCCGTACCTTTTATAACCCGGCTCCTCTCACCGCCACCGCTTATGGTCTCGGGCCTCGCTCTCCGCTCCTTTTATATCCCGGCCCCTTTCACCACCGCCGCTTCTGGTCTCGGGCCTCTCTCTCCGCTCCTTTTATATCCCGGTCCCTCTCACCTTCGCCACCGCTTCTGGTCTCGGGCCTCGCTCTCCGTTCCTTTTATATCCCAGCTCCTCTCACCGCCGCCACTTCTGGTCTCGGGCCTCACTCTCTGCTCCTTTTATATCCCGGCTCCTCTCACCACCGCTGCCGCTTCTGGTCTCGGGCCTCACTCTCCGTACCTTTTATATCCCGGCCCTTCTCACCGCCGCCACTTCTGGTCTCGGGCCTCACTCTCTGCTCCTTTTATATCCCGGCTCCTCTCACCACCGCTGCCGCTTCTGGTCTCGGGCCTCACTCTCCGTACCTTTTATATCCCGGCCCTTCTCACCGCTGCCGCTTCTGGTCTCGGGCCTCACTCTCCGTACCTTGTATATCCCGGCCCCTCTCACCGCCACCACTTGTGGTCTTGGGCCTCACTCTCTGCTCCTGTTATATCCCGGTCCCTCTCACCGCCACCACTTATGGTCTCGGGCCTCACTCTCTGCTCCTTTTATATCCCGGCTCCTCTCACCGCCGCCGCTGCCGCTTCTGGTCTCGGGCCTCACTCTCCGTACCTTTTATATCCCGGTCCCTCTCACCACCGCTGCCGCTTCTGGTCTCGCGCCTCACTCTCCGTACCTTTTATATCCCGGCCCTTCTCACCGCCACCACTTCTGGTCTCGGGCCTCACTCTCTGCTCCTGTTATATCCCGGCTCCTCTCACCACCACCGCTTATGGTCTCGGGCCTCGCTCTCCGTTCCTTTTATATCCCGGCCCCTCTCACCGCCGCCACTTCTGGTCTCGGGCCTCACTCTCCGTACCTTTTATAACCCGGCTCCTCTCACCGCCACCGCTTATGGTCTCGGGCCTCGCTCTCCGCTCCTTTTATATCCCGGCCCCTTTCACCGCCGCCGCTTCTGGTCTCGGGCCTCTCTCTCCGCTCCTTTTATATCCCGGTCCCTCTCACCTTCGCCACCGCTTCTGGTCTCGGGCCTCGCTCTCCGTTCCTTTTATATCCCAGCTCCTCTCACCGCCACCGCTTATGGTCTCGGGCCTCACTCTCCGTTCCTTTTATATCCCAGCTCCTCTCACCGCCACCGCTTCTGGTCTCGGGCCTCTCTCTCCGCTCCTTTTATATCCCGGCTCCTCTCACCGCCACCGTTTCTGGTCTCGGGCCTCACTCTCAGCTCCTTTTATATCCCGGCTTCTCTCACCGCCACCGCTTATGGTCTCGGGCCTCACTCTCCGTTCCTTTTATATCCCGGCTCCTCTCACCGCCACCGCTTATGGTCTCGGGCCTCACTCTCCGTTCCTTTTATATCCCGGCTCCTCTCACCGCCACCGTTTCTGGTCTCGGGCCTCACTCTCCATTCCTTTTATATCCCGGCTCCTCTCACCGCCACCACTAATGGTCTCGGGCTTCACTCTCTGCTCCTGTTATATCACGGCCCCTCTCACCGCCACCACTTATGGTCTCGGGCCTCACTCTCTGCTCCTGTTATATCCCGGCCCCTCTCACCGCCACCACTTATGGTCTCGGGCCTCACTCTCTGCTCCTGTTATATCCCGGCCCCTCTCATCGCCGCCGCTTCTGGTCACGGGCCTCACTCTCCGTTCCTTTTATATCCCGGCCCCTCTCACCGCCACCCCTTCTGGTCTCTGGCCTCACTCTCCGTACCTTTTATATCCCGGTCCCTCTCACCGCCGCTTCTGGTCTCGGGCCTCACTCTCCGTACCTTTTATATCCCGGTCCCTCTCACCACCGCTGCCGCTTCTGGTCTCGGGCCTCACTTTCCGTACCTTTTATATCCCGGTCCCTCTCACCGCCGCCGCTGCCGCTTCTGGTCTCGGGCCTCACTCTCCGTACCTTTTATATCCCAGCCCCTCTCACCGCCACCACTTCTGGTCTCGGGCCTCGCTCTCCGCTCCTTTTATATCCCGGCTCCTCTCACCGCCGCCGCTTCTGGTCTCGGGCCTCACTCTCTGCTCCTTTTATATCCCGGCCCCTCTCACCGCCGCCGCTGCCGCTTCTGGTCTCGGGCCTGGCTCCCCGTTCCTTTTATATCCTGGCCCCTCTCACCGTCACCACTTATGGTCTCGGGCCTCACCCTCTGCTCCTGTTATATCCCGGCTCCTCTCACCGCCACCACTTCTGGTCTCGGGCCTCACTCTCCGTACCTTTTATATCCCGGTCCCTCTCACCGCCACCACTTCTGGTCTCGGGCCTCACTCTCTGCTCCTGTTATATCCCGGCTCCTCTCACCGCCACCACTTATGGTCTCGGGCCTCACTCCCTGCTCCTTTTATATCCCGGCTCCTCTCACCACCGCTGCCGCTTCTGGTCTCGGGCCTCACTCTCCGTACCTTTTATATCCCGGCCCTTCTCACCGCCGCCACTTCTGGTCTCGGGCCTCACTCTCCGTACCTTTTATATCCCGGCCCTTCTCACCGCCACCACTTCTGGTCTTGGGCCTCACTCTCTGCTCCTTTTATATCCCGGTCCCTCTCACCGCCGCCGCTGCCGCTTCTGGTCTCGGGCCTCACTCTCCGTACCTTTTATATCCCAGCCCCTCTCACCGCCACCACTTCTGGTCTCGGGCCTCGCTCTCCGCTCCTTTTATATCCCGGCTCCTCTCACCGCCGCCGCTTCTGGTCTCGGGCCTCACTCTCTGCTCCTTTTATATCCCGGCCCCTCTCACCACCGCCGCTGCCGCTTCTGGTCTCGGGCCTGGCTCCCCGTTCCTTTTATATCCTGGCCACTCTCACCGCCACCACTTATGGTCTCGGGCCTCACCCTCTGCTCCTGTTATATCCCGGCTCCTCTCACCGCCACCACTTCTGGTCTCGGGCCTCACTCTCCGTACCTTTTATATCCCGGTCCCTCTCACCGCCACCACTTCTGGTCTCGGGCCTCACTCTCTGCTCCTGTTATATCCCAGCTCCTCTCACCGCCACCACTTATGGTCTCGGGCCTCACTCCCTGCTCCTTTTATATCCCGGCTCCTCTCACCACCGTTGCCGCTTCTGGTCTCGGGCCTCACTCTCCGTACCTTTTATATCCCGGCCCTTCTCACCGCCGCCACTTCTGGTCTCGGGCCTCACTCTCCGTACCTTTTATATCCCGGCCCTTCTCACCGCCACCACTTCTGGTCTTGGGCCTCACTCTCTGCTCCTTTTATATCCCGGCTCCTCTCACCGCCGCCGCTGCCGCTTCTGGTCTCGGGCCTCACTCTCCGTACCTTTTATATCCCGGTCCCCCACACCACCGCTGCCGCTTCTGGTCTCGCGCCTCACTCTCCGTACCTTTTATATCCCGGCCCTTCTCACCGCCACCACTTCTGGTCTCGGGCCTCACTCTCTGCTCCTGTTATATCCCGGCTCCTCTCACCGCCACCGCTTATGGTCTCGGGCCTCGCTCTCCGTTCCTTTTATATCCCGGCCCCTCTCACCGCCGCCACTTCTGGTCTCGGGCCTGGCTCTCCGCTCCTTTTATATCTCGGCTCCTCTCACCGCCGCCGCTTCTGGTCTCGGGCCTCACTCTCCGTACCTTTTATAACCCGGCTCCTCTCACCGCGACCGCTTATGGTCTCGGGCCTCGCTCTCCGCTCCTTTTATATCCCGGCCCCTTTCACCGCCGCCGCTTCTGGTCTCGGGCCTCTCTCTCCGCTCCTTTTATATCCCGGTCCCTCTCACCACCTCCACCGCTTCTGGTCTCGGGCCTCGCTCTCCGTTCCTTTTATATCCCAGCTCCTCTCACCGCCACCGCTTATGGTCTCGGGCCTCACTCTCCGTTCCTTTTATATCCCAGCTCCTCTCACCGCCACCGCTTATGGTCTCGGGCCTCACTCTCCGTTCCTTTTATATCCCGGCTCCTCTCACCGCCACCGTTTCTTGTCTCGGGCCTCACTCTCTGCTCCTTTTATATACCGGCTCCTCTCACCGCCACCGCTTATGGTCTCGGGCCTCACTCTCCGTTCCTTTTATATCCCGGCTCCTCTCACCGCCACCGTTTCTGGTCTCGGGCCTCACTCTCTGCTCCTGTTATATCCCGGCTCCTCTCACCGCCACCGCTTATGGTCTCGGGCCTCACTCTCCGTACCTTTTATATCCCGGCTCCTCTCACCGCCACCGCTTCTGGTCTCGGGCCTCACTCTCCATTCCTTTTATAGCCCGGCTCCTCTCACCGCCACCACTAATGGTCTCGGGCTTCACTCTCTGCTCCTGTTATATCACGGCCCCTCTCACCGCCACCACTTATGGTCTCGGACCTCACTCTCTGCTCCTGTTATATCCCGGCCCCTCTCACCGCCACCACTTATGGTCTCGGGCCTCACTCTCTGCTCCTGTTATATCCCGGCCCCTCTCATCGCCGCCGCTTCTGGTCACGGGCCTCACTCTCCGTACCTTTTATATCCCGGCCCCTCTCACCGCCGTCGTTTCTGGTCTCGGGCCTTGCTCTCCGTTCCTTTTATATCCCGGCCCCTCTCACCGCCACCCCTTCTGGTCTCTGGCCTCACTCTCCGTACCTTTTATATCCCGGTCCCTCTCACCACCGCTGCCGCTTCTGGTCTCGGGCCTCACTCTCCGTACCTTTTATATCCCGGCCCCTCTCACCGCCACCACTTATGGTCTCGGGCCTCACTCCCTGCTCCTGTTATATCCCGGCCCCTCTCACCGCCACCACTTATGGTCTCGGGCCTTGCTCTCCGTTCCTTTTATATCCCGGCCCCTCTCACCGACACCACTTATGGTCTCGGGCTTCTCTTTCTGCTCCTTTTATATCCCGGCTCCTCTCACCGCCGCCGCTGCCGCTTCTGGTCTCGGGCCTCACTCTCCGTACCTTTTATATCCCGGTCCCTCTCACCGCCGCCGCTGCCACTTCTGGTCTCGGGCCTCACTCTCCGTACCTTTTATATCCCAGCCCCTCTCACCGCCGCCACTTCTGGTCTCGGGCCTCGCTCTCCGCTCCTTTTATATCCCGGCTCCTCTCACCGCCGCCGCTTCTGGTCTCGGGCCTCACTCTCTGCTCCTTTTATATCCCGGCCCCTCTCACCGCCGCCGCTGCCGCTTCTGGTCTCGGGCCTGGCTCCCTGTTCCTTTTATATCCTGGCCCCTCTCACCGCCGCCACTTCTGGTCTCGGGCCTCGCTCTCCACTCCTTTTATATCCCGGCTCCTCTCACCGCCGCCGCTTCTGGTCTCGGGCCTCACTCTCTGCTCCTTTTATATCCCGGCCCCTCTCACCGCCGCCGCTTCTGGTCTCGGGCCTGTCTCTCTGCTCATTTTATCTCCCGGCTTCTCTCACCACCACCGCTTCTGGTCTCAGGCCTCGCTCTCTGCTCTTTTTATACCCTGGCTCCTTTCACTGCCGGTCTTCTCCCTGTAGCCCTTTTCAGATAACAATCCAATTCTCTCTTGAATGCCTCGCTTGAACCTGCCTCTACCAAACTTTTCATTTCAGATCCCAACCACTCGCTGTGTAAAAAAGTTTTTCCTCATGTCGCTGTTGCTTCTTTTGCCCATTACCGTAAATCTGTGCCCTCTTGTTCTCAATCCTTCCACCAATGGGAACAGTTTTTCCTATCTACCCTGTCCATACCCCTCATGATTTTGAATACCTCTTGTCAGATTTCCTCCCAACCTTCTCTTCTCCAGAGAAAACAGTACCAATTAGTCCAATATATCCACCAATATGAAGTTCCTCATCCCTGAACCATTCTTGTGAACCTTTTCTGCACTCTCTCCAATACCTTCACATCTTTCCTAAAGTGTGGCACCCAGAACTGGACACAATACTCCAGGTGAGGCCGAATCAGTGCTCTACATAAGTTTAACATAACTTCCTTGCTTTTATACTCTATGCCCCTGTTGATGAAGCCTAGGATACTGAATGCTCTTTAAGGGTGCTTTCAACCTGTTCTGCTACCTTCAATGATTTATCCACATATACACCCAGGTGCCTCTGCTCTTGCACCCCCTTTAGAATTTCACCCTTTATTTTATATTGTCTTTCCTTATTTCCTTTCCCATTTGTCAACAAAACAGAGGTGCAACCGTTGCTGGGGCTTCAAAACGCAAATAGTTTCTTCTTTCAAAATGGAACAATTATTTTTGTTTTTTGTTAGGTAAGGGTATCAAACAATATTGAGCTAAGGCAGGTAAATGGAGCTGAGGTACAGATCAACTATGATCTAACTGAATGGCAGAGCAGGTTCAAGGGACTGAAGGGCCTATTCCTGTTCGGCATAGAAGACTCTACTTTGCTTAATACGGTCTCTGGTTTACATTACACAAAAGATACAAATGATGTGCGATCAGTAAACTGACATTGTCTTTTACATGCAACTCATACAGTCTCTGTATCACACATTGCCTTTCTATTTTAAAAAAAAACAGTATAAATGTTACCTGAATAAAACTTTTAAAATGTGTCCTTAAACTTTTCTTATATAAGTTTGAAATACAAGTGAGCAAAAATTAGTAGAAACTAAAGAAAAATATTGCTTTAGTGTAACTGATTGAATGGTCATTACATGTCATGGGATATTAGGTACACTTCACTTGTTCAATCAATCCAAATTTAGCTCACAGCATCGCAGCTCTGGGTACGTTCAGGGTTGTTGTAGAAGTTTTGCTTCTCCATTTAGTACATACTTTAATGGATGGAGGACATTGTTGATGTAACTGTATTCAAACATAAATAGAAGCTTGCAGCATTCTCCAAAAACAGTGACTATTAACACTGCAGCCATCTTTGTTAAGAGTAGGTTGGGGGAGGGTTTAGGGTTTTGGAAGTATAGAGAACGTTGGGGCTTTGCATTGTGCAAACTCTGAACTTATAGCTGCGGTTACTGCCGCATTTTTTTTTGTTTCATGGAATATGGGCGTCACTGGCAAGGCCAGCATTTGTTGCCCATCCCTAATTACCAGAGAAGGTGGTAGTGAGCTGCGTTCTTGAACCGCTGCAATCCTTCTGGTGAAGGTACACCCACAGTGCTGTTAGAGAGTTCCAGGATTTTGATCCAGTGAAGGAACAGTGAAATCTGAAATAAAAAGAATGCTGGAAATACTCAGCAGGTCTGGCAGCATCTGTGGAGAGAGAAACACAGTTAACGTTTCAGATTCTGATGAAGGGTATAAATTTGACCTCGGCCGTGACTGCAACGGAAGTGAATATCAGGCGCTGTGTATAACGGGTGGTCAATCCGATACCGCCCATTTTCTGCCACCGCCCGAGACAAATTTCTACCCCAAAATCTTTAACTCCCACCCAACACGATTCAGCAACACCTTCCCTCAATACCATCTTTTGGCTTAAATGTAAATAAATATAATGTTATTTATGAAAGTACTCCAATGAATATGGAAATGTAACCTAATGATACTGTGTCCGGGGATGTAAATTATTAATTCGCAACAAAAGCCAGCCTGGGGAACCCATACCCACGTGATGTAACGCTGTTATATTTTACCTCCTGACCAACACACGCACAGAGCGCAAATTACGCGATGACGTTTGGGGCGTCGTTGCCGTGGCGACGACGTTGTGTCGCCCGAACAAGTTGCTGGCTGGTGTCATGGCGGCGTGTTCGTTCAGGGGTGAGTTGTGTGGTCACAACCCGTAGCAACGGGAAATTTAATGTTTTATAAATGAGTAAATCGGTAAATTAGTAAATAGCTCTGGGCCCATGGGTGATAAAATGCAGGAATATGTAAAAGCACAGCTCCAGGGGGGGATTCCTGAAACTGTGCCCAGCCGGGCTGCGATGCTCCAACTGTCTCCAGCACTGTTCCTGCTGGATCCTGGTCTGGCTCAGAAGTAAGGGACAATTAAAAGGGCAGTGATTGCATCAAGTGTCGAACTCACTCGTTTCGGGTTTTAAAATGTCACTTTGAAAATACCGCACCTCCCAAATATGTACTGAACTGCTTTGAGCAAGCTGCCTTGGCACTTTCTAATCATTAATGCCACTTCTAACATATCCCCAGCGCTGGTGAAATGTAGAGAAAAGGTCAGTTTTATAACTTTCATTCAGACCCGAGGGCAAATTATATCTTAGAAATTGTCTTATATGTGTACATTATTTTTTAATGAATTTAAATTCTGTGGGAAATTATTTGGCATGGGCTCCCACTTGCAATTATAGAAATTTACAGCATGGAAGGAGACCATTTGGCCCATTGTATCTACGCCCGATGACAAATAGCCATCCAGTGTAGTCCCATTTTCTAGCTCTCAGTCCAAAGCCTTGTAGGTTACGGCACTTCAGCGCATGTCCAAGTACTTTTTAAAATGTTATCAGGATTTCTGCCTCTACTACTTTTTCAGGAAAAGAGATCCAGGTCCCCACCAGCCTCTGTGTGAGAAAGTTCCCCTCAAATACCCTGTAAACCTCCTACTTTTTTTTTGTTTCCAAAATATACTTTATTCATAAAAATCTGTAAAAAATACATTGCCAAACAGTTTCAAACAGCACCAAAAAATACAAACATTGCAAGGGAGATCAGTTTCCTTCAATACCATCATGAGTTGCCTCACAACCCTTCCATTTCATTTGTTATGCCATTAACATTTTTACATTTTACAGCAAATGAAAATTTTTCCGATACAGTTCGAGGGGTTTCCCATGGATCCAGCCCCTCAGTTGAGCTTGGTGGGGGTAAACCTCCTACTTCTTACCTTAAATCTGTGCCCCTGGTTATGGAGCCCCTAATCGAGGGGTATAAGGCCCCCGTTCACACTAATTCTATCCCAGTTAATAATAGAGTTGTTGAAACCCCCCCTCCCCCTCCCTATTACTGCTCTGTTGTTTTTGCACTTCTCAGAGATTTGCCTACATATTTGCTCTTCTATCGCCCTTTGACTGTTTGGGGGTCTATAGCACTCTCCCAGATTGCCCCTCTTTTGTTCTTCAGTTCAACTCACATGGCCCCATTTAATAATCCTTCTGCCATATCTTTCCACCTCACATAATTGTTTTTTATTCAATACTATGACCCCCCCCCCCCCCCCCATCTCGTCTGTTGATCGAACATTCCTGTCCTTCTTTCAGCCATGTCTCAGTAATAACTATAATATCTTACTTCCACGTGTCAATCTGTGCTCTCAGCTCATCTGCCTTATTTCCCAGACTACTTGTATTGAAGTATATACCATTTAGCACTGCCAAACTCCCTTATTGCCTATTTTCTAGTCTTTGTTTACTCTGCCTTCCAAACATGCTTACTAATTTTCTGCTTTCTATTTCCAACTTTTCTTCCCTCCTTTCTGAATCTATTCTCAAGTTCCCATTCTCCTGCCAAGTTAGTTTAAACCCTTCCCACCAGCACTAGTAAAAGCCCCTGCGAGGATATTGGTCCCCGCAATGTTGAGGTCCAACCTGTCCACCTCCTGAAGCGGTCCCAATGCCTCCGGAATCTACAGCCCTCCCTCCTGCACCACCTCTCCAGCCATGTATTCATCAGCATTATCTTCCTATTTCTGTGCTCACTAGTAAGTTGCACCCAGAGTAATCTGGAGATTGCTACCTTTGAGGTCCTGTTTTTCAGTCTCTGTCTCCTAGCTCTCTCACCTCTGCCTTCAGGACTTCATCCCTTTTTTTGTCTTTGGTATTGGTGATATGGGCCATGACCCCCCTCGAATGACCTGCAGCTGCTCAATGACATCCTAGATCCTGGCACCAAGGAGGCAACATACCATTCTGGAATCACGTCTGCGGCCACAGTACAGCCTGTCTGTTCCCTTCTCTATGGAATCCTCCAACACTATTGCTCTTCCACTCTTCTTCCTCCCCCGTCATCCCCTCGCACCCACACCCCCCTATGCAGCTGAGTAACCAATGGTGTTGTGGACTTGGCTCTGCCTGCACATGCCAGAGCAACCATCATTCTCACTAGTATTCAGAACTGAATACTGGTTGGAGAGCATGATGCACTCATGGGATCCCTGCCCGCCTGGTTCTCCTTGTCCTTCTGGCAGTCACTCACTCTCTCTTTGCCTGCACATTTTTAAGCTGCAGGGTGACCACCTCCAGAAACATGCTATTCACAAAGCTCTCAGCTTTGCAGATGCCCTATAGTGACTCCAACCATTGCTCAAGCTCTGAAACCTGCAGCTCGAGCTGCTCTAATTGGTGACACTTCTGTACATGTGGTCGTGAAGGCCACGAGAAGTATCCAGGATTTTCCCACATGACATAGGATGTGTATTCCACAGGGCTGAGGTTCCTTGCTATGCCTTTACTTTCTGGACTATTATCTGGAAACACTTAGCAGCTACTTACCAATTGACCCCTTTCCAGGTTGGGACATCACTATCGCTGTTTTGCAGATGTTGCTTTTGTTGTTGAAGATTTCACTGGAGGCTCTGTCCCAAGCTTTAACTCCTCAGTCACTGCACACAGTCCCCACCCAGGCCCATTGCTGCTGCTAGTGAGTCTCTCTGTGATATAGATAAACATCTCCTTGTGCACCCAATTAATGCCTCTAGAATTCACTCCATCTCTCAGACCACTCCTTGCTTTGTAAAAGACCAGAACATCACTCACTCCCTCCTCCCCACTAGATGTCCCAAAGCAGTTTACAGCTAATTCTGTCCTATTGAAGTGTGATCACTGTTGTAATTAAGGAAGCGCAATAAGCTCCCACAAACAGCAATGTTATAATGACCAGATAATGTTTTGGTGATGCCAATTGGGGCTTAAGTGTTGACCAGGACATCCCTGCTCTTTTTCCAATAATGCCAACGGATCTTTTACATTCACCTGAGAGAGCATACAGGGCTTTGATTTAACATTTCATTCAACTGACGCCACGACCTACGTCCTGCACAATAGTGTCAGCCTATATATTTGTACTCAAATGCCTGGAATGGGACTTGAACCCATTTGTGCTACCGCCTGAGCTACGGCTGTCATATAAATTTATGATGACAGACAGTTCAGAGATACTTTGAAGGTGATGGCAACAGTTCTGTTTTGCTTTTGCTCCATTTATGTTGTAAATGGATGTTGATCAGAATTCTCTATAGCAGTTAATGTACAATGATGTTCTTACTGAAAGACCAGTAATTATGATGTGAACATGGCAAGCTTAATAATCTGCAGCTGATTGTCTCATCAAGCCTAGAGTTGAAAGTGCTGAAAATTTAACGATCCTTTAATACCATTAATTCTCTAATAAGTACATATCTCTCTTTTAGGCCCCTCAATCAACTTTGTATTGATGGCCTTTTGGGGTAGCAAATTCTACATTCTCACAATCCTTTGGCTGAAGGTGTTTTTCACTAATGCACTTTTAATCAGCTTAGCTTGAATTGTAAGATTAAGTCCCCTTGTTTTGACACCTGCTCCTAGAGGAAAGTGTTCTCTCTCCCTCGTCTATTATCATTTTAAACAGATCACCCATTAGCCACAGCTGCCCCCCCCCACCTTTTCGCAAATATAACCAAAATTCACCCAACCTTTCTTCATAACTTAGTGCTTTCATTCTGGCAAATCATTGGTGGACATTTTCCAAAACCCAATATATCCTTAGAATTGGGCAGCCAAAACTAAATGCAGTTCAACACATTCCAAATAAGATCTATCAAACACTGGCAGTTGTAGTAGTACTTCCCTGTTTTTATATTCTAAACCTTATGTGAGGAAGTTAAGCAACTCATTAGTCTTATCGATTATGTTCTGCACCTACAAACTAACTTTTAATGACCTGTGTTCTTGGATTACTAAAAGTCAATATACCATATCTTTATGTTAATTGCATCTTCCAGCATTCCACCTATTTTCTTAATCTGTCTGTCCTTTTTTAATCTTGTACTGTCTTCATAATTCACTATACCTGTAAATGAGTAATGGGATTGTTGATTAGTACAGGTTTTCAATTAGCTTTGTGCTTTGGATCGATGTCCAATAGACTTCATTAAATTATTTCACCTACAACCCATACACACAGCACAGGAAGAAGACTTGTATCCTATCAGACTGGGCAGGGCGTTCCATCAACAACAACTTGCATTTAGGTAGTGCCTTAAATGTATTAAAATGTCCCAAAGTGCTTTACAGGACATTAACAGACACAAATTTGACACAAAGCCACATAAGGACAGATAACCAAAACCTTGGTCAAAGAGGTAGGCTTTAAGGAGTGTATTAAAGGAGGAGAGAGAAGTGGAGAAGTTTAGGGAGGGAATTTCAGACAATAGGGAGCAAAGGCACAGGAGTATGCCATTCGGCCCCTTGAGCCTGTTCTTCCATTCAGTTGGATCATGACTGATCTGTATCTTAACTCCATCGACTCATCTTGATTCCAGAACCCTTTATACGTTTACCTAGATCAAATCTGTCAATTTCAGTTTTAAGGTTTCAATTGACCTAACCTCAACAGCTTTTTGGGAGACGAATTCCAGATTTCCACTATCTTTTGTGCAAAGAAGTGCTTTCTGACATTACCCCGAATGGCCTAGTTCTTATTTATTCAAAGGTTACTTCCTCAAGGGCTTAGACAGATGGCCAACAGTAAAGGGTCGAAGGCTATTGGGGATGTTTAAGAGTTGGAGGAATGCAGAGTTCTCATAAGGTTTTAGGACTGTGGAGCTTATCGAGATAGGGAGGGGCAATGCCATGGAGAGATTTGAACACAAGGGTGAGAAATTTAAAATAGAGGCATTGTTGGACCACAAGGCAATGGGGTGCTGGGTGGACAGGAACTTGGTGCAAGTCAGGATATGAACAGCAGAGTTTTGGATGAACTCAAGTTTGTGTAGGGTGGAAGATGAGAGGCCAGCTAGGAGATCATTGGAATAGCTGAGTCTGGAAGTCACAAAAATATTAATGAGGGTATCAACAGCAGATGGGCTGAGGCGGAGATAGACGATATTACGGAACTGAAAGTCAGTGGTCTTGGTGATGGAAAAGATATGGGGTCAGAAGGTCAGCTCGGAATCAAATAGAACACCATGGTTTTGAGCAATTTGGTTCAGTCTCAGCTAGTAGCTAGGGAGAAGAATGAAACCTGTTAGAGATTGGAGTTTGTGGTGGGGCCAAAGGCAATGGCTTTGGTCTTCCCAATGTTTAATTGGAAAACATTTCTGCTCATCCAATACTGGATGTTGGAGAAGCAACGTAACAAATCAGATTCAGTGGTGGAGAGAGAAGTGGTGGTGAGATAGAACTGGGTATCACCAGTGTATCTATAGAATTTGGTTTTTGGATGATGTCACCAAGCAGCAGCATGTAGATGTGAATGGGGAGGGGGCCAAGGTTAGATCCTTGAGGAACTTCAGAGTTAACAACAGTGTGGGAGCAGGAAGAGAAGCTGTTGTAGGAACTTTTCCGGCTACGACTCAATAGATGATAAGGACACCAGGAACAGGCAACTCCACTCAGCTGGACAACGGAAGAGAAGCGTTGGAGGAGGTTCGTATTGTCAACTGAATGAAGAGGGATAGTACACCATGGTCAGTTACATAGGATGTAATTTGTGATTTTGATAAGGGCCAGGATAGAAATTCAGGTACCAAAGATGAAAGGATAGTGGGCTAACCCTATCAAGTTGGACACGTTTTTCAGGAATAGGGTGATAATGGCACTGTGCTACTATGACATATAATAATGAGCAAGACTTAAAAAACATGCTTATTAAGAAAATTCTCCCATATAGGATTGATGACTGTAAATCAAAAATTAGCTTTGAGGTGCTTTCATTTGTAAATATTAATAGTTCTTTTTGTTTTTAAGTTAGTTTTTATCTAAATTTATATGGTACTAGCTAGTATAATCAACTTCTCTTTCTTCCATGCCTAACAGCGCGAGACAACCCATTTCTTCCACTGCATTACATACAGCAGATGGCGCTCTGGGATTTTCCATAACAACAACCCTTTTTTTTATGTGAATAGGTCATTAGCCTGACGAGGAGACCTAGCTACAGGTGATGGGGGAATCTCTATTCCATTCCCATCGGATGCAGCTACCCCATTGGATGCCACCCCAGCATTCAGAGCCTGGAACTCTTGTTTTCGCTTGCTTGGGGATTTAACCAACTCAAGGCTGCTAATTTCTATTCCATAATATTAGTGAACCTTTTACATTCTACAGAATCGACTGATCTGGAAATCATTACATCTCAGTATTGTTGATACTTGTTTCAATAATGTGAATGTTAACTAATAAGCATTGTCATAGGTTGTGGGCTTGTGCCTTTGATTCCCATACAGCAAGTTCCTGATTTCAGTTACGTTATTCAAGTTGGTGCATTGCTTGGGTAAAGAAGCAATTTGTAATAGAAATCATAGAATCATAGAAAGTTTATGAAGCACAATGTTTTGTTTTAAGTTCCAAAATACAATATAACACCCTGCAGAATCTGGTATAAGTTGTGCAAATTATAAAGATGTGATGTTGAGGAAATGAGGTTAGGACCTGGTTTTAAGTCCATGGTGAGATTAAAAACCTCTCTTGACAGTGCTGAAAGTTTTGAGTTTTTTTGCCTCAGTTCTTAGTGGCTATAACTCCTTCACACAAACCTCGTACATTTTGGCATGAGTTAATATTAAACTGTCAATCACATTCAGAGAGGCCACAATGATGACTAGAATAAGATATGGAAAAAATAATATTGGTGCACTGAGTGGGGCATTTTTAAGGTTGATGTTAAGATACATTATTAGGACTGGCTAAAGTGAACCTTGTGTATCCAGCAATTGTATACTTGATATTGGGTGTAAGATGTAGAGAAGACCCAATTCCTGATGGTTGCATCCTTCATCTTGAGCTCAAAACTCCCCCCAAAATGTAACTATAGAAAGTACGATTTGGAGCTTGTACTCAAATATATTTCTTTGTTCAGAGGGTACTGTTAGATTCCATTACCAAGACCTGAACTGCAGAGTCAGTTCTTAATGCATATATAGTTATTTTGAAAATCAAGGAACTAAAACTGAAGCCTTTGTGGTAGATATAAAGGCAAAGAATGCTGAAAACGTTCAATAAATCAGCCGGTATCAATGGTGAGAACAGACAAGTTAATATTTCAGTTATAACCTTTGCCAGAACCAACAGATATTGGAGTCTTTGACTGAAAATTTAATGCCGTGTATTTTATGCTGATTATTGGTATTCTAATTTTATATATTATAAAAAAGGCATTGTATACAGAGTAAACATTACTTGTATCCTAACTGGAGAAGCACTCTGCAATCTAAAGTTATATAATCTTGACAAAATATTTAACAAAAATAGCTTTGACCACATTATATAGATACAAAGCCTGCATCTTAATTTGTCAGCTTTTCCATGATTTTTAGTATATTAACAATTTTGTTGTTGTTTTTAGCTGTTGAATAAATATAAGTCCAATTAAACCCAATGGCTGGCACATCTTGCGGAAGATGAATTTCCTATGCATGTTTTGAAGTCAAGGAAATCCTATTGATACAAGACATCATATATCTAATTCTTGTGGACTGTTACTGTACTTGCACAATGAACAAGAAATAAAACCTTTTTAATATCTTGAATATTGTAACAATGGAGAAAAATAGGAATTCCACACAGAGGATAAAGCTGTTTTATCCAGGGGCTTGCACCCAACTAAAAGAGGTGCCAGAAGGACCATTTCCACTGGAAGAAGGAGAGGATTTTCATTTAAGTTTATATGACTCCTTGGAATCTGATTCTGACAGCTTAAATCAAGAGCGGCAATACCAACAGGAACTACAGCATCGCATTCAGGAAAATGAAGAGATGGTGACTCAGACTTTAGAAGACACTGAATTTGATGCAGAGAATGGGGATGAGGAGGGATGGAATCTCTATGATAGTCTGGAAGAAGCTGAAGATGAGCAGGATAGAGACAAGATTGAACCTGAACACAAAGACAACGACAAAATAAGGTAAGTTTGAAATTTTGAAAATGTATTTAAACAAATTTCTTCCTTCCCCTAGCTATCACTCCCAAATTTTTCCCCAGTTCTCCTGAATCATTGGTTAGGTCTCAGCTGGAGTACTGTGGACAATTCTGGGCAACACATTTCAGGAAAGATGGAAAGGCCTTAGAAAGAATACAGAGGAGGTTTATCAGGATGTTATAAGTAATGGGAACTTTGGATATGAGGAGTAGAGGCCCCGAAAGCTGGCCCCGGAAGATGGGCCCGACCCGACCCGAACCCGACGGGACACGTTGGCCGACTTTCGGGGTCGGGTCGGGCCGAGTCCAGATCGAGTCAGGTCGGGTCGGGATGGACACACACGCTAAGTGCTCTGCTGGTAGGTATTAAAAATAAAAGAACTTACCTGAGCTGGGAGTCCGGGACGAGACTGAGTCTGCTCAGCGAGCGAGTGACGTCATTATGACATCTCACGCATGCGCTGCAGCTTCTTGCAAGTTGTCAGGAACGTAAGTAAAGGGATGGTTGGGTCGGGGCGACTAGTGGCAGGTTCGGGTCGGGTCGGGCTTGGGGCAAAATCGGAGGGACTCGGGCCGGGTCGTGCCCGGGCCCGCTGTGGTTTGGTCGGGTTCGAGTCGGGTTCTTTTTTCCGACCTAAAGCAGGCCTTTAATGAGGAGAGGTTGGAAAAGTTAGGAGTGTTCTCCTTGAAACAGAGTAGGTTAAGAGGTTACAAAATGGAGGTCTTCAAGGTGATGCGAAGTTTTGATAAAATAGAGAAAATCTATTCCCTCTGTCAAGCAAGTCAGTAACCAGAGAAAATTTATTCAAAATTATTACAAGATGTAGAGGGGAATTGAAGAGAAATATTTTCACTGAGTTGTCAGGATCTGGAATAATCCACCAGAAAAGGTGGTGGAAGTTAATTCCATAAACAGTTTTAAAAGGGAGTTGGACAGGTACTTGAGGATGAGGAACTTGCAGACTTACATACAAGAAGTGGGGATGTGGGACTGCTCTTTGAAAGAGCCAGCACAGGCATGATGGGACTCCTTTTGAGCTGTAATTTTCTAAGATTCTAGATATTGACTCTTGCTGAGCTATGGTTTCATTGAAACCAAGACGTCTTTGCTACCACATCCAAGTAGCCACTTACCATAATTCCACATGGCCAGGCACAGTCAATTGCATATGACCTAAGTTCCATGCTGGCAGCTATCTTATAGCAATAACATGATCTGTACTTTACATATTACCCCTTGTTCAACCACATCCTCACTTCCACCTTTGATACCCTAGTCCCCAGCAAAACTATTACTCTCACCCTGGCCGTTCCCCCTGGTACTACCCTCATCTCCGCTCCCTTAAGTCAATCGGAAGCAGACTTGAAAGGTTATGGCGCTCAACTGGCCTAGCCATTCACCACCAGATCTGGCTGAAATACTTAAAACATTATCGAGTCCTGCTGTCGTCTGCTAAAATTGCTCACTATTCGAGGAGCATTCTGGAATGCAAAAGTAACCCCTGGCTTTTTTTCTCTACTGCAGAACGTCTTCTTAAATCCCTCTCCTCTGTCCCCTCCATCAATAAGTGTGAGGAGCTCATGGGCCTCTTTGTCACTAAGATCGAGAACATCTGATCAGCCCTTCTACTAGCCTATCTGGCCAAGCTTCCTTCAGTGCTCCCTCCTGCCCTAGCCCTAGCCCTGAACTCACATCTTTCTCTAGTTTCTCTCTTATCTCCCCTCATGCCCCCTCTGAGCTCATCTTGTCCCTGAGAACCACACCCTGCTGCTTTGACCCTATTCCCACTAAACTGCTGACCATGCAACTTCCCCTCCTGGTCCCCATGTTAGCCGATTATTGTTAACTTTTTTCTCTCTCCAGGTGTTGTCCCTCTCTCCTCTAATTCTGCTGTCTCAAAAAACCAACCCTTGACCCCACAATTCTTGAAAACTACTGTCCCATCTCCAACTTCCCTTTCTTCTCAAGTCCTTGAACATGTTGTCACCTCCCAAATCCATGTTCATCTTTCCCGGAACTCCATGTTTGAATTCCTTCAATCAAATTTTTGCCCTGCTACAGTGCCGAAACAGTTCTTATTAAAGTCACAAATGGCATCCTATGTGACAGTGACAAAGGTAAACTTTCCCTTGTCGTCCTTCTCAACCTCTCTGCAGCCTTTGACACAGTTGACCACACCATCCTCTTCCAATGCCTTTCCACTGTCGTCCTGCTAGGTAGGACTGCTGTCACCTGGTTCCATTCTTGTCCATCTAATCATAGCTAGAGAATCCCTTGCAATGGCTTCCCTTCGTGCTCCCACACCGTTATCTCTGGTGTCCCACAAGGATGTGTCGTTGGGCCCCTCGTATTTCTCATCTATATGCTGCCCCTCAGTGACATCATCAGAAAGTACAGTGTTAGTTCAGTTTAGTTTAGTTTAGAGATACAGCACTGAAACAGGCCCTTCGGCCCACCGAGACTGTGCCGACCATCAACCAACCATTTATAGTAATCCTGCAAGAATCCCATATTCCAATAACATCCCCACCGGTCCCTATATATTTCCCTACCACCTACCTGTACTAGGGGCAATTTATAATGGCCAATTAACCTACCAACCTGCAAGTCTTTGGCATGTGGGAGGAAACCGGAGCACCCGGAGGAAACCCACGCAGACACAGGGAGAACTTGCAAACTCCGCACAGGCAGTACACAGAATCGAACCCGGGTCCCTGGAGCTGTGAGGCTGCAGTGCTAACCACTGCGCCACTGTGTTTTCACATGTGTGCTGACAACACCCAGCTCTACTTCACCACCCCTCTCTCATCTCCTCCACTGTTGCTAAACTATCAGACTATGTATCTGAAATCCAGCACTGGAAAAACAGAAATTTCCTCCAATTAAATATTGGGAAGACTGAAGCCATCGTTTTCGGCTTCCACTCCAAACTTCATTCTCTAGCTATTGACTTCATCCCTCTCTCTGGCAACAGTCTGCGATTAAGCCAGTCTGTTCACAGCCTTGGTGTCACATTTGACCCTGAGTTGAGCTTCTGATCTCATATTCGCGGCATCACTAAGACTGCCTGTTTCCACCTCTGTTGCTGAAACCCTAATTCATGCCTTCTTTACCTCGTAGCTTGATTATTCTAATGCATTCCTGACTGGTCCCCTACATTCTACCCTCTGTAAACTTGAGATTATCCAAAACTCTGCTGCCCATGTCTTAACTACGTTTCATTCATCTATCCCTGCTCTGTTCACTACCTACATTGGCTCCTGGTCACGCAACGTCTTGATTTTAAAATTCTCATCCTTGATTTCAAATCTGTTCGTGGCCTTTCCCCTCCCTACCTCTGTAATCTCCTCCAGCCCCACAACCCTCCGAGATATCTATGCTTCTCTAATTCTGGCTTCTCAAGCATCCCCAATTTCTATCGCTCCACCATTGGTGGCTGCATCTTCAATTGCTCCGGCCCTAAACTCTGGAATACCCTCCCTACACCTCTCTACCTCACTTTCTTCCTTTTAAGACACTCCTTAAAATCTGCCTCTTTGACCAAGCTTTTGGTCATCTGACCTAATATCTCCTATGTGGCTTGATGTCATATTTTGTTTTATAAAGCTCCTGTGAAGCACCTTGAGATGTTTTATTAAATTAAAGGTGCTATATTAATATAAATTGTTATTATTTAAGTGTTGCCCATTGTATCCTCCCAGCTTGCACCCAACATCTTTCTTGCATCATGCACTCTAAACACTTCTGCTTACTACTTCTGAGCTGCCTTTGGATTATAGTGCTCAGCAACCTTTAGAGTTTTGATTGGACATTGGCCTCGTATACTCCTTTCATATCCCATAACCAATCTCTCCTCCTCCAGATTGGTTCCAACAGTTTTTCAGAACACTTTGTCCAGAGCAATAGATCTTTCACTTCTCACGTTCTCTTTAGCTGGGTATTCACCTTCCTAGGTATGGAAACAGTTCCACAGTTTTTACCTCCTAATCGTCAATGGTGATCTTGTTCAGTCTTTATCTACAATTATTTGCTTTTTCTATGGACATGATCTTGTTTGGGAATCTGATGTTTAGCCCACTGCTTCTCTCTCCCCTCAACAACCTTGTCTAAATTGCTACCTTCTGAAATTGCTGACAGGCTCATTCAATATATTGTGGCTCAGTACCTCAATCAAGTGGCCATATTGACACAATGTGGCAGACTATTTGGTTGTGATAAGCACAGAGCTGCGGTATATCCTGTCTTCAACCATTGTCCACAAACATCAACTTTTCATCATGGATCATTGGTTAGCAGTCAGAAGCATGGCTGATTTTCTTTTTCATTCTTTATTCCTTCAGTCTTTCTAGGCTAATGGTATTAGACAACTTTCTGTCTGTGGAAATGAAGATTGATGATCTTTTCAGGAGGACCAATGCGTTTCTTTTATCCCACTGACCAAGAACAGCAGCACAACAAGGATGTCCAATTCCACTGGGGTGATTGGCACCCATACAGTCACATTATACAATTCTGTGCACAAATAGAAACGTTTTCCACTTTAGCAACATTCATTTGATCTTCTCATCATACATTTTGAGGTGCTAACTTGGTCAATGACAGTAGCTGTCATTTCACTGGTTCTTCCAGGCCTGCAAAAATGAAAAAGGAGCATAGATCAAAATGTTGCCGCAGAGAAGAATCTTTTAGCAGTCTGAGCACCTATTGGGTGCGATGTTCCTGAAACTGAATGTATCTCTGTGTGTCAATGACTGACTAGGCAATAGATATAATAAGAACTTGATGGCAGTGGATCTGAGTTCAGGGGAGGTTTCTGGCTTCACTCTCTGCTATTCCCTTGATACGCTTGTGCTCTATGATGTGTCGGATGGCCTCCTGATGGAGCCAAAGGTTTTTTATCTGCCTTCGGTTCTTGTTCTACTCTTTTCTGTTATGAGCCATCTTGTTCTGTAAGCAGATAAATAGTCTTGAGATTTTGCAAGTTTAAGCAGCACAGTGACGTAGTTATCCATCTCCAGACCATTTTGCCTGATAGTAAATATATGTGTATGATACAGCTAAGTTGGCTTGTGAGGAATTCTTGTCTAAAGCCCCTTGAAGACTTCTTTGATTCCCACAGGTAGAGTTGTCAAGTTGCTTGTTGCATTTATTCCTTGCTACATTTTGGCTATGCATCATAAGCCTTCAGGACAGGTTTCCCTTATGGCACTGTTGCACAGTATAAGAGTTATTAATGGTAAAGCACCAAGTGATTTACAGGTTGAGAGAGTATGCTTGGGGAAGCTACATGGCATCCCAAAATGTAATTTGATCTTACCTTCGCTGATTTCATGTGGTCAACCACAGTTATATTCACATCTCTCCAAGTCCAGTGAGTTCTGGAGAATATATTCCCACATTTGCTCTTTGTTCCCTTCTTCTACCTGGAACCCTGGGTAGGATGTTCTTCAGCTTAGTGTTGTCCTCATGTCTCTTACTGTATCAATACTTCAGCTGACCATCATATGAGCCCTAGAAATCTGTATTTTACAGCAACATAGTTGCTTAATGTAGTCAACTGCTGCACCGCCTTCCTTTTGCTTTTGCCATTCCTTTTGGTTAGACTGCCGTTTGGATTTTCTGGAACACAATTTGCTCGTTCAACAGAAGCCAGCATCATTGGCGATTAACAAGCGCGCACTATTTTTTCCAGAAACTATATCATCCACAGTTAACTACTGAATAGCACCAACCACAGTTGCTAGGTCTATAAGTCTTATTCAGCCTAGTCTGCAATACAGAAGTCTTAATGCGAAAAAGTATTAATGCTGAAAATCTGCAACAGATCAATCAACATCTGTGAGAACAAGATAAGTTATTAGTCTGGATGATACTCTTGGCAAAATTTTGATAAAGTTTTATGAAGTTACTTCCCGCTTCTGTTTAGGTAAATAACTTTATAAACTTCAGAATTCTGATGGTCCCATCCGATGCATTAACTTGTCTTTCTCTTTTAAATGTTAACTGAGCTGTTACATATTTTAAAACATGCCGTCCATAAAGAATTATACTAAGACCTCCCTTTTCTGTAGAAGATTGGTGTTATATCATTAAGATGCTTAGAAGCAAGAAGATCAAGTATACAAAGAAACATGTTAAAACAAAGATGTTCTGTGAAAGCTAACACAACAGCTTGGCGCAGCAGCTGAACTAATTGTCCAATAAATGTAAATGATGCAAACATATCTAACACTGCAGTTGTCGTTTATGGGTTTGAAACCCTTCTCATAAAGACAACTAGGTGTCAGAATGGATCACTTCAAATGATCCTAATGATTCAGTTGTCTGAATATGAATCTAAAGAGGTTTGTTGTACTGCGCGATGTCCAAATGGGTCACATTGTTCACTGTGACCCAAGCCGCTATGTTGAAACGCAACAAGTGTGCAGTGCTCCTTCATAGTCTATCATGAAATGAACGTGAATCTTTTTGTTTTCTGTCAAATAAAAGGTTATGCAGACAATAGGTACACAACATTTTTTGTTTATGGATATACAACAGATGCTGGGCAAGTGCTTCAAATTCCTGAGTGACTAATGGGGTTCAAATTCATATGTGATGATATTGCCATAGGTTAATGGACTACATTAGTAGTGTTCATCATGATCACATCAAATAAAACAAAATATCCATTTAATTGATAACAGTTTCACAAACACTGCATCATTCAGTCCAAGGAACTGAATTGGAACAGTTTCCTGATTAATTACAGCCCTTGCACTTAGGTTAACATTTTCAATAATTGGGACTCATTGCTCTTTGAATATGTGAATGAAACATGTTATTAAGCATTTAGCTTTTATTTGCTTTTCTTTCACAGTTATTGCTAGTTTTAAATTCATGGTTTGTTTACAGCTACACAGTTTGTTTTTTGTGATTTAACACTGATTTGATCTTATTTAGCCAAAAATACCTAGTTTTTAATTAGTATCAATCCACAAAAAGTTTGAAATCAAATCCTTCAGAAAGTGGCATACTGATTTTAATATTAAATAACTCAACTGTTTAATAACTATTACTGTTTTTATCATTTTATTAATATAAATTTGGAAAAAACCTCTTAGGTCTGAAAATTACTTGTGAATATTAACATTTAAACACACAAATTTATATGAAATGCCTTTGCTATTTTAGGAGGTGCTGACCCATTTACTTTAAATGGTGTAAGACCTCTAACAATGGGAGACACCTGAACTCCATTTGAACGCACTAAACATTTGTTTGACCAGATTCTCATTGCAGAATGTCATGGTCTTGATTTTTGCTGTTGTAGTATCACAATAGAAATTTCAGAGCTTTCACAGTCATGTGATTCAGATAAAGTTAAAGTGCACAAACAACACTCCAATGATGAAGGTTTTTCTTATTTTTCAAATTTAAAAAATATAGTCAGCCCTAAGCTGTGTGTGTCTGGTACTGGTACCTAATCCTGTCTGTAGTGCTTATCTCCACACATTTTTAAATGACACCTTTGGCACAGTTCTGTACTGAAATATGACACAGAACTGCTCAGACTGGCCATTAGCCATGCAAATGAAGGCAGATTCAAGGCTCAATTTATCAAATGTCTTCCCCATCTGCACCCTACATAAAGTTGAGTTGATCCAGAACTCTGCAGTTTGACTTCCCTCATGCACAAAGTTCCATATTGCCATCACCCCCCTCCTAGCTCCATCCTTGTATTGCTCTGACTTGCTGTTAAACTGTCTCCTCTAAGTGCATTATAGGGACCTGCTCGTTTCTATTTTTGGGATCGCATTTTGTTCCCCAGAATTTTCTTTGCTATTTGAAATGTGCTCAGACGTGCACGAGCGAAATTAATTTCTAATGTCCCGGCCTACACACTCCATTTCAATGAATTTCAATTACTAGGAACATAGGAACAGGAGTAGTCCATTCAGCCCCTTAAGCCTATTCTGCCACTCAGTTAGATCATGGATGCTGTTTTTTAATTCCATCTACCCGCCTTGGTTCCATAACTCTCAATGCCCTTGCCTAACAAAAATCTAACAATCTCAATTTTGAAATTTTCCATTGACCTAGTTTCAAAAGCTTTTTAGGGAAATGGATTCCAGATTGTGTGAAGAAGTGCTTTCTGACATCACCCCTAAATGGCTTAGCTTTAATTTTAAGGTTGTGCCCTATTGTTATGGACTCTCCAACCAGGGGAAATAGTTTTTCTCTCTATATCTGCCCTATAAAATTCTTTAATCATCTTAAACACTTCAACTAGATCACTCCTTAATCTTCTATATTCAGGAGAATATAAGCCTAGTGTATGCAACCTGTCCTCAATTTAACCCTCTTAGCCCTGGTATGATTCTGGTGAATCTGCACTGTACACACTCCATGGCCAATATATCCTTCTTGAAGTGTGCTGCCTACAACTGAATGCAGTAGTCCAGACCCTGGTCTAATCAGAACTCTTTGGAGCTGCAATTTACTTCCACCCCTTAGCTTTTATCTCGAGGGCTGGAATACTAACATTCCATTGGCCTTTCTAATTATTATTTGTACCTATCCACTAGTTTTTGGTGATTTCTGTGCTTGGCCTCCTAAATCTCTCTGCTTGTCCACAGTTCCTATTTAGAAAATACTCTTATCTATCTTCCTTTGGTCCAAAGTGAATGACCTCAGAGTTTCCCACATTGAATTCTATCTGCCACAGTTTTCCCCACTCTCTTAATCTATCAAAATCCTTTTGCAACTTTTTGCTGCCATTTGCTGTATTTATTGTGCCACCTAACTTAGTATACAGCTCTTCATCCAAGTCATTTCTAAATATAGTGAAAAGCTGTCGCCCCAGTACAGATCCTTGGGGGAATACCACTTATCATCAACTGTTAATTTGAATACATATCTATTATCCCTTCTCTTTTTCCATCCTAACCATTTTCCTAGCCAAGCCAACAGGTTGCCTCTAATTCCACACGGGTCTCTGCTCCCTGTAGTCCATCATCAAATGCAGATCTTTCCGCCTCTGTTCTCAGAATTCTTTTCCAAAACTACTTCCTCTTGCTTCCATTCTCCCTGTGTTCAAAAGTCTATTTAAAAACTTTGTGCATTTGGGAAATGCTTTTTCACAAAATTCCCCACTTCGTGGTCAGTGTCCATTTTCCCTTGTTGTGAAGTAATACCTTGCAACATTTCACATGATGAAAGTTTTACAAATGTAAGTTGTTGTATAAATGCCTCCAGACTGTCTTTAACAATAATTAAAATTGCAAGAAAGGGTGTTCTCCTGTGCCTCCATTCTATTATTACAAACAAAGAGACCTTACTGCCTTGTTCAATGCATGAATTTAGGATGCATGATAGCCCTTACCTACAGTGATGCAACAGGGTAGTAGCTTTCCTACTCAATCCTTTGTTCCACATTTGGTGCTACACTGCCCTATCATATGTTTAGGGCACATTAGGTTATAAACTTGAGATAAACTAATGAATAGGATTTTTTTTTGGCTACTTGGTCAACAATTTTTAATGCTACAATTGAACTTTGTAAAAAAATTCTTGCAGACATCAGTCCAGTGACAGATATGCCAGCCTGCGGTATAATCCCAATTGGAGAAATACTAGAGTGGGAGCAGAGATTTTTATGTACAAACAGAAACACAACTCGCATCTTAATGATTCACTGGAGAGCTTGCTCCAAGAGTCGAATGAGCTGTTGGAGAAAAATATTGGAAGATACCATGAATCTTCGTTTGTATTGCAACAAAAAAGGCAAACAAATAAAGCTGAAGGAGTTAGATTTAGTTTGAGAGAAAGTGATAACAATGTAGAGAAACAACCTAAAAAGAAAAGACTACCTTCTCCTTATTGTAAATGTGAAGCTAGCTCTCAAGAAAAACGTGAATTACTTGATTCTCCTGGATTTTATGATGAGGCCATCAAGAGTGACTTGCAAAACCACAGGGAAACCAGAACAGACAAAATTGCAGAAGGAGTGCCCCAGGATAACCATGGGAAAAATAAATGTCACAATGAAGATGACTGTGAAAGGTTCAGTGATTCTGAATGTGAACGTCTAGACTTATTGGAACATAAAAGGCAAACAAATAAAGCTCAAGGAGTTAGATTTAGTTTGAAAGATAGTGATAATGTAGAAAAACAATCGAAAAGGAAAAGACTACCTTCTCCTTATTGTAAGAGTGAAGATAGCACTCAAGATTGTGACTCACTTGATTCTCCTGGATTTTATGCTGATACCATTAAAAGTGATTTGCAAAACAATAGGAAAACCAGAACAGACAAAATCACAGAAACAGTACCGGAGGATAGCCATGAGAAAAATAAATTTAATGATGAAGAAGACTATGAAAATTTGAATGATCACTATCAGAAAGAATACCAGCAGTTCTTAGAACATGAATCAACATGTAGTGATGTGAGCATAAATAGTGTGAAATACCACAAGGACTCTGTGATCTCTCGTGAGGGGAAATTGCAACCAAAAGTAAGATCGCAGGATAATATTGTGGAGCATAATAAGCAAACTCTGGGCAGACGCAAAATAGCCTCATATCAACTATTATACAGTGAAAAGGAGGTGAAAAGTGCACAGCAGGTAGGTGTGATAAAATATTTTCCTTTTGACTGCAGTGAATGTGCTATATGAGGGCAGAAGCCATCATGAGTTTTAGTGCTCAAGTGCTTATCAGTGTATGAAAACTGGTTGCTATACTGAAGTTAAGGTGACCAAACTATTGCAACTTGAGGGTTTAACACGATTTTTTTATTTCTTTTGTTCATATATATCTTTGCAGAGTTTTTGTTGCAGAGTTCTTGCCTAAATCGATTACCTAAGTTTGTGTTTTTCCTTTGTTTAATTTTGTGTTTGTTCTATGTTTTAGTTTCTGAACTAAATTTGCTAACACCTTCTGATTGTCATTCAGGACTGACAGCAGTAGCATCTGCTCAGTGGTGGATCAACTTCTACTGCTACAACCTTTTAAATCTAAATCCAGATGGGGGCAGGGAGTGGGATCATGGCTACTAATTATACTAACTGGAATATTGTTTTAAAACTTTATTCATCTTAACTATTTATCATAAGACACAGAATAAATGGGAAAACTGGGTTTTGATGCGAAAAACAGGCTGTTGGTGTCTGTTTATCATTTAAAAAATTTATTGACAATCCACAGAAAACCCAGGATGTCCAGTTTAAAAACTGGGCGATGATAACTCAACCTGCTAACTGAAGTCAGTTGAGCAACTACTCTCTAGTATTAAGAGGCAAGCTGCTGTGGCTCCAGGGCCTGAGAATGAGAAAGTAATTGTAAGCGATCTGCCAATTTGTAGGTTACATTTAGTGTTTTTTTTAAACTAAGCAAAGCTTCACACTGAAAATACTTTAATGTTACCTCTTTTAAAAAAAAATGCAGTGTTTTGTCCCATTTTTATTGCTGGAGTTGTATTTTCACCATTCTTCCACTGTCTGTTTTATTCTTTCCACCTCCCATTTCTTTTCCATGCTTTGCTGTTTACTCTGTTCCCCTCTTTTACTTCATCTATTAGATGATGCCTTTATGATTATTCTCTCCTAGTTTCTCTGTTTTATGAAACATTATCACCTCTTTCCTGTTTCAGTGACATTTTAAAATGTCTTTCGTCATTTCGTTTTTGATTAGTTTTCTCAATTTCTTGGTCCTATAGCTTTAAGTTCTCCCACACCAAATTGTATTTTCCCTAAAATGGTGGGCATGTGACCCATATCCAGATTGGAGAAGTACCACTCTAACTGGTTGTGGCAAGACGGATTTGAAACCATCTTTAGGGATTGCCTTTCTTCCCCCAAGCATTGCATTGCTAAAAGAATCCTTAACAATATGCTGAAACTGAATATAGCATTAATTTTCTGCAATGTGAAAGGAAACAATATTACAATATCAAGCAACCAAAGCCACACAGCACAGGAACCCCGAGGCCTTCTCCAAGCCAGTTGGGCTTAAACTGCCATAATGCAGCATTTAAGCACTTGGAGACTATACACGAGGCCCATTGCAGAGACGTGCCAGACAGGTAAGATTATACTTTAGACACATTGTTATGATACTGGTGGATTTTTTGGGAAAATATGCAGTGTGTCTTTAAGTCAACAAAGGATCAGTGGTGCTTTAGGAACAAGCAAGCCTCAAGAGTTAGAGAAGGTACATTCTGGTTGCCATTGGATACAGCCATACAGAGTGGGAACCAACCAGCTTAAAATGTGCATCCTGGTTGCCTTGGATACAGCCACTCAGAGACTAAGGTTAAATATGCAATATTGTGATTAATTTTTGAAACTAGCTGAAAAATGGGCTTTGAACAGACACAGACACACAGACTGTCTGCCAACATATAGTGATGGAATTAAGAGAGCTCTCCCTCTGTCTGTTTAAACCCTATTTATTATACTCTCAGAATTCTGAAAAGTCAAGCCAGATTAATTTCTTAAAAGAAAATAACCAATTACTTTAACTACTGAACTGTAATTGCTGAATTCATCGCTGGAAAAGAAGAACATCGCTTCAACTGCTGGACTAGATTACTGAATGTCTTACTGTTGAAGAACCTTTTTTTCCCATCGGACGGCTGCGAGGACTTCAAGCAACCTTGGACCATTCCACATTAGAAGATTCCACTTCGGCAGGAGAGTGAATCTGCAAGGACTTTATTTTTTTTTAAATGTTGTTTATATCTTAGTAGTGCTTAAGAGTTTAGTTTTTCTAATAAACAGTTAATTTGTTGATCTAAAGACACCTGGTTTGTTTCGCCTCATTCGGGGGTTAATAGATGAATCAATTTGGCTGTGGATTTCTTTAATTTGGAAAGTTTAAAGTGATATGTTAGGTGATCTGTGGAGGGATGGGACTGAGTTGACAGTGCGTTTCTCCCACTGCAATCAGAATCATATCTTTTGATTGGGGCTTTGTCTTGAGCGGTTGGTCATGACAACATCATTATGCTGGCATTATGCCTAGTTTTCTAACTGGCACCTGTCTCAAAAAAGGTTTTTTTCTTTATATTGATCAGTCTGCGCTGATTTAAATACCAAAAGTAACTTTCAGCCAAATCTGCAACTCCTGCAGCCAGATTTGGAGACCAGTTCGTATATAGAAATGACCCGGTTAGCAGTTGTGAAGCTTACTGCTGCTTTGAACTTTTATGTGATAGGCTTTCTACAAGCAAGTGCGGAGATTGCTGTTACATCTTCTGATATTCAGTCCACAGCTGTATCAAGTGGGTATCATTGCCAAGGGTTTCATCACATATTCTCTGGAAAGCCGCCCGCAAAAAGAAAAGTCCTCCACTTCTGCTATGGTGCAGAATTCCTACAAGTACACACCATCTTTTACTGCATGTGGCTGTTGATGTCTCTAGCCCAAGCGTAGTGCAATTCATGAATAGAAAGAGCTACCCATTCCATCAGTGCAATTCTATTTGCCTTTGCCTGCTCGCCCTACCGACTCCAGAGCCTGATCATTGAATGAGTCCATTCTGCCCTCAGCCATTGGTCTTGATGAAATCTGAAATGCAACATTAAGGATGGTCAATACTGTACTCTTAATACTGCCAGCATGTGATGCGGCATACAGTGGGAGTGGTACCAAAGTATAGTATCAATCTGATCTTATGTTATTGGACAATGCCAGCTCAATGGGAGACAAGCGCACCGAGCACCTTAGGATCAGAGCTCTGCAGGTCTTCATTATTGGCCTCTTTGTTTACAAATTCTTTATATTGATAACCTATGTAACATTTTTTAAGAGTATCCTGGTGTTCCGACCAGGTGAGAAATGTGTCTAGGGGTCTTTTACTGTCTTCACCTGATCTTATTGTAACAGGGTTTTATTTTTAAACACTGTGTTTTGAGCTCTACCTTTTGTAAATCCTTGTTCACAGCTTTCCAATTATAAGACAAAGAAACCAATTCACACAGGTTTTCTGAGGGTTAAAGAAGAAAAATGAAATTTTATTCAAACTTAAAGTTAATATCTAATACTGTTAACGCTTACGGATATACGGCGTGCCCACGCTAGAATGCACACGCGATACACGCATGCACATAGGGACAGAAAGGAGGAGAGAGAAATATAGTAGAGAGGGGTTTGAGGCAATATCAGAAGAGTTTCTTGTTTACTAAACTTCGAGCTCACTTGATTGTGGGTAGTCTTGCTGTTTGTCGGGGCCCAGTGTTCTTCTTAAACCTTGTTCATGTAGGAGACTTTTCTCTCTCTGAGGTTCACATATTTCCACAAGATTTAGTTCTGTGGGAAAGAGATGGAGGCAGGCAGGACTGGAGAGGAGGTTCTATTCCAACTGGGAGCACATGGCTTTCTGATTTCAAATGTTGTTTTCTCCCATTTAAAACTCTCAGTTCGAAGCTCTGCAACAGCCAGTTAATCATATGATTAAAACTGGTCTGACCACTTCTGTTTATTAGGGAAGCAAGGACTGGGTCCCCATTGTTCCAACACTGTTACTATGCAAATATCTTTCCTGTCAGAGGCCTGCAATTTTAAGTTTTAATGTTCATGTGGCAAAATAATGTGTGCCTCAGTCTTGGCAGGTGGGGGGTTTGATTGACACCTGGGCAGTCAGAAATATAATCTGAATTAAGATATTGAGTAACAGACAAAATGGTTACAAATTAATGAAACCATGTAATTGATCAAAAAAACCCGAAAATATTTCTTCTCAATGTAGTCAGTTCCACCGGCACTCTGAGCAGACTCATGTCCTGAGCCTATTGTTAGTTTCCCTAGTGAATTTGCTTCTTGGGGAATAGGCAACCTGCCTACATTGAAAGCAGTGGGCTTGGTGGGAGTAGCAGGAGTACCACTTCCTCTGTTATTGCTTGGTGCATATATTTTTCAAAAAATGTGTAAAGAATTATAAAATAACCTTTAATAGTAAATATTTCAAGGAATATGTTCTGAAGCTGTTAAATCAAGGTTCTGTTAGCTTTACTAATATTTATTTGCAACAGTGAAAGTTATGGGATACAATGGCAACCTTCAGACACTAGAGAGCACTGCAGTACACAAGATATCGCAAGAAACTTGCAAATATCTTACAAATGAACATTAAAATGACTATCTCTCCAAGTAACATAATGTGCCAAAATTTACAGTAAAAAAAAATAGCAGTGAGGTATTAACTGAAGACTTTTTTTTTAAAAATGTAAATATATTTTTTTCTTGTAACTTTTTCTTTCTGTCTCTTATTTTTCTCTCTTACTCCAGTCTTTATTTCCATTTTTTATTTCTTTTTCAGTGCCTCATTTATACATTACGTACAGCACAGAAGGAGGCCATTTTGCAAGGGATTCACTATTCTAACTTAAACTTCCGAGTTCAGACCTTGCGCTGCTTATTAACGATTCTTCAATCTGTTTGGTTAAGGAGATACAAAGATACTTGTCCTGTTCACACAAGTCCCAGATGCCCTGTAGATCTCCCACTAACTGCAGCTTGTCTTGCTAAATCTCATGTAAATTCAATGGGCAAGTCAAGTTCATTCACTAGTTACTGTAAATTTTGACCGATTGAAGAAGCAAGATACAAACTTTTCAGTAAAATCAAAATTAGATGCCAGAAAAACAGTAATTTGAAGGAAACAAAATTGAGCTACACCAGAAATACCATGTTTTGTATGTAATATACTATAGTAATAAAATCATTTGAGATGATTTTGTATATATTTTATAGTCTAATCAAAAGTTTAGTTACAATATTAGGGAATTGTGTGAGAATGCTACGCTCCTTAATCTGTATGTGAGTAAATGGAATCCATTGAATTTCTGAATGCCAGTATTAGAAGTCTAAAACTGTATCCTGCTTTACAGAATGCTTGGAAAGTTAGTACCCATATAATTGGCCCAAATGATACAATACTAGTAAAACGTTTTTTTTATTCTGCATGTCACTCCGAGAACTATGTTAGGAAAGTGCTTCTATTTTTTAAAATATTTTTTGAAGATTCATCTGTTAGAATTATGGACATTGGTTTATTTGGGAAAACTGAAAAAAATTCCATTGATTTTTTTTTACAAGGGTCACCGAGAGGTCTTGTTTGAAAACAACCTTTACTGGAAATCACATGCCTTAAGCTCAATAAACAACAGAAACCTTGATGACTTGGGGGAGATGTTTACAGAGAAGTGACATGTCCCAATTTATAGTGGTCAGGAGGTTCTGACTTGCTGTTCAGAGTTTTGCTTTTGAGATATTGTTTTGGTTCAGTTGGGGTGTGGACTGTGTTGAAAAGCAGTCGGTAATCAACTGCCAAAGGAGAAACATCCAGCTCATCTTTCCTGCACCTTTCTAAGAGGTCTGGAGAAATTCACTGTCAGCTCCTCTTTCTCTACCTTTTTGAAAAAACTGCAAATCAAGAGTGGGATAACTGAAACCCCTGATGCCACAATTCTCCTGGAAAGCCCACTAGACTACTTCTCGACATCTCCAGAATGAACTGCTCCAGAAAAGATCCCACTGATCCGTCTCCGTATACCTTGACGCCAGACCAAAACTGACAACTGGCATCCTTCCACATCTTTTTTTTCCCTTCAAAAATTAACAAATATTTGGCCAAAATATTCCTTTTTTTGTTTTCTTTCGTCACAGAGCTCTGCAGAGAAAATCTCTTTATTTTTCAGTTAACCGGTGTGTGTGTGTGTGGCGGGGGTGGGGGGAGGTGGGGAGCTGGTATTTAAAAAGGGAATTTTCATATTTCAGAATGTGTTGATGCTTTGCTTTGTTACTGGATAAGTCGTGTTTTATAATAAACTGATAGTTTTGTTGTTTATTGAAGAAACATGGTTGGTGTATTTTATTCTGGGATAAAGACTAGAGTATATGATTGACTGTATCGGTAACTGGGTAAACATTTAAATATATGTTGTGACCTGTGGAGAAGTGGAACTAGAAAAGACAGTGCACTTCTCCCATCTCGGTCATAACAACTAATTCAGCTAAATAAAAATGCTTTTGACTGTTACAGGGGGAAAAGTAGAAAACCTAAAAGAAGACAGTTCAAGACATTTGCTATATAAAAAAAACTGTTGAAATTATTATCAGGGCGGAACACTGGTAGCATTCTCATGCTGGTCCACTTGAGGGGCTTAACCCATATCAGCAGCAACATTTGAGTCTTGTTAGTGCACAGGCAAAGGTTGAAGCTGGCAAGGAACCGAAACACTACAGGCATCAGAGGAAACTTTTTTCAGAGCTTTCAGAGTTGGTGACCCCAGATAAATTCTGAACTGTGTTCTCATTTGATGCCATCGTTTCTTTGGAGGATGCATAATAGAGATTAAGTGAGATATTCAACCTAACCCTTAAGTAAAGATCTTGTAACCCACACATGGTGAATGTTGTGCTCATACGAAGACCCAGTTTTAAAACCATCCATGCAAACCTATTGAATGGAACTTGCTTGTTTGTACTGACTTTTACAGAGATTTATCCATGGCCATAACATTATTTTATTATAGTTTTTGTCGACTTACAGAATTTATTAAAACATCTTGAAGAATTGTATGGGACAAATTACGCAAATGATGAAATGGTTTATTCTAACTTTACATATCAAAAACATACTGGAAAGAATAGAGATTGACAATGATAATTTAAAAATCTGACGTCTTTAATCATATATAACAAATAGATTGCTTACTGTAGTTTCTATAACACACTTGCGGTATGAGCAGTACTTTGATCTTTCAGACATACAAGTCACCGCTGTTTCCAGGTTTTTTTGATAATCAGTCTCTCATTATTTTCTGTCTCAATTATATAATAACCTCAGCATCTGGCTTTGCTGTGATAATAATGGTACAATTTTTCCCCTTGTTAACCGAATCGGCACTCATATTTTTCAGTGCCCGAAGGTGAACGGAATTATGGAAATACATGTTGAGTAGACAATTTCTGTTATATCTCATTAATCTATTAGTGCAGAGGCTGGGACATTTATTACTGTGATAACTGGGTCAAATTAATAATTTGGGGTTGTACCTCTGTATAATATTTGATATGATAATTCTCTTATGAAACTTTCAGCATTTTATTTTATGGTTATTAACTTCTCAATGAGATTGTCTGCATTTCAGCTATTTTCTTTACTTTGCTGAGTTTTTTAAAATCTGTTTGTAAATCTGCATATATAGATTTATATTATACAATATGTCATTGCTAGAGTTTGGACAGCATTGAATTAAGAAAAATGAGATAATTTACTGTCTATATAACTGTCAAAGTTTTCACTCCCCCAATCCCTGCTTATTACCCAAGGGAGAGATGAGACCTTTCTGCTGAAGTCAGAGGATTGGGATTCTGAGTCTGATTCCAGGTCTCTGTAGGGGTGAGAAGAAAAGGGAGAGCAAGAGAGAAATAGTGAGGAAAGGAATGAGATTTTAAAAATTACAGACGCTAAACAAGAGGAAAAAAATGTGCAAGCTTTACAGAGAGAGAAATTTAGAAAAGAGAAGCAGAGAGTAAGAAAGGCAGAAGATATTAGGGTGGAAGATGAATAAAAATCTTTTATAGTAAGAGAGACTTTTCTTGTGAGCAATTCCATGAAAGGTCACCTAATTAAGCTTCAAAATTACATTGTGTGATATTAACATAGAAACACTTAACACTTGTGTTCTTATGAAATTTGACTGTGATTTGATAGAGGCATTAATCTGGTTTAAACAGGTTAACACCTCTGTTAAAATAGTAAACTGAGTAATTTGTTATGAATGTGTAAGTATTGCAGTTCAGTTTCCACCCTTTTTTAGTATAAAAAAGAGTAGGATTCTTTTTGTAACCTAGAAACATTAGCCTTGCATTGGCTGGAAGAAACTCCGTGGTAAATCTGTTTTTTAATGATTAAGTTAATAGCGCAATCCACCTGCAGCATTTGGTGGTTAACACCTGGTGCACATTGCTGTCAGGAATAAAACGAATAATACATAGCACATTAAAATCTTGGTCGTTAATAGCGTAAAGGGGTAAAAAAACAAGTAGCGCAGATTGATTTTTTTTTCTAACTATTATAAAATGAGGAAAGCTGACTTGGAGATTGTTTGGCTTTGTAAGGGGCAGTTAGGTGCTAAACTTCTCTAGTCAATTAGGAGGAGAAGTGTAAATAAAAGCAAAATATTGCGGATGCTGGAAATCTGAAATAAAAACGAGAAACGCTGGAAATACTCAGCAAGTCTGGCAGCATCTGCGGAGAGAGAAGCAGAGTTAACGTTTCAGGTCAGTGACCCTTCCTCACAACTGGCAGATATAAGAAATGTAAAAGATTTTAAGCAAGTAAAGCAGGGGTGGGGCAAGAGATAACAAAAGAGAAGGTGTTGATAGGACAAGGTCACAGAATAGCTGACCAGAAGGTCATGGAGCAAAGGCAAATAATATGTTAATGATGTGCTGAAAGATAAAGCAGTCGTACAGATAGGGTGTTAATGGACTGAAAACTGAACCGCCGCAAGGACAAACATGAAAAAAAACACAATGGGTAGGCACAGTAGAAACAAACTGAACAAACTAAAATGAAATAAACACAAAAAAAAGAACAAATAACTAAAAATAAAAGTAAAATGGGGGACCCGTCATGCTCTGAAATTTTTGAACTCAATGTTCAGTCTGGCAGGTTGTAGCGTGCCTAATCGGTAAATGAGATGCTGTTCCTCGAGCTTGCATTGATGTTCACTGGAACACTGCAGCAATCCCAGGACAGAGATGTGAGCATGAGAGCAGGGGGGTGTGTTGACATGGCCAACAACCGGAAGCTTGGGGTCATGCTTTCGTACTAAGCGGAGGTGTTCCTCGTAGCGGTCACCCAGTCTGCGTTTGGTCTCCCCAATGTAGAGGAGACCACATTGTGAGCAGCGAATACAATATACGATATTGAAAGAAGTACAAGTAAATCGCTGCTTCACCTGAAAGGAGTGTTTGGGGCCTTGGATAGTGAGGAGAGAGGAGGTAAATGGGCAGGTTTTACACCTCCTGCGATTGCAGGGGAAGGTGATTTGGGAAGGGGACGAAGCGGTGGGGGTAACGGAGGAGTGGACCAGGGTGTCGCAGAGGGAATGATCCCTTTGGAATGCTGACGGAAAGGTAGGGGAAGATGCGTTTGGTAGTGACATCACGCTGGAGATGGCGGAGGATGCTCCTTTGGATATGGAGGCTGATAGGGTTCCCGTTGTCCTCACTTCCCACCCTGTCGCGGTTCTGGGAGGGAGAGGAAGGAGTGAGGGGAAAGGTGTGGGAAATGGGCTAGACACGGTTGAGGGCCCTGTTAACCACAGTGGGGGGGGGAATCCTCGGTTGAGGAAAAAGGAAGAAGCTGTCATGGAAGGTAGCATCATTACAGCAGATGCGTCGGAGCCGGAGAAACTGGGAGAATGAAATGGAGTCCTTACAGGAGGCAGGGTATGAAGAAGTGTAGTCGAGGTAGCTGTGGGAGACTGTGGGCTTATAATGAATATTAGTAGACAGCCTATCCCCAGAGATGGAGACAGAGAAGTCGAGGAAGGGGAGGGAAGTTTAGTTTAGTTTAGAAGTGTTGGAGATGGGCCATGTAAAGGTGAGAAGGGTGGAAATTAGAAACAAAGTTGATAACGTTTTCCTGTTCGGGGTGGGAGCAGGAAATGGCACGGATACAATCATCAATGTAATAGAAAAAGAGTTGGGGGAAGGGGCCCGAGTAGGATTGGAACAAGGAATGTTCGCCATTCAGATGAGAAGTGTACTGTACTAATTAGTCTTGTGTTGCATTTCTCAAAATACACAGCTGATCTGAAAATACAATTTTTTTAAAATTTAAAGTATTTCTCCATACAAATATCGCATTAGAAAGTCTCTTGTTGCCCTCCTTTTCAGATCTCTTTGGGACACTGTGATATGAGCACATCGCTAAGTCATAAGTTTATCGAGTATAAGTACAAAAAGAATATGTTTGGGAGAGCTAAAAAAAAAAGTGTTGTAAACTTGAAATAAAAATAGGAAAATACTCTATGTTCAGAGTAGATCAGTCAGTATCTAAAAGATAAAAAACTGAAACATTTTCTATGCAGTTCCTCCTTGGAGTTAAGGGGATTGAGGGGAGATTTGATAAGAGGTGTACAAGATTCTGGTAGGTTTGGATAGGGTAGACAAAGAAAAGCTATTCCCATTAGCTGATGGTACAAGGACCAGGGGACACAAATTGAAAGTTTTGGGCAAGAGATACAGGGGGGAATGTGAGGAAGAACGTTTTTACACAGTGAGTGGTAATGACCTGGGATTTTCTGCACACGAGGGTGGTGGAAGCAGAGACAATGAATAATTTCAAAAGGAAATTGGATGGGCATTTGGAAGTCAACTTACAGGGCCACATGGATACAGCCAGGGGATGGAACTGATTGTAATAAAAGCAAAATACTGCGGATGCTGGAAATCTGAAATAAAAACAAGAAATGCAGGAACCACTCAGCAGATCTGGCAGCATCTGTGGAAAGAGAAGCAGAGTTAACGTTTCGGGTCAGTGACCCTTCATCGGAACTGACAAATATTAGAAAAATCACAGGTTATAAGCAAGTGAGGTGGGGGTGGGGCAAGAGATAACAAAGGAGGTCTAGATTGGACCAGGCCACTTAGCTGACCAAAAGGTCACGGAGCAAAGGCAAACAATATGTTAATGGTGTGTTGAAAGACAAAGCATTAGTACAGATTAGGTGTAAATACACTGAATATTGAACAGCAGCAAGTGCAAACCTGAAAAAAAACAGTGGGTAAGCAAACTGAACAAACTAAGATGAAATGAAATAAATGCAAAAAAAAAGCATTGTAAAAAATGTAAAAAAAGAATGGAAAAAAAAAGGGAGAAAATATAACTAAAAATGAAAGTAAAATGGGGGGCTGTCATGCTCTGAAATTATTGAACTCAGTGTTCAGTCCGGCAGGCTGCAGTGTGCCTAATCGGTAAATGAGATGCTGTTCCTCGAGCTTGCGTTGATGTTCACTGGAACACTGCAGCAATCCCAGGACAGAGATGTGAGCATGAGAGCAGGGGGGAGTGTTGAAATGGTAAGCAACCGGAAGCTCAGGGTCCTGCTTGCGGACTGAGCGGAGATGTTCCGCAAAGCGGTCACCCAGTCTGCGCTTGGTCTCCCCAATGTAGAGGAGACCACACTGTGAGCAGCGAATACAGTATACTACATTGAAAGAAGTACAAGTAAATCGCTGCTTCACCTGAAAGGAGTGTTTGGGGCCTGGGATAGTGAGGAGAGAGGAGGTAAATGGGCAGGTATTACACCTCCTGCGATTGCAAGGGAAGGTGCCCTGGGACGGGGACGAGGTGGTGGGGGTAATGGAGGAGTGGACCAGGGTGTCGCGGAGGGAACGATCCCTTCGGAATGCTGACAGGGGAAAGGAGGGGAAGATGCGACTGGTAGTGGCATGACGCTGGAGGTGGCGGAAATGGCGGAGGATGATCCTTTGGATATGGAGGCTGGTGGGGTGAAAAGTGAGGAGAAGGGGAACCCTGTCACGGTTCTGGGAGGGAGGGGAAGGGGTGAGGGTAGAGGTGCGGGGAATGGGTCGGACACGGTTGAGGGCCCTGTCAACCACAGTGGGGGGAAAACCTCGGTTGAGGAAAAAGGAGGTCATATCAGAAACACCGTCATGGAAGGTAGCATCATCAGAGCAGATGCGTCGGAGACTGAGAAACTGGGAGAATGGAATGGAGTCCTTACAGGAGGTAGGGTGTGAAGAAGTGTAGTCGAGGTAGCTGTGGGAGTCGGTGGGCTTATAATGCATATTAGTAGACAACCTATCCCCAGAGATGGAGACAGAGAAGTCGAGGAAGGGAAGGGAAGTGTCAGAGATGGACCATGTAAAGGTGAGAGAAGGGTGGAAATTGGAACCAAAGGTGATAAAGTTTTCCAGTTCGGGGCGGGAGCAGGAAATGGCACCGATACAGTCATCAATGTACTGGAAAAAGAGTTGGGGGAGGGGGCCTGAGTAGGACTGGAACAAAGAATGCTTGACATATCCCACAAAAAGACAGGCATAACTAGGACCCGTGCGGGTACCCATAGCGACACCTTTTACTTGAAGGAAGTGCATGGAGTTGAAGGAGAAGTTGTTCAATGTGAGAACAAGTTCAGCCAGGCGGAGGCGGTGGTGGATGGGGACTGGTTGGGCCTCTGTTCCAGGAAGAAGCGGAGAGCCCTCAACCCATCCTGGTGGGGGATGGAGGTGTAGAGCGATTGGACGTCCATAGTGAAGAGGAGGCGGTTGGGACCAGGAAACTAGAAATGGTCAAAATGACGTAGGGCGTCAGAAGAGTCACGGATGTAGGTGGGAAGAGACTGGACCAGCGGAGAAAAGATAGAGTCTAGATAGGAAGAAATAAGTTCAGTGGGGCAGGAGCAGGCTGACACAATGGGTCTGCCGGGACAGTCCCGTTTGTGGATTTTGGGAAGGAGGTAGAAGCGGGCTGTCCGGGGTTGTGGGACTATGAGGTTGGAAGCTGTAGAGGGAAGATCTCCAGAGGAGATGAGGTCAGTGACAGTCCTTTAGACGTTGGCTTGATGTTCGGTGGTGGGGTCATGGTCCAGAGGGAGGTAGGAAGAAGTGTCCGTGAGTTGGCGTTGAGCTTCTGCAAGGTAGAGGTCGGTACGCCATACGACAACAGCACCACCCTTTTCTGCAGGTTTGATGACCATGTCGGGGTTAGACCTGAGAGAACGGAGTGCCTCAAGTTCAGAGGGGGACAGGTTAGAGTGAGTGAGGGGGGCAGAGAAATTGAGACGACCAATGTCTCGCCGACAGTTTTCAATGAAGAGATCAAGAGCGGGTAAGAGGCCAGGGGGAGGGGTCCAGGTAGAGGGAGAATGCTGGAGGCGGGTGAATGGGTCTGCTGGTCGGGGGGAGGACTCCTGGTCAAAGAAGTGAGCCCGGAGGCATAGGCGACGGAAGAAGAGCTCAACGTCTTGCCGAGCGCGAAATTCATTGAGGTGGGGGCGTAAGGGGATAAAACTGAGACCTTTGCTGAGTACAGAACGCTCAGCATCAGAGAGGGGGAGGTCAGAGGGTATAGTGAATACACGGCAAGGGGTCAGATCAGAAGGGGTGGGGTCAGAGGGAAGTGAAGCGGAGGGAGGATCTGGAGGGGCATTAGTCCCCATCAGCTGCTGGAGCTTGCGTTCCTTAACACCTGAAAGGAAGAAAAAAAGTTTTTTGTTAATGCGTCGGATGAGACGTAAGATGAGATGAAACTGCGGAGTAGAACAGCTTTGAGATAAGGTGAGGCGGTGCTGCTGGAGAGAGAGGTCCAGTGTGTGCATGTGGCGGCGCATAGCACTGAGTGTGGATCTCAGGATGCGGAGAGTAGCAGTCCGAGGAATGTTGTATTTCTCGGAGATACCTATGATCCTGGGTGGAAATGATTGGATTGCTGTGCAGACAGCTGGCATGGACATGATGGGCTGAATGGTTTCCTTCTGTGCCTTTATGACTATGACTCCATGATTAGAATGGGGTTGAGCAAGGATCACAATCAGAAACCTATTTTCTTTATAATTGTTGTCCGAACCACTATGCATTTTCAGCAATTTCTGCTTTTTTAACCTTATTTAGTAATCAGCTGAAGAATATGGAGGTAACTTTCACCTTCAGTGGTAAAGGGGTGGAGCATATTGTCTGTCATTATAAAATCAGTCCAATTTTAAGTTCCATTGATTTCCTCAAAAATCTGTTAAAGAGCTGACTTTTTATTGATGTGGAACTGTGACCCTGGGACTGCTTTTCTGTATTTTTTCTTCATTATTGGTGTTATAATCACTGTAGGAAGATGCAGGAATATGAGAATTGCTACAGATATTTATATTGCTAAGGAGCTGAGGTTGTTGTTTCTGGCCTCCATCTGTTCCCAGCAGTGTGATAATGTCCTCTATCACAATATTTGCATATTCAAGTACCAATTATGGCTAATGTTGTAAGAAAACATTGCAGTGTGCCTGTGGTTTTGCACATATTAATTGATGTGCAATCCTTAATTTTACCAAAACTACCACCATTCAGGCCATTTAGCAAGGACTCGCAGTATCTAAGCTACAGTACTTGCAATGATGAAAGCTTTTCAACATTGTCATAGATGAATCGTTTTGTAGATTAATTGTCTTGCTGGGTTGCAATAACTAATTGCCAGCTCAATGCACTCTACCAAAAGAAAATTCATAGCATTGATTTCAATAGATTTTATATATGCGGCTATTTGGAATCCTCGTAATAAGATGCACATGTACAGACTGTTGTATTCTCAGATGTTACTCAGTAAATTGCCTTTCATCTTTTCATTCATTCATTCATTCAGAACTGCCATGTACAATTGAGCACTTCATCACTGCTACTTTGCATCCAGTTTAGCAAAATGTTTCTAGAATCTCTATTTACATCTCTTGACCTTGGAACCAAATTTTCTCATTAATAAAAATCCCAAATATAATTGCTGATTAATTTGGTACCGGGATTGATTAAATAAAATTAAAATTCTAAGAATACAAATATACAACAACGTATAATGTTAATTTGTAAATCAGCATATTTTGTTAGCGTTTGTACGACTTTTCTTTGCAAGACAACATGGGACCTCTAAAAATGATAGACCTTAATCATGATAGAGTGTCACTTCAAGATTGATTTGATATAAGTAAGGGCAAATCAACTCAAAATAAATTTAAAATGTCAATTCCCTCTACCTACTTTATCCATATATACATAAACAATTGATAGCCCTTTAATAAGTATAAAAATAGACCTTTTTTAGGAGGATTCATTATGTGCTTTCTTTTACACTTTATGTTTTTGCTCTGCTTCTTTGTAACTGCTTACTTTGGCAGTCCGTTCCAAACAGCTGATGCACTACAGCTGGTTAAAGTATATTGGAAAATTAACCTACAGCTTCCTCTCTTCCCCCTCCAGCAAAACTCCTCTTGTTCATTATAAGAGTAGAATTTTCTCCTTTCTTCACAAAGCCTAGTCACTGTAATTGTACAGCTGTCTACTCTCCGTCTTCGCAGAATGATTGATCTTGAGCAGGAACATAAAATCAGGGCGAGGATTTGGGCAGCGGGATGCGGAGAGGGGTCACAAGACAAAATCAGGGCCACTATCAATTGCACTTCCTATTGTGAATTCCATCTAAATCTCACTTCAAACTTCACTTTTGGGGGAATATGGGAATTCAGCATTTCCTCCCCGTTTTCCTTCCATCTTCACATTAACTGTTAATAATTTTAGTGCACAAAACTTTAAGTTCCTCCCCTACTGGAGAAGTACTTTTATTTTTGTAATTTTATTTATAAATGCTGGAGATCTCTGAAAATTCTGTTGTCTGATTCATTTCAGACAGTTGTCATTTGTAAAAGGTGGAGGATCTTGTTACTGGCTCAGTATGAGTCTGAAGTAATAACAAGCAATGAAAGATAATGACCCGCATTTTGCTGTGAGCAGCAAACCTCACATACAGTTGCCCACAGACTTTTTGTGGGGTTGTCAGTAGAGACTTCAGGCTAGATTTTTGCTGTGGGAGTGGGAAGCGACAGTCAGGACTGTTTCCAAGTCCAGTGCTCATCCCCATGCAATGAGGGGAATTGAGGGGAGAAACAGTAATCTGCTGCGTTTCACAGGGCTGGCCCCTAAATTATTTTGGAGACAGGCTTGGTGGCCAATTAGCCGGGGCAGGAACAGAGGCGAGACCACTCAAGTGGGGGCCCAATTTAAACTGACCATAGCAGCCATTTCTGTGGCTGCAGTTTGAGTGCTGTTACTGCAGACTGGAAGAAGACAGAAGACTTGAATTCCACAATGTCTTTGCACTGCCAGAGATTTGGAACCCAGGCCAAGGCAGGCCCTCGATTCTCATATGCAGTCCTGGAGGTTCTGCTGGAGACTGTAAGGGAGAGGAGGGAGGTCCTCTTCTCGGAGGATGACAGTGTAGGATGTAAACTTCTAGCTTTGATAGGTTTGGACACGAAAATTACAAGGAATTATGACAGCACACTCAAATATCTGAAATTAAATATTAAGCTTTATAATGCAAAATTCTATTATAATATAGGCATGTAGCACCTACAATAAATGTTCTAAGCAGATTCAAAGAAAAACCATGGAGCATACAGCAATAGTCTCTCTCTCTCACGCACACATACACACACATACTCACTCACAGTTACATGTTTCAAACGAGCCCTTCTTAGTCTACCTGGAAATACAATGCCCTTCTTAATCTACTCTTAGCAATAAAGATGCTTTAGCAAGGCCCAAATATGTTCTAAATAAATGGTCATACAATCACCCCAGAGTGGCAAACTCAGGTTGATTTTAGATATCCTTCTGTTGATGGATCAGGCTCCCTTAAATATTCATCCGGTGATGGGTCAGGCTCCCTTTAAATATCTAGCTCTGAGCACAGAACAGTTACTCTTCTGAAGATGAGTCGAGTTCCCTCTTTGCCATTTTCCTTCTGAGAATGGGTTGCTTTGGTTGCAGCTCTCCTTCCATGATTGGTTGGGTTCCTTCCTTGTCTGCAGTAATGAGGTTATCGCAACAGCTTTTATATTTTTTTCCTTTCAATGGTGAACAGAATGTTACATCGTCAAGGCCTCATTGACCTATTGATAGCCTTAAATCTTTTTTTTTTAATTTGCAAAATATACTTTATTCATAAAAATCTGTAAAAATTACATTCCCAAACAGTTTAAAACAGCATCAAGTCAAAAAATACAAACAGTGCAAAGGTGATCAGTTTCCTTCTATACAATTATGAGTTGCCTCACAACCCTTCCATTTCACATTTGTCCTGCCAGATACATTTTTACATTATACAGCACACAAAATTTCTCCGATACAGTTCGAGGGGTTTCCCATGGATCCAGCCCCTCAGTTCAGCTTGGTGGGGGGACCTTACACTGTGGTCTTTCCCCATTGAGCCTTTGCTGCGGCTGCCCCAAGCTTTAGTGCATCCCTCAGCACGTAGTCCTGGACCTTGGAATGTGCCAGTCTGCAACATTCGGTGGTGGACAACTCTTTGCGCTGAAAGAGCAGCAAGTTTCGGGCAGACCAAAGGGCGTCTTTCACCGAATTGATAGTCCTCCAGCAGCAGTTGATGTTTGTCTCGGTGTGCATCCCTGGGAACAGCCCGTGGAGCACAGACTCCTGTGTTACAGAGCTGCTTGGGATGAACCTCGACGAAAACCACTGCATCTCTTTCCACACCTGCTTTGCAAAGGCACATTCCAGGAGGAGGTGGGCGACCGTCTCTTCTCCACCACAGCCACCGCGGGGGCATTGTGCAGAGGGGGCGAGACTTCGGGTGTGCATGAAGGATCTGACGGGGAGGGCCCTTCTCACCACCAGCCAAGCTACGTCTTGGTGCTTGTTTGAAAGTTCTGGTGATGAGGCATTCCGCCAAATGACTTTGATGCTCTGCTCGGGGAACCATCCGACAGGATCCACCGTCTCCTTTTCCCGTAGGGCCTTGAGGACATTCCGTGCAGACCACTGCCTGATGGACCGGTGGTCAAAGGTGTTTTCCCGCGGAAACTGCTCCACGAAGGATAGGTGGTACGGCACGGCCCAACTGCATGGAGCGTTCCGCGGCAATGTGACCAGGCCCATCCTTGCAACACCTGGGACAGATAGAACCTCAGCACGCAGTGACACTTGGAGTTTGCGTACTGGAGATCTACACACAGCTTGATGCAGCCGCACACGAAGGTGGTCATCAGGATGAGGGCCACGTTGGGTACATTTTTCCCGCCCTTGTCCAGAGATTTGAACATTGTGTCCCTCCGGACCCGGTCCATTTTTTATCCCCAGATGAAGCGGAAAATGGCTCGGGTGACTGCCACGGCGCAGGAGTGGGGTATGGGCCAGACCTGCGCCACGTAGAGCAACAATGTGAGCGCCTCGCACCTGATGACCAGGTTCTTGCCCACATTGGAGAGAGATCGCTGCCCCCACATGCCCAACTTTTGTCGTACCTTGGCTACTCGTTCCTCCCAGGTTTTGGTGCATGCCCCGGCCCTTCCGAACCATATCCCCAGCACCTTCAGGTAATCTGACCTGACGGTGAAGGGGACAAAAGAACATGGCCTCGCTCTTGCCGTGGCAAGCCTGCACTGGCAAGAGAAAACAGGAGTCGTGGCAGCAACCAGAAAAGCGCGCGCACGCATGGAGGAAACTCTTGTTGTAGTCGCAGACCAGATGAACGTTGAGAGAATGGTAGCCCTTCTTGTTGATGAATCTGACTGGCCAGTCAGGGTGTCTTGATGGCCACTGGTGCAATCAATGATGGCCTGCACTTGGGGAATCCAGCAATGATGGCGAAACCCACTATCCTCTCTGCCTGCAAGGCCTCATCTGTCTAAAGTTTAATGTTCTGTCCAGCTCTGACAAGTGGTTCATTAATGATCTGCAAGATGCAGTAGTGTTAAGCCGTTTGCAAGATACCACCAAGGTCTGCAGCTGATCCTTGGAAGGAGCCAGAAGCAAAGGACATCAAGGCCACAGTGACTTTAACAGCTATTGGCAGGGCATGATGACCAGTCCTGCGAGGTGTGTGGTCTTCAGTGATGAGGACACAGATGCCTGTGATCATCTGCCTGGAGAGTCGCGGTCACCTGTGGCCATCTCCAGGTAGCTACGTCTTTGGCGGTAGATCTTATGCTGAAGATGTGGCCTTTATGTCCTTCCTCCTGTTCGTCGCTCAACTCTGTCCTCCTGATGCCAGGGGCTCTGCCATTTCTGCAGAGGGTGTTGCTCCTCATGGCTACTGGGCCCAAATTCTGAGTCATGCCACCATTTCCAGGTGGCACAGTAATGCTTGGCAGCCTTGTCTCCTGCTTTAATGCTCCCATGATGCCAGAATGGTGACAACCCTATGCACTGCACGAGCGCTTACTGTCCATTCTCACCTCCAACTGTGCTGTTTCAAGGGCACCTGACTCTCAATGGGTGAGGCCTCCTTGGCGCTGTTCTCCTTTTTGTGGGTCCAGCTATATCCCTGGGGCGGCCATGACTGGCTCCCTACTGTGTACCTGTCTCCATTCAGCTGGTCTGCCCCAGACAGTGCGTTCAGCCTGTGCGCCCCTGTGAAAATCACATCTCTCATTAAGAGCGTTTATGAGCTCTTTAACCATCTTACTTGGCCTTCATCATAGATTGGGTGGGATCGCAGGGCCGCCCTCCCCCCATTCTGGCGAAAATGACTTGTGCTGGGAACAGCATCGGAAAACTGACACGCTGGCCATTGCCGGTATTTTCAATGCCTTTGGCGGAGACCGAAAATTCAACCCCACCTCTTTTTCAATGTCAGTTTGAATTTGGTGCCTCCTACAGGGGATCTGTGGCACCAGTGAACTGGTGAGCAGTTGGAAAACTGTTCAGCCAATGAGAGTCAAGAATTTTCACTGACATCAGACAGCAAAACAGGAAGTATAAATTACATTTAAATCTTTGTACAGTAAGCAAAATAAAGATTGGGACATACTCATGGGATTAAGGGAAATACAAAAAGAGCAAAACAGGAAAACTATTGAAAACATTGATTCCGCACGTGTCAAATTAATTTTTTCAGAACAGCAGAGCTTGTTCAGCAGTAACTATCACTTAATGAACCGTAAAAACTCAAACCTAATTGAACAAACCCTAACTTTTTTTAGGCATTTTTAAAGTGAGAATTACCCCATGTTCATGCCACCACCATGGTCTCTGTGCAGATTCCATTGATGAAGACTACAACAGTGCAGCCTGTGGAGGAGCATGGACTGTAACAGCAACATCCTGAGTTCCGTGTTTAACTGCGTATACGTGAATGCCAGAAGCTGCTGTCAGTTTTACCCTGTAGTAACAGCGAGTGCTGACAGCCTCGCCATTACTAGTACAGCCAACTTTGGGCCAATGTGGTCTGCCCTTACAAATTGTTGCATCAGGTAGTTCACCTTGAGAAGGGGTGATTTCTTTGTTTCTTCAGGTACAACATAATGTGCCATACACCAGATTGCAAATTCTTTGATGATACTTGTGTCTTTCTTCCTCTAAGTGAGGATAAGATTGCCCTAGCTTTATAATCCATGTTAGTATTCATTCTTCTAGTGAGCGTGAGTGCAGTTTAGAGACTGCAGCTTATAGTAACTACAGTGGAGGATTGGAACACTTGCTGTGCAGTGTTCACTAATACCTATTTGAGAGAGGTCAATTCAAAATATTGCACTGGATGTGCATCAGCATGCTGCTTTTGCACAGATTGCAATTGTAAATTTTGAATTCCATCTACATAGATTAGGCAGAGTCGCCCAGAAGTGTCAGAGTAATTCTAGAGATCTTGGTCCTTCTGAGTATGGACCTTCCCCAAAGTTCAACACTCTACTTTTCATTTTGGTGTGCAGCAATATGTTCCTTGACCCTTCACTATGCTTTTTCAATATTTAAAAAAAATTGTAACCAGCATGGATCAACACAACTCTGAAGCATTGGGCAATATTTCTAATTATATGAGTAAGGTCACTTCACTAATAACCAGCATTTGAACTGCATTCCAATTTGCTGTCAAAAAAGTGATAAAATATTAGATCATGAGCTACAGAAACATTTTCCTGGTTTTAGTGGTATAATAAACCTTCATTGCTTCTACCCTGGTTGGAAGTTATATTTTGTCAGCAACAGTCAATGCAGTGTGCTGTAAAATTATTGAGATCGTTGAGATGACAATACCAGGTGCAGTTCCAATCTAATCCTTGAACCTTGTGACCCTCTTGCCCTATGTGCCCTGAGGTCTCCCAACAGTGAACAATCCTGACCCTGCCAACTAGTAACTCTACCAAAGTGTGAACTATCTTACCATATAGGACCTGAACCCTCAATGTGTGCATTGGCAAGTACTGTGTAACCTACAAAGCAGCATGTACCCTGTTATTTTTACCATGATCTGATAAAAATGTTTACATTTTCGTACAATTCAGCGACCTCAAAATAAATTCTTTGAAGGGAGAATCAGCTGCAAGCAACCATCTGTTTTATGGAATGCTACTGTGCAACTTCATGTAAAAATCCAAGTAACTATTATTGAAAGGTATTCAGAGAAAGCTTCTACTGTGGGTGTTCATGACAGCTTTTACTAGTACACAGTAGTAATTATTTTATGGAGTGAATATTGATACTGCTGTGTCAGCCAGTTGTATCAGTTGCAGGTGAGGCAGGACTTGTGGTTCCAATTTACTCATAACCTACAGCAAACAGAGTCTAGTTGCTGCTGAACGACAGACGGTGTCTCTGAACTCACAACTGAAGCTACAGCAGAGTCACTTGAATACAGTAACATTACTTCTCCAGCAAAGTACCTTCCGGGAGCGGAGCAGACCTGTGGGGAGAACGCCGAGTGCTGAGCCTATAAATCAATCCGAGGATCGAGGCCCAGTCTCTTACCTTCTGGGAGCGGAGAGCAGTCGAACCTCTTCCAGCGCGCCAGAGGTTTTGAAAAAAAAAAGCCAACTGTGACGTCAGAGGAGAGCTGCAAGGTGACTGGTTGGTGAGTAGCAGCTGTTAGAATATCTTAAAAAAGGGGGAAATTTTTTTTGTTGGAAAAAAAAACCTCTGGTGATAAGGTGAGTACTACTAAAGTGTTTTATTTTTCAGGACTTTAGGTTGGAGTGGGTAGAACAAGGCCCCTAGTGTAATTAGTATTTTTTAATTAAGGGAGTAACTAATTAACCTAAGGGTAAGTCATGACAGGAGAGCTCAGCCCTGTGATATGCTCCTCCTGCGCTATGTGGGAAATCAGGGATGCTTCCAATGTCCCTGACGACCATGTGTGCAGGAAGTGTATACATCTGCAGCTACTGACTACCCGCATTACGGAGCTGGAGCTGTGGGTGAATTCACTGTGGAGCATCTGTGATGCTGAAGACGTCGTGGATAGCACGTTTAATAAGGTGGTCACACCGCAGGTAATGGCTGCACAGGCAGAAAAGAGATGGGTGACTACCAGACAGAGTAGTAGGCGTAGGCAGGTAGTGCAGGAGTCCCCTGTGACCATCCTTCTCTCAAATAGATATACCGCTTTGGATACTGTTGGGGGGGGAATGACTTCCCAGGGGAAAGCAGCAACAGCCAAGTTGGTGGCACCACGGAGGGCTCTGCTGCACAGCAGCGGAGGAAAAGGGTTGGAAGAGCTATAGTGATAGGGGATTCTATCGTAAAGGGTGCAGATAGGTGTTTCTATGGCCGCAAACGTGACTCCAGGATGGTATGTTGCCTCCCTGGTGCTAGGGTCAAGGATGTCTCGGAGCGGCTGCAGGACATTCTGAAAGGGGAGGGTGAGCAGCCAGAGGTCGTGGTCCATATTGGTACTAACGACATAGGCAGGAAGAGAGATGAGGTCCTGAATAGTGAATATAGGGAGTTAGGCAGAAGGTTAAAAAGCAGGACCTCTAGGGTTGTAATCGCAGGGTTACTCCCTGTGCCACATGCTAGTGAGAGTAGGAATAGGAGGATAAGGCAAATGAATGTGTGGCTGAAGAGCTGGTGTAGGCGGGAAGGCTTCAGTTACTTGGATCATTGGGATCTCTTCTGGTGCAGAGGTGACCTGTACAAGAAGGATGGGTTGCATCTAAACTGGAGGGGGACCAATATCCTTGCGTGGAGGTTCGCTAGTACTACTCGAGAGGGTTTAAACTAGCCTTGCAGGGGGGTGGGACCCAAAGTAGTCGTCTCTCCGATGAGATAGTTGAGGCAAATGTAGAGATTAAAGCAAGCAAGTCCAGTAGGCAGGCCGGGCAGGGGCAGGACAGGAAGCGTGGAAGGTCTGATAGGCTAAACTGCATTTACTTTAATGCAAGAAGCTTTACAGGTAAGGCAGATGAACTCAGAGCATGGATCGGTACATGGGATTGTGATATTATAGCTATTACGGAAACGTGGTTGAGGGATGGGCAGGACTGGCAGCTCAATGTTCCGCGGTACCGATCTTTCCGGCGTGACAGAGGTGGATGTAAGAGAGGAGGGGGAATTGCACTATTGATTAGGGAGGACATCACGGCAGTACTTAGAGAGGATATCCCGGGGGGGAATGTCCAGCGAGGCCATATAGGTAGAACTTAGAAATAAGAAAGGGGTGATCAGTTTGATGGGATTATATTATAGGCCCCCCAGTAGTCAGAGGGAAGTGGAGGAGCATATATGTAGGGAAATCACAGATAGGTGCAGGAATTATAGGGTTGTAATAGTAGTTGATTTTATCTTCCCTAATATTGACTGGGACTGCCTTAGCGCTAAGGGATCAGATGGGGAAGAATTTGTTAAGTGTGTCCAGGATAGTTTTCTGAAGCAGTATGTGGGTGGCCCCACTAGAGAAGGTGCTACACTCGACCTCCTCTTAGGAAATGAGGATGGGCAGGTGGTTGATGTGTCAGTGGAGGAGCACTTTGGGACCAGTGACCATAACTCTATTAGCTTCAAGATAGTTATGGAAAAGGATAGGACTGATCCTCAGGTTGAAGTCTTAAATTGGAGGAAGACTAATTTCGATGGCATCAGACAGGAACTCTCAAAAGTTGAATGGGAGAGGTTGTTTACAGGTAAAGGGACGTCTGGCAAGTGGGAGGCTTTTAAAAGTGAGCTAGGAAGAGTTCAGCGCCGGCATGTTCCTGTTCGATGGAAGGGCAAGGCTGGCAGGTTTAGGGAACCTTGCTTGACGAGGGATATAGAGGGTCTGGTCAGGACAAAGAAGGAGGCATATGTCAGGTATAGACAGCTGAGATCAAGCGAGTCCCTCGAGGAGTATAGGGGATGTAGGACTACACTTAGGAAGGAAATTGGGAGGGCGAAAAGGGACAATGAGATTTCCCTGGCAGATAAGATAAAGGAAAATCCTAAAACATTCTATAAGTAAGTATATTAAGAAAAGGGTAGCTAGGGAGAGAGTAGATCCCCTTAAGGATCAGTATGGCAATCTATGTGTGGAGCCACAGGAAATGGGCGAGGTCTTAAATGAATATTTTTCATCCGTATTTACCATGGAGAAGGTCATGGAAGCTCGTGAGTTCAAGGGAGGGAACAGCGATATCCTGGAGCAGATCAACATTACAAATGAGGAGGTGTTGGAGGTTTTGAAGCGCATTAAGGTAGATAAATCCCCAGGGCCTGACCAGGTGTATCCTAGGATGCTATAGGAAACAAGGGAGGAGATTGCTGGGGCCCTGGCAGAGATTTTTGTATCTTCTTTAGCCACAGGTGAGGTACCAGAAGACTGGAGGATAGCTAATGTTGTGCCTTCATTTAAGAAGGGCAGCAGGGATAAGCCAGGGAACTACAGGCCGGTGAGCCTTACATCAGTGGTGGGGAAGTTATTGGAAGGGATTCTGAGAGACAGGATTTATATGCATTTGGAAAGGCATGGTCTGATTAGGGATAGTCAGCATGGCTTTGTGCGTGGGAAATCATGTCTCACGAATTTGATTGAGTTTTTGGAGGAGGTGACCAAGAGGATTGACGAGGGCAGGGTGATGGACGTTGTCTACATGGACTTTAGCAGGGCCTTTGACAAGGTCCTGCATGGTAGGCTGGTCCAGAAGGTTAGAACACATGGGATCCAGGGTGAGCTAGCAAATTGGATACAAAATTGGCTTGGTGATAGGAGGCAGAGGGTGGTAATGGAGGGTTGTTTTTCAGATTGGAGGCCAGTGACCAGTGGTGTGCTGCAGGGATCGGTTCTGGGCCCTCTGTTGTTTGTCATATATATTAATGACTTGGATATGAATGTAGGGGGCATGATTAGTAAGTTTGCAGATGACACCAAAATTGGTGGTATAGTGGACAGTGAAGAAGGTTACAACATGATCTAGATCAACTGGGAAAGTGGGAAAGGGATTGGGAAATGGAATTTAATGCAGACAAGTGTGAAGTGATGCATTTTGGGAAGTTAAACCAGGGCAGGACATATGCAGTGAATGGCAGTGCCCTGGAGAGTGTTGTTGAGCAGAGACACCTTGGGGTGCAAGTACATAGTTCCCTGAAAGTGGCAACACAGGTAGACAGGATGGTGAAAAAGGCGTATGGCATGCTTGCCTTCATTGGCCGAGGCATTGAGTACAAGAGTTGGGACGTCATGTTACAGTTGTACATGACGTTGGAGTACTGTGTGCAGTTCTGGTCGCCGCACTACAGGAAAGATGTGATTAAGCTAGAGAGGGTGCAGAAAAGATTCACAAGGATGTTCCCTGGTTTAGAGGGCTTGAGTTATAAAGAGAGATTGGATAGGCTGGGCCTGTTTTGCCTGGAGCGAAGGAGGCTGAGAGGGGACATGATAGAGGTATATAAAATTATGAGAGGCATAGATAGGGTAGATAGCCAGAGACTGTTTCCAGTGGTAGGGCTGACTAAAACAAGAGGGCATAGATTTAAGGTGAGAGGGAGGAGGTTTAAAGGGGATCAAAGGGGTAAATTTTTCACACAAAAAATAGTGGGTATCTGGAATGAGCTGCCTGAGGAGGTGGTGGAGGCAGGTACAGTAGCAACATTTAAGAGGCAACTAGACAGGTACTTGAATGAGCAAGGCATAGAGGGATATGGAATTAATGCAGGCAGGTGGGATTAGTATACATAGGCATTATGGTCGGCATGGACGCGGTGGGCCGAAGGGCCTGTTTCTATGCTGTACGACTCTATGACTCTATGAATGGAGAGTTACATAATACAAATATTGTGCATAAAGTCAATTCAAGTCTCTTCTAGCAGTGCAGTCGCCAAGCATGATTGACAGGAAAATTACCCAATCAAATCCCTTCTAGCTGGGATTTGTGGCGTCACTGTTTGTCGACATTATTTTAAAACTGGTTTTAAGGAGATGTTTGCAATGGAATAAAATTAACAGTAATAATTGAGGACTGCAGTACGGATTACTTATATTAAACAATTGTTTCTTGTCTGCAGATTTTTTTAAAAAGTTATCCATATTGAGCAAACACTTAGTTTTGCTATGTGATTGCTGGTATTGCTTCAGTTTACCTTGGCTTTTTAAGTTACTTTCAAAAGAAAGAAAACTGGTTATAGCATCAATTTATTAGCAATATATGAGTATGATATTCAATCTATAAAAATGAATTTGGTGTTTGATAAAGCAGCAACTTTTGCCAGTTATGTTAGTCTAGGAGAACCTGTTGACTTCTTTTGATAACAGAAGTAGCTGTGTATCAACCTCAGCTGCACTTAAGCTAGTTCCTTCCTTCCCAATAACTTTCACATCAAAGTGGGAAAACATAATGTACAATTTATTAATGGCTCATTGGCTCTAGACCAAAGGGCTTGGGCTCTCTGTGCAGCATGCTTCGCCTCAGTATGAACATCTAATCAAGATTGCTCAAGCCCCCACAATAACAGCCAAATGCAATTCAACAACCGTAAGCCTTTGAAGTCCTATTGTAGAATTCTGTACCCGAGCCTGGGATAATAACATGCCATGATTGCAAGCTTTGTTGTATATTCTCTGTGGAGAAGTAATTACGGACTCGATTTAACAGAAAGAACATTACACAGCTTATCATGCTCAAAATGTAATTTCATTTGATCATTTCTCAATTTGATTAGTATCATTAGAATAGCTCATAAAAGATGTTGTAAGAAACATGGGCAGAGGTCAAGGCCTGCGTCACAGTGAAAGAGGTAATGAGGACTATGTTGCGATTGTGTCTGAGCAATCAACACCTACAATAGATGCAGCTTCTGCAGTACTTTCTAGCAGTGTACTTTCTCAGTGTTGTGACTACAGTGCATTTTGAAATGCTGAGCATAGTATAGGTTTTATTCAATATAGTGGTTTGGACTGTTGAGTCATTGCAGTGCTTGTTGTAAAAAATATTTAGGGCTGAATTTTTCCAGCGCCACCCCCCCCCCCCCCCCCACCCGACTTCAGGAGTCGTGGCTGGGGGGCCCAGAAAATAATTCCGGGAGAGGCCCATTACGGGCCTCGACACTGGGAAGGTTATGCCCCATGTTACCGGTGGCTGCGAGGCCTCAGGGTGGCCTCCCCGCCGCTCAGTGGCAGAGCCTTAATTTAAATATTTAAATAAATGTTAATGCATGCATAAACACTTACCTTGTCCCGACGACTGTCCCAAGCCGATATTCTGTCCGGTGGCCAGAGCTCCTGCGCCTCCGGATCTCCATTCGGAGATCCGAGGCGTGACACTAATGGGGAGGGGGGAAGAGTGAATTTTTCAGGGCGGGGTGGGGAGTGAGGAAAACTGTTCCTACTGGTTGCAGGGATGGTGGGAAGGGGTTGAGGGTCAAAGGTAATGAGGTTCAGGGAGGAAAGTTCGGGATCGCAAAAAAATTTTTTTGTGGGGGGAAGAGGGCAATTTATATATTGAGTACTCAGTTGGGGGTGGGAGAGGGGATTCAAAGTGACATTAAAATTCTATTTCAGTTTTTTGAACAACGGTACCTTTAAACATTTAAATTAAACTGAAGGGCTTGAAGCCCTTTAAAAATGGCACCAGTGCCTGCGCGGTGGCGCTGGAGGCAGAGCGCATGCCCCCTTTACATCATTGGGGGCGGGAATTCCGCCCACTCCATGCTAATGAGCCGCCGTGCGAAATATCGCGGTGGCGCACATCTCGCGTGTGCGCCACACTGTCTTGGAAGTTCGCCACTGAGAACACAGAAAGCTATGAAAATTCAGCCCTTAGAGTCCAAAAATTATCTTCAACAATGAGAACTTGCTGTGTCAAGCAACTGCAAAAATTACTTCACAGAATCATAGAATTGTTACAAGTCAAAAGGAGGCCATTTGGCCTGTTGTGTCTGTGCTGGCTCTCCGAAAGAGCAGCTTATCTTGTGCCACTCCCTGACCTTCTCCCCGTAGCCCTGCACGTTCTTCCTTTTCAGATAACAATCCAGTTCCCTCTTGAATGCCTCAATTGAACCGCATCCTCACAGCTCCAGCGACCCGGGTTCAATTCTGGGTACTGCCTGTGTGGAGTTTGCAAGTTCTCCCTGTGTCTGCGTGGGTTTCCTCCGGGTGCTCCGGTTTCCTCCCACATGCCAAAGACTTGCAGGTTGATAAGTAAATTGGCCATTATAAATTGCCCCTAGTATAGGTAGGTGGTAGGGAAATATAGGGATAGGTGGGGATGTGGTAGGAATATGGAATTAGTGTAGGATTAGTATAAATGGGTGGTTGATGGTCGGCACAGACTCGGTGGGCCGAAGGGCCTGTTTCAGTGCTGTATCTCTAAAACTAAAACTAAAAACTAAAACTGAACCTGCCTCCACCATACCCTCAAGCAGTGCATTCCAGATCCTAACCACAAACTGTGTAAAAGTTTTTCCTCATAACGTTATTGCTTCTTTTGCCAATTACCTGAAATCTGTGCTCTCTTGTTCTCGATCCCTCCACCAATGGGAACAGTTTTTCCCTATGTACCCCGCCCAGATTCCTCTTGATTTTGAATACCTCTAACAAACCTCCTCTCAACCTTCTCTTCTCCAGAGAAAACAGTCCCAACTTCTCCAATCTATCCACGAAACTGAAGTTCTTCATCCCTTGAACCATTCTCGTGAACCTTTTCTGCACTATCTCCAATGCCTTCACATCTTTCCTAAAGTGTGGTGCCCAGAACTGGACACACAAACACAGAAACTAGGAGCAGGAGTAGGCCATTCGGCCCTTCGAGCCTGCTGCGCCATTCATTATGATTATGGCTGATCATCCAACTCAGTAGCCTGTTCCTGCTTTCGCCCCATACCCTTTGATCCCTTTAGACCCAAGAGCTATATCTAACTCCTTTTTGAAAACATACAATGTTTTGGCCTCAGCTGCTTTCTGTTGTAGCGAATTCCACAGGCTCACCACTCTCTGGGTGAAGGAATTTCTCCTCATCTCAGTCCTGAAAGGTTTACCCCCGTATCTTAGACTATGCCCCTGGTTCTGGACTCCCCCACCATCGGGAACATCCTTCCTGCATCTACCCTGTCAAGTCCTGTTAGAATTTTATAGGTTTCGATGCGATTCCCCCTCACTCTTCTGAACTCCAGTGAATATAATCCTAACCGACTCAATCTCTCCTCATATGTCAGTCCCACCATCCCAGGAATCAGTCTGATTAACTTTTGCTGCACTCCCTCTATAGCAAGAACATCCTTCCTCAGATAAGGAGACCAAAACTGCACACAATATTCCAGGTGTGACTTCACCAAGGCCCTGTATAATTGCAGCAAGACATCCCTGCTTCTGTACTTGAATCCTCTCGCTATGAAAGCCAACGTACCATTTGCCTTTTTTACCACCTGTTGCACCTGCATGCTTACCTTCAGCGACTGGTGTACGAGAACACCCAGATCTCGCTGCATATTCCCCTCTCTGTTTATAGCCAAACAGATAATAATCTGCCTTCCTGTTTTTGCTACCAACGTGGATGACCTCACATTTATCCACATTATACTGCATCTGCCATGCATTAGCCCACTCACTCAACTTGTCCAAATCACCCTGAAGCCTCTCTGCATCCTCCTCACAACTCACCCTCCCACACAGTTTTGTGTCATCTGCAAATTTGTAGATATTACATTTAGTTCCCTCATCTAAATCATTAATGTGTATTGTGAATAGCTGGGGTCCTAGCACCGATCCCTGCGGTACCCCACTAGTCACTGCCTGCCATTCAGAAAAAGACCCATTTATCCCTACTCTTTGTTTCCTGTCCGCCAACCAATTTTCTATCCATCGCAATACACTACCCCCAATCCCATGCGCTTTAATTTTACATGCTAATCTCTTATGTCGAAAGCCTTCTGAAAGTCCAAATAAACCACACCTGCTGGTTCCCCCTCATCAACGCTACTAGTTAGGTCCTCGAAGAATTCTAGTAGATTTGTCAAGCATGCTTTCCCTTTCATAAATCCATGCTGACTCTGCCTGATTCTACCACTGTTCTCTAAGTGCTCTGCTATAAAATCTTTGATAATGGACTCTAGAATTTTCCCCACTACCGACGTCAGGCTGACTGGTCTATAATTCCCTGCTTTTTCTCTACCTCCCTTTTTAAATAGTGGGGTTACATTAGCTACCCTCCAATCTGTAGGAACTGTTCCAGAGTCTATAGAATCTTGGAAGATGACCACCAATGCATCCACTATTTCTAGGGCCATTTCCTTAAGTACTCTGGGATGTAGATTATCAGGCCCTGGGGATTTATCGGCGTTCAATCCCATCAATTTCCCCAACGCTATTTCTCTACTAATATTGATTTCTTTCAGTTCCTCTCTCTCACTAAGCCCTGTGTTCCCCAACATTTCTGGTATGATATTTGTGTCCTCCTTTGTGAAGACAGAACCAAAGTATGCATTTAGTTGGTCAGCCGTTTCTTTGTTGCCCATAATAAATTCCCCTGTTTCTGACTGTAAGGGACCTACATTTGTCTTCAACAATCTTTTTCTCTTCACATACCTATAGAAACTTTTACAGTCAGTTTTTATGTTCCCCACAAGCTTGCTCTCGTACTCTATTTTCCCCTTCTTAATTCATCCCTTGGTCCTCCTTTGCTGAATTCTAAACTGCTCCCAATCCTCAGGTCTGTTGTTTTTCCTGGCAAATGTATATGTCTCTTCCTTGGATCTAATCCTATCTCTAATTTCCCTTGTAAGCCATGGTTTGGCTACCTTTCCCATTTTACTTTTGTGCCAGACAGGGATAAACAATTGTTGCAGTTCATTCATGTGCTCTTTAAATGTTTGCCATTGCCTATCCACAGTCATCTCTTTAAGTAACGTTTCCCAATCCTTCATAGCCAACTCGCGCCTCATACCTTCGTAGTTTCCTTTACTAAGATTCAGGACCCGAGTCTCAGAATTAACTTCGTCACTCCCCATCTTGATGAAGAATTCTACCATATTTTGGTCGCTCGCCCCCAAGGGGTCTCGCACCACTAGATTGTCAATTATTCCTCTCTCATTACACAATACCTAGTCTAGGATGGCCTGCTTTCTAGTTGGTTCCTCAACGTATTGGTCCAGAAAACCATGCCATATACACTCCAAGAATTCCTCCTCTGCAGTGTTGTGACTAATTTGATTTGCCCAATCTATATGCAGATTAAAGTGACCCATAATTACAGATGTTCCTTTATCGCATGCGTCTCTAATTTCCTGTTTAATGCCATTCCCAACATCACCACTACAGTTTGTGGGTCTATATACAACCCCCACTAACATTTTTTGCCCCTTAGTGTTTCTCAGCTGTACCCATACAGATTCCACATTGTCAGAGCTAATATCTTTCCTCACTATTGCGTAAATTTCCTCTTTAACCAGCAATGCAACTCCACCGCCTTTTGCTTTTTGTCTGTCCTTCCTAAATACTGAATGTCCCTGGATGTTCATTTCCCATCCCTGGTCACCTTGCAGCCATGTTTCCGTAATCCCGAATATATCATACCCGTTTGCATCCATTTGCGCGATTAATTCATCCGCTTTATTGCGAATGCTCTGCGCCTTAAGGCACAAAGCCTGAAGGCTTGTCTTTTTAACATTACTTGTCCCCTTCTCACTATTTTTCGCTGTGGCCCTGTTTGATTCTGGCCCTTGATTTCTCTGCCTATCACTTTTCTTATTCCCCTTACTGTCTTTTGTTCTTGTCTTTGATCCACCCTCCTCTGACTCCTTGCAAAGGTTCTCATCCCCCTGCCATTTTAGTTTAAACCCTCCCCAACCACTCTAGCAAATACTCCCCCTAGGACATCAGTCCCGGTCCTGCCCAGGTGTAACCCATCCAGTTTGTACTGGTTCCACCTCCCCCAGAACCGGTCCCATTGCCCCAGGAATCTAAAACCCTCCCCCTCGCACCATCTCTTCAGCCACGTATTCATCCGATATATCCTGCTATTTCTACTCTGACTAGCACGTGGCAGTGGTAATAATCCTGAGATCGCTACCTTTGAGGTCCTACTTTTCAACTTACTTCCTAGCTCCCTATGTTCTGCATTCAGGAGCTCATCCTTTTTTTTTACCTATTTCGTTTGTACCAATGTGTACCACAACCACTGGCTGTTCACCCTCCCCCTTCAGAGTTTCATGTAACCACTCTCAGACATCCTTTACCCTAGCACCAGGGAGGCAGCATACCATACTGGAGTCTCTTTTGCGGCCACAGAAACGCCTATATATTCCACTTACACTTGAATCCCCTATAACTATTGCATTCCCACACTTTTTACTTCTCCCCTGTGCAGCAGAGCCAACCGTGGTGCAATGAATTGGGCTGTTGCTGCTTACCCCTGAGAGGCCATTCCCCCTAGCAGTATCCAAAGCAGTATACCTGTTTTGCAGGGGAATAGCCACAGGAGATTCCTGAACTGCCTGCCTAGTCCTCTTGCTCTGCCTGGTGGTCACCCGTTCCCCTCCTGCCTGTGGGGACTGAGCCTGCGGTGTGACCAGCTCTCTATACGTGTTAACCACGATACTCTCTGCCTCGTGGATGCTCCACAGTGTCCCCAGCTGCCGCTCCAGCTCCGAAACCCGGGCTTCCAGGAGCTGCAGCTGGACACACTTACTGCACACATGCTGGTCCCGGGCGCTGCAAATGTTCCCAGCTTCCAACATGGAGCACGAGGAGCACACCACGGCTTTGAGCTCTCCTGCCATGACTTAACCCTTTAAATTAAATTAAACCTTCTGGAAGATCTTAATGTCCAATAATATCAGTTACACTAGGGCCCTTCTTTCCTGGTCCTCATTAGTACAGAACTCCCTAAAAAAAAAACACTACTTACTATATTTGAAATAAACTTTAAACTTTTAAACTTTTCTTACCTGAGATACTTACTCAGCTATTTAGAGCTATTCCCTAACAGCAGTTACTCACCAACCAATCACCTTGCAGCTCTCCTGTGACGTAACTGTTAGTTTTTTTTCGAAGTGTCGGTGCGCTGGAAGAGCTCCTCTGCTCTCCGCTCCTGGAAGGTAAGAAACTGGGCCTCGATCATCGGGTTTGATTTATTGGCTCCGCTCTCGGCATTCTCCCCACAGGTCCGCTCCTCTCCTCTCCTCTCCGCTCCCGGAAGGTAAGAAACTGGGCCTCGATCCTCAGGTTTGATTTATAGGCTCCGCTCTCGGCGTTCTCCCCACAGGTCCGCTCCGCTCCCCTCCGCTCTCGGAAGGTAAGAGACACAATACTCCAGTTGAGGCTGACCAGTGTTCTATACAAATTTAACACAACTTACTTGCTTTTGTACTCTCTGCCCTTATTAATGAAGCCTAGGCTGCCGTATGCTCTATTAACTGCACTCTCAACTTGTGCTGCCACCCTCAATGATTTATGCACATGTATACTCAGTCCCTCTGCTTCTACACCCCCTTTTGAATTACACACTTTATATTGTCTCTCTGTGTTTTTCCTACCAAAAGGAATCATTTCACACTTCTCTGCATTAAATTTCATCTGCCACTTGTTTTTCCATTCCACCAACCTGTCTATGTCCTTTTGAAGTGCTACACTATCCTCCTCACAGTTCACAATCATGTTTTCATGATCATGATCACCAATTCAGGTGAATATCAGTATTCTAGCTTGCATTGAATTGCTTTAGTTCCAGCTGCAAAATTTCCTTCCTGAATCAAACCAAATGTAAAGCTCCATTTTGTGGGATTTTAAAATTAAATTAGAATTAACATTACCTGTGCAAAAAGAATATAAGGAGCAGAAAAAAACAGTGTGGGGCTCCCCTGCTGATTGGGTTTAATATCACAGGGGGAGTTCAGCTTTTGCTAATTCCATATACTGATGGCAGGTTTGTGCACTATTTCATAACTAAAGCATTACTATAATATTTTTGTATATAATGCTTACCTTTCCCTGACTAGATTTTTCTTGAATGCTGATCAGCACCTAGGTTTAATTTTGCAGTGGTATGTGTTTGAGGTACCTGTGTCCATCAAACAATATTGTCAAATGTCAGATCTCATCATTTTGCCTGCAACATTTTTGTGTCAGTCACGATTGGTTGACATGTTATGTTCATAAATGGGCAAAAAATCATAATTAAATGTAGGTTGGAAACCTACAAATCACTAAGTTATAAATGGGAATGTAAATGGCTAATCATTAAGTTTACACGACTACAAATCAAAAAATGGATATTGCAACAGCTACCAATAAAGAAAGGAGACCAGAAACCAAATAAATCTCACAATCTTTAAAATAAAATTGTTGGGCCTGAATTTGATGGAACGGCACATACTTTTATTCAGACTTTGCAGCCGCCTGTTGTATCGATCAATATTTGTGCTGTAATTTGCTGGAACATCGATCCATCTGTGGTGTATCAAGAACCTCGTGGACCAAATACAGATACAACTGAGGAAGAAACCAGGAAATGGGAAAGGACTTGGCTTTGCGGAGAAGTTCTGAATAAAAGTGCTGAATTGGATTTTACAAAACGTCTTGCTGAAATACCATAAGTATTGTTGTGGAGAAAAAGTAGTAATTAAGGAACAATACAAAAAGGAAAAGATTAAACTAAAGTTTTATATATTTGTCTTCATAATATAAAGGCATTGTTGAAATAGGTGGAATGAAATGATGATCAGTAATTCTCCTGTATTGCTGGCAGACATTTATTCAAGTCTGCAATGTGAGGGGAAAATTCTTTATTTGTTAATCTGAAGTTGGTCAGGAAAATATTTACTTATTTTCCAATAACCAGTTGGAAAGCAATTACTTCAAAAAACAAAGAGCAAAGAACAGTACAGCACAGGAACAGGCCATTTGGCCCTCCAAGTTTGCACCAATCATGATGCCTGTCTAAACTAAAACCTTCTGCACTTCTGGGGACGTATCCCTCTATTCCCTATTCATGTATTTGTCAAGATGCCTCTTAAACGTCACTATCGTACCTGCTTCCACCACCTCCCCCAGCAGCAAGTTCCAGGCAGTCACCGCCCTCTGTGTAAAAAACTTGCCTCGCACATCCCCTCTAAACTTTGCCCCTCGCACCTTAAACCTATGTCCCCTAGTAATTGACTCTTCCACCCTGGGAATGGGGAGATATCTTAAAAACTTCTTTACAAATTCATTAAACGGAGCTATGCACGTCTCCACTTCCCACCCCAGCTCTCCATGCAGCAGTATAATTTCTGGCTCGCTGTGAGCTACAGGAGTGAATTCTGTCTCACTGCATATTTTGTCCCTTGTATACCAGACATAATATTTTGTTATAGATTTAAAATGATATTTCAGAAATAGAGATAATGTCAGTCACTTAATGCTGGATGCTTCTAACCTGGAACTTGAAACTAAAAGTACATTGTAGCTTGAGCAATTTTCTCAAAATACCAGGTCTGGCAGCAGATGTGAAGAGAGAAACAGTTAATGTTTCAAGGGTGAGATGAAAGGCCACAGGCCTGAAATGTTAATTCTGCTTCCATTTCCACTGTGCTGCCAGATCTGCTGAGCATTTGTAGCATACTCTGTTTTTATTACAAATTTCCAGCATCCGCAGTATTTTGCTTTTGTGTTGTGTTGTGTGGGCAATTTTCCCATTCAGTAAGAATGAAACTAACTAATCTGACCTTATGTTGGAGGGAAGGTTATTGATGCAGAAGCTGACGATAGTTAGCCCTAGGACACAGCCCTAAGGAACTCCTGTAACGATGTCCTGGGGCTGAGATGATTGGCCTCCAACAACCACAGCCAGCTTCCTTTGTGCTAGGTATGACTCCAGGGAGTGAAGAGTTTTTCCCCTGATTCCCATTGACTCCAATTATGCAAGAGCTCCTTGATGCCACACTCAGTCAAATGTTGCCTTGTTGTCAAGAGTAGTCATTTTCACTTTACCTCTGGAATTCAGGTTTTATGTCCATGTTTGGACCTCATGTTGTAATGAGGTCTGAAGCTGAGTTATGTGTGGAAAAAATATCATGATCAAATTATATTGGCATTTGCAACCATAAAAGATTTTAAGTTTTGTTGAGTATGTTTTGCATAAAATCATATCAGCTCTCTAATTATGTCTGTGTTGCAATGGCGACACGGTCCAATATACATTACCTGTAGTAGCTAGTGATCCATCTTAGACTTCTCGAGTATACACAAGAACATTTTTAGGCTTGACCACATTAAAAGATCATATCATATATGAGGAATGAATTGACTTTGTAAACTTATTTAATCATTATTTTACTGAAAAGTATGATTCCAGTATATCTATCATTAGCCTAGTTATTGATTGGAATTATAGATTGGAAAATAGCAAATGTAACTTCTTTATTCAAAAAGGGAGGGAGACAGAAAGCAGGCCAGTTAGCTTAACATCTGTCGTAGGAAAAATGTTAGAAGCTATTATTAAAGACATTATAGCAGGGCAGTTAGAAAAGTTCAAGGTAATCAGGGAGAGTCAGTGTGGTTTTGTGAAAGGCAATTAATGTTCAACCAGTTAATTGCAGTTATTTTAAGAAGTAACATATGCTGTGGATAAAGGGGAATCGGTGGATATACTGTACTTAGATTTCTAGAAGGCATTTGATAAGGTGCCGCATCAAAGGTTATTGCAGAAAATAAAAGCTCATGGTGGAGGGGGTAATATATTGGCATGGATAGAAGATTGGCTAGCTAACAGGAAACTGAGAGAAGGCATAAATGGGTCATTTTCTAGTTGTCAAGATGTGTGTCACATGAATCAGTGCTGGACCTCAACTTTTTAGAATTTATATAAGTGACTTGAATGAAGGGACCGAAGGTATGATTGCTAAATCTGTTGATGACACAAAGATAGGTAGGAAAGTAAGTTGTGAAGAGGACATAAGGAGGCTAAAAAAGGATATAGATAGGTTAAGTGAGTGGGCAACGGTCTGACAAATGGAGTATAATGTGGGAAAATGTGAAATTGTCCATTTTGGCAGAAAGAATAAAAAGAAGCGCACTATCTAAATTGTGCGAGATTGCAGAACTCTGCAAAGGGATTTGGGTGTCCTAGTGCCTGAATTGCAAACAGTTAGTATGCAGGTACAGCAAGTAATTAGGAAAGCTATTATTTATTGCGAGGGGAATTGAATACAAAACTAGGGAGGTTATGCTACAGTTATACAGGACGTTGTTGAGACCACATCCAGAGTACTGTGTACCGTATTGGTCACCTTATTTAAGGAAGGATGTAAATGCGTTGCAAGCAGTTCAGAGAAGGTTTACTAGATGAATACCTAAAATGGGCAAGTTCTCTTGAGGAAAGGTTGGACAGGCTAGGCTTGTATCCCCTGGAGTTCAGAAGAGTAAGAGGTGACTTGATTGAAACATGTAAGATCCTGAGGAGTCTTGACAGGGTGGATGTGGAAAGGATGTTTCGCCTCATGGGAGAATTTAGAACTAGGGGGTCACTGTTTAAAAATAGGGGGTCGCCCATTTAAGACAAAGATGAGGAGAAATCTTTTCTCTGAGGGTCATGAGTCTTTGGAACTCTCTCAAAAGGCAGTGGAAGCAGAGTCTTTGGATATTTTTAAGGCAGAGGTAGATAGATTCTTGGTAAGCAAGGGGGTGAAAGGTTATCGGGTAGGCAGGAATGTGGAGTTGAGGTTACAACTCGATCAGCCATAATCTTGTTGAATGGCGGAGCAGGCTCGACGGGCCGAGTGGCCTACTCCTCTTAGTATCATGTGAACATATGAATTGATTTGTCAAATGCTACATTTTCATCTTGCATTGATATTCAATAGGTGAAGGATACTTGAAAACTCGATGCATTTTATTGTTTTATTTTAGCCAGGTCTACTAGCTAACTGAAGTTTGATGTTGTGTAACCGCGTGTTCAGAAAAGCTTTTAATATTAGCTGCATGCAGTGAAGAACCCTCTACTTATTGACAAACACTACAATGGTTTAAAGCCAAGGAATCAACAATTAAATGAGACATCCATTAAAACAGCTACAAAATTATTTGAACACTAGACTTGTCACATTTTTCAATCAGTGTGTAAAATGTCCTTTTGAACATGGTATTTGGCTGTTGGATTTGTAGGATATTGGTATTGACCAGGGACTAATAATTAAAGCATGAAAATATAACATTCAGTCAAAACTGTTCTCCGAGTAATGTTGATGCAAGCAATTATTTTTCACCTCATTTATTTTTCAAGCACAGGGTTACAGAGGGGAATGAAAAACTGTTTTTTGTTCCCTTGTAACTTAAAGCTCTCTGCTCCAGTATAAATTTAAGTGCTAAGATAAAAGTTTCTAAAAAACCTGTGTTTTAACATAAATTGCTGTAGTGAAGGTTAATTAAACATCTTGGGTGTTTTATAGTGCTTATCAAAATGAGTGATGTCAGTGTTGCTATGCTGAATGTTTACCTGCTCCGGATACTCAGTGTCACATTAAGTAGTCCCAAAGTTCAGAAACAGGGCTATTCATTGATAATGCATAGTGTTCATCTCCATTCACAATTTTTCAGACAATGAAACAGTTGTTCCCAAGTACAATAAGGCCTGGACAACATCCAGGCTTGGCTGTTCAGTAGAAAGTAACATTCACACCACACAAGTGCCTGGCAATGACCTTCTCCAACAGGAGAGCACCTAACTGCCTCTGTCTCCCCTTGACATTCAGTGGCATTACCATTGCTGAAATCCGCCCCCCCCCCCACCTTTTTTTTGTGTGTGGGGGGAGGGTGTTCATGCATACATAGTGAAGATGAAAGTGAAGGGATTTATTAAGTTTTTTGTTACATTTTTACTGACAGCGATGTCATTAAAATCATAGAATAGTAGAGCACAGAACAGTGTTATTCAGCGTTAGTCTCATTCCCCCACTCTTTCCCCATATCCCTATAGTTTTTTTTCTCCATCAAATATTTATTCAATTCCCTTTTGAAAACAACTATTGAATCTGCTTCCACCAACCTATCAGGCAATGCATTCCAATCCTAACCACTCATTGTGTAAAAATGTTTTTCATCATGGCACATCTGGTTCTTTTGTCAATTGCCTTTAAATCTGTGCCTTCTGGTTATCAACCCGTCAGCCATTGAAAACAGTTTCTCTTTATTTACTCTATCTAAACCCTTCATGATTTTCTCCACCTATATCAAATCTCATAGCCTTCCTTGCTCTAAGGAAAGCCATCCCATCTTCTTGGATCTTTCCACATAACTCTAATCCCTTATCTCTGGAACCATTCTAATAAATCTCTTCTGTACCCTCTCCAAAGCCTTCACGTCTTTCCTAAAGTCTGGTGCCCAGATTGGACACAATAGTCCAGCTGGGGCCAAACTAGTGTTGTGTAATAGGTTTAGCATAACTTCCTGGATTTTGATACTCCGTGACTCTATTTATAAAGCTGGTGTGAAGTTGCTCTGTTTGAGTGGTAGACATGAACTAACCTGGCCATAGGAGGTTAAGGCAAGGCATTTCAAGTCTAAATATCCTATTAATGATGTGTTAATTACTGCTAAACAACCTCTCTGGCACTGAAAATTAACTATTACAATTGTGCAGTCTCATTACTTCAGGCTATAATTGTTGGAAATTTTAAAAATGCTAAATTAATTTTTTTTTTTTTATCTTATTTTCACTCTCTAAATCCAATCTTTCTTTCCCTCTCATTATTTCTCTTTCTGTATCTGATTTGACATTGAATTCATCCACTCTAATTAACACTTCTTTCAAGTCATTGCACTATTTATTTCACAATCTTTCGATCTGATTGGTTAAGGAGATACACAGTTGCATGCCTGTTCACTCAGGATGCCCTACATCAAATCCTGTCCCAATATAGTCAGTTTATATTTTGGTAATTCATTATGTAAAACTTAATGTAATTTATATTGCAGCTCCTATTCTAAAAGGCATTAAGGTGGACAAGTCCCCAGGTCCGGATGGGATCTATCCCAGGTTACTGTGGGAAGCGAGAGAGGAAATAGTTGGGGCCTTAACAGATATCTTTGCAACATCCTTAAACACGGGTGAGGTCCCGGAGGACTGGAGAATTGCTAATGTTGTCCCCTTGCTTAAGAAGGGTAGCAGGGAAAATCCAGGTAATTATAGACCGGTGAGCCTGACGTCAGTGGTAGGGAAGCTGCTGGAGAAGATACTGAGGGATAGGATCTATTCCCATCTGGAAGAAAATGGGCTTATCAGTGATAGGCACCATGGTTTTGTGCAGGGAAGGTCATGTCTTACCAACTTAATAGAATTCTTTGAGGAAGTGACAAAGTTGATTGATGAGGGAAGGGCTGTAGATGTCATATACATGGACTTCAGTAAGGCGTTTGATAAGGTTCCCCATGGTAGGCTGATGGAGAAAGTGAAGGCGCATGGGGTCCAAGGTATACTAGCTAGATGGATAAAGAACTGGCTGGGCAACAGGAGACAGAGAGTAGCAGTGGAAGGGAGTTTCTCAAAATGGAGACGTGTGACCAGTGGTGTTCCACAGGGATCCGTGCTGGGACCACTGTTGTTTGTGATATACATAAATGATTTGGAGGAAAGTATAGGTGGTCTGATTAGCAAGTTTGCAGACGACACTAAGATTGGTGGAGTAGCAGATACTGAAGGGGACTGTCAGAGAATACAGCAGAATATAGATAGACTGGAGAGCTGGGCAGAGAAATGGCAGATGGAGTTCAATCAGGGCAAATGCGAGGTGATGCATTTTGGAAGATCCAATTCAAGAGTGAACTATACAGTAAATGGAAAAGTCCTGGGGAAAATTGATGTACAGAGAGATTTGGGTGTTCAGGTCCATTGTTCCCTGAAGGTGGCAACGCAGGTCAATAGAGTGGTCAAGAAGGCATACAGCATGCTTTCCTTCATCGGACGGGGTATTGAGTACAAGAGTTGGCAGGTCATGTTACAGTTGTATAGGACTTTGGTTCAGCCACATTTGGAATACTGCGTGCAGTTCTGGTCGCCACATTACCAAAAGGATGTGGATGCTTTGGAGAGGGTGCAGGGGAGGTTCACCAGGATGTTGCCTGGTATGGAGGGCGCTAGCTATGAAGAGAGGTTGAGTAGATTAGGATTATTTTCATTAGAAAGACGGAGGTTGAGGGGGGACCTGATTGAGGTGTACAAAATCATGAGAGGTATAGACAGGGTGGATAGCAAGAAGCTTTTTCCCAGAGTGGGGGATTCAATTACAAGGGGACACGAGTTCAAAGTGAAAGGGGAAAAGTTTAGGGGGGATATGTGTGAAAAGTTCTTTATGCAGAGGGTGGTGGGTGCATGGAACGCATTACCAGCGGAGGTGGTAGACGCAGGCACGATAGCGTCTTTTAAGATGTATCTAGACAGATACATGAATGGGCAGGAAGTAAAGAGATACAGACCCTTAGAAAATAGGCGACAGGTTTAGATAGAGGATTTGGATCGGCGTAGGCTTGGAGGGCCGAAGGGCCTGTTCCTGTGCTGTAATTTTCTTTGTTCTTTGTTCTTTGTTCCTGGTCTCTGAGCAGTCCCTGTAGAATGCAGTGCACACCCAACAGATTTGAGTTGTTGTTGGTTGTGTGCTAAACTTAGTCCCGTGACAAGCTAGCTCTGTGTCTATGTACACAGAACTCTGCTCTTTAACTAGTTGTATTTTAACATTAGGAAAGAGCTAATGAGAGGATAGGCTCCCTACTAATGTTAAATATTAAAATTCCACTTTTTATACTCAGTTTTGCACTAGGATGAAGTTATACCTTTGATGGAACAGTATTTTCTACGAGCTATCTCAACCCTTTGTGCAGTCTGAGTCAAATTGGGATTTTGATTCCCAAGCTTGACTTGTGTTTTTGCACCAATTTGAATCTTGCACAACTGAATTATGTAAATGAAGTAATTTAACAGTATCATTCAATTATTTTCATTCTTCAGAGTGCTTTACTTGTCTAACTAGATGATCACTAGGTGGTATTTTACCATCTTATGTTACGACCAATGGGGGAGGATTGCACTGTTTATTCTAGTTCCACTTCTCCATGGGTCACAACATATGTTTAAATTTTTTCCTACTTACGATACAATCATAGACTCTATTTTTTACCGCAGAATGAAACATACGAACCAGGTTTCTTTAATAAACAACAAACTTTTCAGGTTATTATAAAACAAGTCTTAACCAGTAATGCAGTAAAGCATAAACACACAGATTGAAATATTAAAGTTCCCTTTTTACCTTAGCCCCTCATACTCACATACACCGGTTAACCGGAAAAATAAAAGGATTTGTGTTTTAGAGCTCGATTACAAAAAAAAGACAAAAAAAAAACCACTTGGGTTAAATACTTGCTAATTCTTGAAGGTGAAAGAGAAGACATGGAACGATGTCCTTTGTTTTAATTTGGCATCCCAAATGCATATAGACTTCCCTTGCCCTGTCACGGGGATATTCCTGGAACGGTTCTTTTCAGTCGATGTTTAAGATCACTTTGGGTAGGCTTCCAGGAAATGCAGCAACTGAGGTTTCAGACACAGGCCTTACAGGAGGAATGCAACCACAATTTCAGTCTGCTTCTTAAACTTGCATTTCAGCTCCTCTAGAGATGGAAAACTGGCAGGCTTTTTCAAACTGCTGGAACAGACTGAGTAGGGTGGTTTGTTCTTCTTGGCAAGTTTTCTCCAACAGTCTTTTCAAACCATTGCCCATTTCCCAATTCACTGAACTCACTGTACAAAGTGAAACCATAAACAATGTCACAAGAGACAAGTCTCCTGAACTCTATAAATCTTGCCCTGTCACTTCTCTGTAAACATCTTTCCCAAGTCAAGAACAACCCCAACTGGGTAATTATCTGCAGACAGGTGCCTTCTAGTAATTGTTGGTTTTCAAGCTCAGTCTGGGAACCTTCTAGTGACTTCCCTTTAAAGGAAAACACACAAAAGTTCCAGCATCTATGGAATCTTTTCAGTTTTGAAACATAAATCTTCAAAATTTACCAAAAAAAAGGAAGCACTCATAACACTCACCAAGAGCATGTATTTTGGCAGAGTCCATCATACAGTATATTATTCTGTTAAATATAAGGCAATACATTGGATTTACATTTGAACAATATTCAAAGGAAAATTTACTGCAGGACTATACTTTTTCCCCCCTTTGGCTGTTGGTTTAGAAATTATGCCTGGCAATAATTACAGAGCAATATTTAATAAATCAACACTTTATAATATTAGGTGACATCTCTGCTGAGTGTCTCTTAGCTCCTTTACTGACCACAGAAGTGCATTCTATTGCATGAGTGTGAGTCTCAGGACTACTGTCCAAATATAGAGACAACTTACTTCAGAAAGTCAAGGCACAACAAGGAGCCTTATTTTAGTTATCTAGCCAAACAGATTTTGGTTACCATTCAGATGGTAAGCAGCTGGCAGTGTGGCACAAGCATAACACATTATGGATTATTTTGGTAGAAGGTAGCATTGGAAAGGGCAACAAAGGCCACTTGACTGATTTTAATCTTTCCTTAAAATAGATACTGACTAAACTCATCACAGAAAGTTAAGCCTCGTGCATTCTAGACTATGTACCCATTAAACAGCATTGTACATCTCAGTTACTGCCAAGCAATCTCTTTGGCTCTGAAAACTAACTTTTACATGTGTGGAGCCTCATTCCTTCAGCTTTTAATTATTGCTGGAGAGTTTAAAAAAGTAAATACATTTTCTTTATCTCTCTCTCATCTCTCAATCCAATCATTCTTTCCCTCATTATTTCATTTTTGCTACCTGCTTTAACAATGAATTCAAGATTCTAATTATTCGCTATTCACCATTCCATACTTCCTGGTTCAGACTCTGCACTGCTCATTACAATCCTTCAATCTGATTCGATAAGGAGATAAGGCAACAAATAATACATAAAACCACTCATTTATTTAGTTGTAGTCACAAAATTTGAACTCAAAAGGACTGACAACACTCACATAATACATAGGATAAATATGCAATTTTAGTTATTTGCTATAAAGCAGTGGCCCTGATAATATGTTATATAGCATACAGTCCACTGATAATCAACTAACAATCCCATAAAATTGGTATAATGGTATGTACTTCCGTCTACCTCACTTCCATTGTCGTACGCAAGGCATTGCACCTGTGTATATGCACTTTTCTGGTGGTTCATATTCAAATCTTCAGTGAATTATAAGCATTTTTTAAAAATGTGATTCATTTGTATGTATTGTTTTTGGCAAGATGAAGGCAAACCAATCAAACAGCTCAAAAACAATTCAAATACTTTTTACTGTCAGCTTGCTGGCCATAGCTTAAAATCAAACTCTGATGTAACAAAATTATCAAAAGTTACACATTATACTATAAAGTCCCAGATTTTGTTGTAACACAGCATCTTGCGTCATGTTCCATTAGTTGTACTTTTTCCCAAATCCTTCCACTTGAAAAATTTTGCATCGCAGATTGCCGTAAGTGTGAGTTGATAGTGGCTGGGCAAAGTCAATGGGGCATCTCCAACATTGCTGCATAATGGCACCAACAGCAAAGAATGGGAAGAATAAGAAGAATCCTCTTCGGAAGCAATGAATACCTGTTACAGAGCAAGATCGAGGTATAGTAGTGGCAAATAGTGGATACCAAGGAAGCATTGGTAGTAGCTGAGAGGTAGAAAGAAACATTTAGCTGTGGCAAAATAGCAGAGGATGAAGTCCATCAAAATAAATTTTAACAATAAATAAAATTCAGTACTTAATTGCTATTAGTTACTTTTATCAAGAGATAAAGAATTGAACCATGCCGGACAGCCTAGAACCACGTGCAAACATGAGAGTTCCTAATGTTTCCGGCATTACAGGCAGTGTATCCGGAAAATCTTATGAGAAACATATCAGGTGTCACCAGATTTAGCATATGTGTGGACACAACTAAAGTTGAAATGTCCATAGGAAGTACTAACAGGTGACAAGATCTGATGTTTCACAACTTCTCAAATAGTAAAGCAGTCTGTGTCTGTGAGCAGCAAGACCTGGACGACCTTCAGGCTTGGGTCAATAAGTGGCAAGTAACATTTGTGTCACTTATGTGCTAAGCAATGACTATCTTGGACAAGAGAGAATCTAACCATATTCCTTGACATGTAATGACATAACCATTGTTGAACCCTGCCATCAACATCCTGGGGATCACCATTGACCAGAAACTTACCTGGACCAGCTACATAAACACAGTGGTTACAAGAGCAGGTCACGAGGTTTGAAATTCTGTGGCGAGTAACTAGCCTCCTGACTCCTCAAAACCTTTCTACCATCTACAATGCACAAGTTAGGAGTGTAATGAAATACTCTCCACTTGCCTGGATCAGTGCAACTTGCCAGGGCTTCTTCGATTGTACCTTCCAAACCCACAACCACTATTGCCTAGATAAACAAGCAAGATGGGCAGCAAGCCAATGGGAACACCACCACCGCCTGCAATTTTCCCTCCAAGTCACACACCATCCTGACTTGGAAATATATCGCTGTTCCTTCAATGTCATTGAGTAAAAACCCTGTAATTACCTCTCTAATAGCACTATGGGAGTACCTTTACCACATGGACTACAGCGGTTCAAAAAGGCGGATCATCACCACCTCCTCAAGGGCAATAGGGATGGGCAATAAATGCTGCCCTTGCCAGTGGTGCCCACATCCTGTGAATGAATTAAAAAAATATATAAGTTAATATATATTTAAGTACAGTGTATCTTCAGACCATTTTCGGCATATATTATACTCTGTTTTCAAACTTGGTCAATGACACTGGCACTTGTTTACTTTCATAGGTATCTACTGCTAAAAGTTCCAAATCCACGAATACTGATGAGTCTAGACAGAATACTATGGATGGCCGGGAGAACTACAATATTCAAATGAAGTGGAAACAAAGGGCACAGAGGTTGCAGGTTAGTTACAATTCTGACCATTTAATATGCAGTAAATATGGCAATTATCACTCACAATATAAAGCTTTTGATCAAACATCCAAACTTGATTTTTTTCCAACTGTAATGTGAAATTTTGAATGTGGTACAGCAATAGTTTTAATAATTGTCTGTCCTCAAGCACAGAATATGTGGCATTGATCATGTAGGCAGTCTGTAGTCCGTTGTAGTTAGAACAGTGAGTAGATGCATTACATATGGTATCGAAGCAGTGATTTCTCAGGGCCTCTTTTTTTTTTATTCATTCATGGGATGTGGGTGTTGCTGGCCAGGCCAGCATTTATTGCCCTTGAGAAGGTGGTGGTGAGCTGCCTTCTTGAACCGCTGCAGTCCATGCGGGGTAGGTACACCCACAGTGTTGTTAGGAAGGGAGTTCCAGGATTTTGACCCAGCGGCAGTGAAGGAACGGTGATATAGTTCCAAGTCAGGATGGTGTGTTACCCTCGAGGGGAACTGGCAGGTGGTGGTGTTCCGATGCATTTGCTGCCCTTGTCCTTCTAGTTGGTAGAGATCACGGGTTTGGAAGGTACTGTCTAAGGAGCCTTGGTGCATTGCTGTAGTGTATCTTGTAGATGGTACACACTGCTGTCACTGTGCGTCGGTGGCGGAGGGAGTGAATGTTTGTGGATGGGGTGCCAATCAAGCGGGCTGCTTTGTCCTGGATGGTGTCGAGCTTCTTGAGTGTTGTTGGAGCTGCACCCATCCAGGCAAGTGGAGAGTATTCCATCATAGTGGCGCAGTGGTTAGCACCGCAGCCTCACAGCTCCAGCGACCCGGGTTCAATTCTGGGTACTGCCTGTGTGGAGTTTGCAAGTTCTCCCTGTGTCTGCGTGGGTTTTCTCCGGGTGCTCCGGTTTCCTCCCACAAGCCAAAAGACTTGCAGGTTGGTAGGTAAATTGGCCATTATAAATTGCCCCTAGTATAGGTAGTTGGTAGGGAAATATAGGGGCAGGTGGGGATGTGGTAGGAATATGGGATTAGTGTAGGATTAGTATAAATGGGTGGTTGATGGTTGGGACAGACTCGGTGGGCCGAAGGGCCTGTTTCAGTGCTGTATCACTACAACTAAAACTCCTGACTTGTGCCTTGTAGATGGTGGACAGGCTTTGGGGAGTCAGGAGGTGAGTTACGTGCCACAGGATTCCTACCTCTGACCTGCTCTTGTAGCCACGGTATTTATATGGCTACTCCAGTTCAGTTTCTGGTCAATGGTAGCCCCTAGGATGTTGATAGTGGGGGATTCAGCGATGGTAATGCCATTGAATGTCAAGGGGAGGTGGTTAGATTCTCTCTTGTTGGAGATGTGCATTGCCTGGCACTTGTGTGGTGCACATGTTCCTTGCCACTTATCAGCCCAAGCCTGGATACTGTCCAAGTCTTGCTGCATTTCTACACAGACAGCTTCAGTATCTGAGGAGTTGTGAATGGTGCTAAACATTGTGCAATCATCAGCAAACATCCCCATTTCTGACCTTATGATTGAAGGAAGGTCATTGATGAAGCAGCTGAAGATGGTTAGGCCTCGGACACGACCATGAAGAACTCCTGCAGTGATGTCCTGGAGCTCAGATGTTTGACCTCCAACAACCACAACCATCTTCCTTTGCACTAGGTATGACTCCAACCAGCGGAGAGTTTTCCCTCTGATTCCCATTGACTTCAGTTTTACTAGGGCTGCTTGATGCCGTACTCGGTCAAATGCTGCCTTGATGCCAAGGACAGTCACTCTCACCTCACCTCTTGAGTTCAGCTCTTTTGTCCATGTTTGAACCAAGGCTGTAATGAGGTCAGGATCTGAGTGGCCCTGGCGGAACCCAAACTGAGCGTCACTGAGCAGGTTATTGCTAAGCAAGTGCTGCTCGATGGCACTATTGATGACACCTTCCATCACATTACTGATGATTGAGAGTAGGCTGATGGGGCAGTAATTAGCCGGGTTGGACTTGTCCTGCTTTTTGTGTACAGGACATACCTTGGCAATTCTCCACATTGTAGGGTAGATGCCAGTGTTGTAGCTGTACTGGAACAGCTTGGCTAGGGGCGCAGCAAGTTCTGGAGCACAGGTCTTCAGTACTATGGCCGAAATGTTGTCAGGGCTTGCAGACTATCTTCCCTTCAGCTGTGGTCATGGCAGACATGCTGTTCCATGTTCTGTGGACCTACATTCACAAGCTGCAGGACAATGAAATCTTGACTGAGCTAGGAATTAGTTCTTTCCCCTCTCTCTTTTTGTTCTCCAACAAAGGAGTGCTATTTGGACACTGGATTGTCCCATCTTGCATCGGGCATACGAAATGAAATGGAACAACTTGACAACTATTTATCCAATAGTTTCTTTTTACTTCCTGTGGGATAGTTCCAGTCCTACACTCAGTCACTGCCTGCAATGAGGTGATTGAAATCAGAAGCTCACCAAGTGCAGAATCATAGTTGCAGACCCACATGCCATCGCTCTGTGGCATAGCATAAAATAATAGAAATCACTGCATGTAAGAGGGCCATTCGGCCTTTTTGCTTTTTCAACATTCCTCAGATTGGCCTTTCAGCGTGTCATAGAGTTATACAGCATAGAAACAGGCCCTTCGGCCCACCGTGTCCACACCGGCTATCAAGCCTATCTATTCTAATCCCATTTTCCAGCCTGTATGCTATGGCGTTTCAAGTGCTCATCTAAATATTTCTTTAATGTTGTGAGGGTTCCTGCCTCTACTCCCCTTTAGGTAGTGTGTTCCAGATTCCAACCACCCTCTGGGTGAAAAAATGTTCCCTCATATCCCCTCTAAACCTCCTGCCCCTTACCTTAAATATATGCCCCTGGTTATTGTCACCTCCGCTAAGGGAAAAAGTTTCTTCCTATCTATCCTATCTATGCCCCTCATTGGTTGGACAAACATTTTGTGAATAGTATTACATTAAAGGGATGATACAAAGTCATAATGTCATTTCCTCAAACAGCTGTGATGGTCCCTAGCTAATCTTCCTTTATCTTTCTACACACTTTCAGCTTTCTACACAAGCTGAACTGAGGGGCTGGATCCATGGAAAACCCCTCGAACTGTATCGGGAAAATTTTTGTTTGCTGTAAAATGTATAAGGCATGAAAAATGAAATGGAACGGTTGTGAGGCAACTCACTCCTGCATTGAAGGAAACTGACCTCCTTTGCACTGTTTGTAATTTTTGACTTGGTGCTGTTTAGAACTGTTTTGTCATGTATTTTTTACAAATGTTTATGAATAAAGTATATTTTGGAAATATAAAAAAAAACTGTGATGTAGCAGTGTTCTTCTTGGTGCTAGGAATTTGCTTCTATTCCAGTGCTGCCCTTTCTCCCTTTGAATTATCTGCAAGCTCCCCTCCAAGCCATACACCATCCTGACTTGGAACTATGTCACGTTCCTTCACTGTCGCCGGGTTAAAATCCTGGAACTCCCTTCCTAACAGCACTCTTGGTATATCTACCCCATATGGACTGCAGCGGTTCAAGAAGGCAGCTCACCACCACCTTCTCGAGGGCAATTCAGGATGGGCAATAAATGCTGGCCTGGCCAGCAACGCCCACATCCTGTGAACGGATAAAAGAAATTATATTGATTAAACATACTACAAGATTTTGATTTTCAGCTACACTGTGGGCGATTTTCAAGTAGCGCCCAAAATCGGTGTGTATTCAACGAAGCAGACATTCAGACCACCCGTTTGTTGGACCAAGGTGTAGGGGAGGAAATCCCAGGAGGTGGCCTCTAGTAAAGGGACATAGGCGGAGCACTGCTGCTATTCCTAGCCTAGCAAAATTGAAAACTTACTGGGCCATTTATTGAGCAGCCTGCAGTGGCCTCTTTAATGACGATTAGTTTGGTTGGTGTACATCTGGTATAACTGGGCAGAGCATTTACAACACATTGCCTACTCATTTTGTCATGAATATTGCAATCAGCATCCTACAAACAGCATAGGATCCTGGTTTGCAAATTTACACAGGCTCCTGGTCATTTCGGCTTGCTGCTCCCCCATTTACGGTCCTGCCTGAAAATTGCATCAGGCGGGCCTTGGGCATCAATGGGGCTGCCGAGGTAACCTCACCTTCTCAGATGTTCAGTTGCAGGTCACTCATTATTCAGGCATGAAATGGACAGCCGTCAGTTGAAAATTGCCCATAATATTTTAGTATTAATCCACCATATATTTGCGTTTGTTTTTTTCAGAACCAGAAAGCAAAACAACTATCTACTAAGAAAAAAGGATTAACAAATGTAGTGAGAGAAAGACCCCCACGTCCTCCTGAGAAGCCCTCTACTAAACAGAAAATGCAGATAGCCCAGATTCGTGAAGAGCAGCCGCAACACTTTGAAAACGTGGTTCATCAAAATAAAAATACATCTGAGTTGCTAATAATTCAGCGAGATGACAACAGTGTCTTGTTGTCTCCTAGTAGTGACCGAACATTTACTTCATCTGTCAATCAAACTGGCCCTGCCTTCATTCCCAATTCTCAGCCTACAGTGAATCTGAACATTAATTTAAATACTTTGTCATCTGGTGGCAACACACAGACCACTGTTAAGCTGGTCCCATCACATCATCCAATGAGTCAAACATCTTCAGTTCACAGCAACCACAATGTTTATAGTACACCACAGCCTCAAAATTTTGTTCCATATTTTCAGGAATATCAAAAGAATCCTGAATCAAGGACCTCACGCTATCCACAGCAGTTCAATACCGACCCATCCCATTTTTCACCAACTTTATATATACCAGAAAATGCCCAACATCAACCTTTGTATGACATACAGGCCCCTTCCTATGCACACTTTGGACAAGCCCAATGTGATCAAATGGTCAATCCTAACCACTACCAAGCTGCTTACACTAGAACATTAGCACCAGGTCTTTACAATCACCCCCATCTGCAAGCGCCAGATATTAGTGCAGGAAATTCACTATTCTATTCCATGAACCAGGAGAAAATGATGAAAGAGGATCACAACCAATTTGGAAAGGAATATGGAAATGCAGGGTAAGCAAGGAATTATATAACTATATAGGAATGTCATGATCACTTGCATAGTTTGCCTTACATATCGAAGTTGGAATCATTTTTTCATTTATGTATTGATATAGTTGAACCTGTATATAACAAAAGCTAAAAGAAAAATCTAATAGCAAAATAATTTCTCTCTATAGATTTTCTGTGTTATTCAGTATGAGCTAAAATCTGCTTAAAAGGTTGGTTCTGGTGTGAGATCGCTTATTAAAGATGTATTGTGGTTACCCAAAGGACACTTTGATATCTGTTATAAAGAATATTTACGTACTTGTTCCACACACACGATCGTTTGATGTCAATGAAATATGAGGCAGGACTTTTGTCCCTATATGGGGGCGGGAACAGAGGTGTGTGGGTGTGTTATTTCGTGCCACCAGCCAGCGTGCTGGCTTACTGAAACCATCCCGCCCGAGCCATTTTGGGGAAGGCTGGCTCAGGGGGAGAATGGCTATTGCCCCGTAAGTGGTGGGTAACTAAATAAGGTCATGATAAGGCCATTTAAGGATATAGATCAGAGGCCGACCTGGAATTGGCAGCTGCCTGGAAGCGGCCTCCCAGGCAGACAGGGGGCCAGCACTCCAGGACGACTCAGACCCTGCCCACACACTTCCCCACCCCACCACTGCCCTGGCCACAGCTGTGGCCGGTGATCACCCTGTGGAGGGGTTTCCCCTCCGCGGTAGTGGCCCAGCAACTGTGGCCATTTATTACTTCAAATTTATTCACAGAGCTGAGAGGGTGCCTCAAGTTGGAGGCACTGTCTCTCTCTCTTACCTGCAATAGGAGGCTGCAGCTCCTTCCTCACTGGAGGTTTCCTATTGGCCCTCCAGTGTCCACCCGCTGTCCTTAATTGGATTGCGAGCGTGTCCTCTGGCTACTAATTGGCCAATCAAAGTAAAATTGATGTCAGGTGACTGGTCCCCAACACAGTGTGAGGTCTTGACCTGCATTTTACCCCGATGTCTGTGTCCCAAATTGTAAAATGTAAAATCCTGCCCATGGTGTCAAAGGGAAAGGTGATGGTTAGGAACGTACTGGTGAATAAGAAAATGGAGATTTAGTGTGCTGGCAGAGTGGAAAAGAAAAACCAGGGCAATGTTACAAAATAATTTAGCTGAAGGCACTTTCTCTCAACATTGCATAAGACTAAAGACCATATCCAGACATAAATTCTGCAAGGAGATGGCATTCTAAAGGCCACCCATATTGGATGTGGACAAGCACTGTGGTAGTTTCACCGGGTGTATGTGCAAGTTCTGCTGGTCAGTAATCTATTCCTAACAGAGAAAACAGTTGCCTTGTTCTAATAACTTGGCATGGAGGAATTCGAGGCTACCAATGGTTGAACGGGAAAATTGAAGAAATATTGCAAGATCAAATTACAAGATATATGTAGTGAAGCAGGTGTTATGCATCTGGGTTTTGTTGATTGAGAGGATGCTTTCACTTCCCTGAGTCTGTCAGACATTTTACGCTGACACAACTGTCTGCTTTCAATGTATGCTGCGTTACAAGATCTTTACCTCTTTGAAGGAACATCCTTGTTTTTAAATCTCTCCAGTAGCCTTGCCCCTCCATACCTCTGTAATCTCCTTCAGCCCTACAACCTTTAGCTTTTATTAGTAGGGGGATCGAGTTTCGGAGCCACGAGGTCATGATGCAGCTGTACAAAACTCTGGTGAGGCCGCACCTTGAGTATTGCGTGCAGTTCTGGTCACCGCATTATAGGAAGGATGTGGAAGCTTTGGAAAGGGTGCAGAGGAGATTTACTAGGATGTTGCCTGGTATGGAGGGAAGGTCTTACGAGGAAAGGCTGAGGGACTTGGGGTTGTTTTCGTTGGAGAGAAGGAGGAGGAGAGGTGACTTAATAGAGACATACAAGATAATCAGAGGGTTAGATAGGGTGGATAGTGAGAGTCTTTTTCCTCGGATGGTGATGGCAAACACGAGGGGACATAGCTTTAAGTTGAGGGGTGAAAGATATAGGACAGATGTCAGAGGTAGTTTCTTTACGCAGAGAGTAATAGGGGCGTGGAACGCCCTGCCTGCAACAGTAGTAGACTCGCCAACTTTAAGGGCATTTAAGTGGTCATTGGATAGACATATGGATGAAAATGGAATAGTGTAGGTCAGATGGTTTCACAGGTCGGCGCAACATCGAGGGCCGAAGGGCCTGTACTGCGCTGTAATGTTCTAATTCTAATTCTAACCCTCTGAGATATCTTCTTTGTTCCAGTCCTGGCTTCTTGAGCACCCCCAATTTTAATCACTCTATCATTGCTCGCTTTGCCTTCAGCTGCCCAGGCCCTAACCTCTGGAATTCCCTCCCTAAACCTCTCCACCTCTCTCTTTAAGACAGTCCTTAAAATCTGATTCTTTGACCAAACATTTGGTCACATGTCCTAATATCTCCTTAAGTGTCTCTGTGTCAAATTTTGTTTGATAACGTTCCTGTGAATCCCTTTAGTATATTTTACTACCTCAAAAGTGTTACATAAATTTAAGTTTTGTTGTTGTTAGGTGGCAGGATAAATAAGGAAAGAATTACCATACCATTTTATTTTGTTCAAACATGACAGGCAGCAAACCAGTTTTGAGCCTGTTTGAATCACCTGAACAACAAGGAACATGCAGTAGGTCTTTGGATTCTTCTCCTACTCGATAATTGCACAGCCTGTTCTCCAGAGAAATCAAGCCTGTTTAGTACACTACTCCTTTTCTGCCAATCAACAGTGTGTCAAAATTACAACCATAATATGGACATCATTATCTTAAGGCAAAGTGTCGCACCCTTTTCCCCAGCCATTACCTGTGGTTGATAATGCCCTTTGAAAACTGTAGAACCCCAAAGCAGCATCAGATTTCTTTGTTGCTTCCTGGTTACCTCAGCTTCTAGTGCAAAGTGAACATCATCAAAGGGGATGTAGAGATGGTCAATGTGCATACAGCCTGAGGAGCCAGCTGTTGCTATTTTCAAATCTCTCCTGGGATGCGTTAAATGTCTGCTGAAGGGATTTTTGAGGCATATATGACAGATAACGGCCAGATGATCAGCAACAAGGTCTGACTCATCGCAGGACAAATCAGTTTGGTGGATATGGTGACATTGAAGATGACTGCCCTGTGGTCGAACCATTAGACAGCATGGAGAAATTCCTCCTTTCTACAATGCAACAGTGTCGATGGTTCGTGTAAGATGGATCTCCTCGCTTGTGTTAAGAGAAGTCCTGAAAATATCCATGCTTGTGTTGAGAGAAGTCCTGGAAAAATGAATTTAAAAATGCCAATCGGCTTTTACACCTCATTTGACACTTTGATTATTTGAGTTTTAATGTATGTCTGTTCATTTCCTGGTCGTTGATTATTTTGTTTGATTCTGACCAAAATTATTCGGGTTCTTGCTAAGTAAGATAGTGTTTTGCACTGTTCTTGTCCAATATGTAAAGCAGTCATTTTGTATTATTTAAATTCCATTTATTTTAATATATTTAATTGTATAAGTTGAATAAATCATTTGTTTATATATGCAGCATTGTCTCATTATTACTAATATTTTAATACTATTTTCCAAATACTAAGGACAATGGTGATTATCATATTTTGCAGAAATTGACATAAACCCTGATGTAACAAAAATCAGATATACAATCACTATTATGGCTACATCTGTTTTGCGACATGCAGTTTTGACTATACTTAAAACCTGTTGCTATTAATTTGCTGGCACGCAGTTTTTAACTGGCAGATGGTTCCTGTTCAGCAACCAGGGCTGAAAACAATGTTGATATGTCCTATCATTATGAGAGCCATTCGTTGATGGGCCAGCCAGTGATGCTGATTGAGCAACTCATCTTAGGCTTTCACACTCATTGTGAAAGCTGTGGATAATGAGATTAAATGCAGCATTTCTCCAAATTTGTTGGACAGACTGTTAATTGCAAATAATTTACAAATACGATTTCCCCTTTAATGTAACAAATATTTTGTCGCTTTGGCTAAAATGGAGGAAAAAATTTATATTTTTTCAATCTCGACCTCTTGTTACAATTTGTTTTATTACAGAATTGACCAGTTTTTGGGCTATATAACCATTTCCTGTAATCTGATTTAATCCTGATTGATCCAGAAGCTGTATTTTTTTCTGCAGTCTACCCTTACAGAGATGAGTATTTAAAAAATTAAAAATGACTTGCTTGCAGAAATCTACTTTCTGCATTTAATATAGTCTTGTGGTAGACTACCAGTCGAATTGAATTACATTGAACACCAATCTAAGTGTTTACAAACCAAAACAGCTAATAAATTAACTATCAATTAAACAATTATAGGAAGCTCGAATATTTGACACACTAAAACTACGTTTTATTTATTCATGTGGCCAACAGTACCCCTAATGGGGAATTTACCCTTCCTAAGGATGACTGCTGAAGAGATTAACAATTTCTGAAGGGCCACTAAACAGAGTCCTGGTTTCAAACAAGGCAGATTCAATGGGTTTCCTCTTGTACCATTTTTGCTATTAGGGTAGCACAATATTTTATACTGTAATATCTCAAGCACAGCGTGAAATGGAGTACTATATTTACTCGTGCTAAAATTTAGTATTAGATATTACACCTGTTTTGTGATAGGAAAAGAAACCAAATGGAGCAACAAAAGCTAATTTTGCTCCCATTTCTGACTAACAAAACATTATGAACCAAATATATGCATTTTAATAATTTGACTTAAGATAGTGCTGGTAAACATGATTAGGTACCACCTGCAAGTTAAAATAGCACCAATTAGTACTCTTCTTTAAATTCTTTCATGGGAAGCAGGGGTCTCTGGCAAGGCCAGCATTTGTTGCCCATCCCTAATTGCCATCGATAACTGAGTGGTTTGCTAGACCATTTCAGAGGGCAGTTAAGAGTCAACCACATTGCTGTGGGTCTGGAGTCACGTGTAGGCCAGACCAGGTAAGGACAGCAGATTTCCTTCCCTAAAGGACATCAGTGAACCGGATGGGTTTTTACAACCATCGATAGTTTCATGACACCATTACTGAGACTAGCTTTCAATTTTGTTTTATTAATTAATTGACTTAATTAATTGATTTTAAATTTCACCAGCTGCCATGGTGGAATTTGAAGCTGTGTCCCCACGGCATTAGCCTGGGCCTCTGGATTACTAGTTCAGTGACATTACCACTGTCACCATCTCCCCTGCTTCCAGACTTTACTCTTCTGTTACAGCCACAACCCCATAATATCTACCTGAGACTCCGCTTCCTTTAATATGATTGAAAAATGATTTAAAATTCATTGGCCTATTATGAGTGATTAAACTGCCTTTCCATCTTAGAACAGATGTTCCTAGCAAGTAATAGTCAATACAATAAAAATAAGTTAACCACCTTTCTTTTTTTTCTAGGTTCCCTACTCTTCCCTTTCTCTCCTCTCATCAGCAGTATTTGGTTCATTCTCCTAGCACACGCCTCATTCGGCAAATGGAGCACATATATGAGGACACGCCACGTCTGGCTCACACACATCCTGGTTCCCGCCTGGTGCTGCCACCTATTGTTCCCATGGCAGACAGCGACTCTGAACTGGATCAAACTCGGTCAAACAAGAAGAAAGCAGTGACAATAACACGCTGGAACTCAGATAGCTACCTGGCACAAATGGAGAAGGTTAATAAGCTCAACGAAAAGAATAACCACAAGGTACACACACAACAACATGGCTGACAGTTTATGGCATTTTATTTAATAGTTATGAAAATGGTATCCTCATTTTTATACTTTATGGAAAAAGTTAATTACATCCTTATTACTGGAATTATTGCCACCCACCCCCCCCCCCCCCCGCAAAAGAAAGATATACCTTTTAAAAAGCTTATATGACCTCATGTTCATACCTCTTTGTCTCTGTTCGAACAACTTCATTTCAGACTTAAATATTTTGGCTTCAGTCTGTGCGCATTTAGAAAACTATTATAAAAGCTGGAATAAAACAGAAACTGCTGGAAACACTCAGTAACCAGGCAGCACTTGACCTGCTTATACCACTCTCGTGGGCAGCGAGTTCCAGGTCATTGCCACTCATTGTGTTAAAAAGTTCTTTCTCACATTCCCCTACATCTCTTCCCCAAAACCTTCAATCTGTGTCCCCAGGTCCTTGTAACAATAGTTAATGGGAACAAGTTTTCCTTGTCTAACTTAGCTAAGCCTGTCATAGTCTTGTATACCTTTAGCAAATCTTCCCTCAATCTTATTTGCTCTAGGGAAAACAACCCCAGCTTTTCCAACCTAACCTTGTAACTAATATCTCCCATCCTGGAACCATTCTGGTAAATCTCCTCTGTACCCTCTCAAGGACTCTCACATCCTTCCTAAAGTGTGGTGACCAGAACTGGACATAATACTCTAGTTTTGGCCTAACCAAAGCTTTATAAAACTTCAGCATGACTTCTCTGCTTTTGCACTCTATGCCTCTATTTATGAAGCCTAAGATTCCATATGATTTGCTAGCCACTCTCTCAATATGTTCTGCCACCTTCAAAGATTGATGCACATGCACCCTGAGTTCCCTCTGTTCCTGCTTTGGAACTGTGCCGTTAAGTCTGTATTGCCTCACCCTGTCCCTTCTGCCAAAATTCATCATCTCGCACTTGTTTATATTAAATTCCATTTGCCACTTGTCTTCCCATTCTGCTAGCTATGTCCTATTGCAGGTGGTTTGAATCATCTCACTGTTTGCCACTCTTTCAAGTTTGGTATCATCAGCAAATTTTGAAATTCTACTCTGTACTCTGTACAAATCATTTATGTATAACAAAAAAAGCAGTGGTCCAGCACTGACCCTTGGGGAGCACCACTGTCTATCATCATCGAGTCTGAAAAACAACCATTTACCATGACTCGCTGTTTTCTGTCCTTAAGCCAATTTTTTATCCAATTGAACAATGAGCTTACAATTCCATGGGCCTCAATTTTGTTAACCAGCCTTTTATGTGGTACTTTATTAAACGCTTTCTTAAAATCCACATAGACAATATCCACCACATTCCCTTCATCAACCTTCTCTGTTATTTCATCAAAAAATTCAATTAGATTAATCAAGCATGATCTGCCTTTCACAAATCCTTGCTTGCTTTCCTTAATTAACTAAAACCTCTCCAAGTGCCTGTTGACTTTTTCCCTGATTATTGTTTCTATAACCTTAACCACCCACTGATGTTAAACTAACTGGCCTGTAGTTTCTAGGACTGTTCTTACACCCTTTCTTAAATAATTGTGTCACATTTGCCACTCTCTAATTATCTCGCCCATATCCAGGGGAGGTTGGAAGATTATGGCAAGCCCATCTACTATCTCCACCCCCACTTCCTTCAGCAACTTGGGATGCAATCAATCGGACCAGGTGACACATCTACCCTAAGCATAGCCAGCCTTTCCAGTGTCTCCTCACTCTCAATTTTTACCCTACCCATTGCCACTACTTTCACCGTTTCTACTGATATTTTGTCAGATTCCTCTTCGTTTGTAAACACCGGTACAAAGTACTCATTAAGTATATTAGTTTTGTTCTGTGCCCCTAAGCATATATTACCCTTTTTGTCCCTAATAAGCCCCACTCCACCTCTTACTACCCACTTATTATTTACATGCCAGTGTAAGATTTTTGTTCCCTTTTATATTGACTGCCATTCTATTCTCATATTCTCTCTTTGCCAGTCTTATTTTCCTCTTCCTCTCCTCACTCAACTTATTGTATTTTGTCCGATTCCCATTTGAAGAATTCACCTGACATGCATCACACGCACTTTTTTGTTTCGTCATAATCTCTATCCTCCTCATCATCCAAAGAGCCCTGTTTTTCGTTCCCCTACCTTTCGCCCTTTTTGGAATGTGCCTAGCCCATTGTTCCATTTTTCCTGGCAGTCTTTGTTTCCATTCTATCCTGGCTAGATCCCTTCTCATCGCATTGAAAGCTTTCCTCTTCAAATCTAACTGTTCTACCTTATATCGTTCCTTGCTTTACTGCATTACATACCTTATGATACGATGATCACTCTTACCCACGAGCTCCCCCATAGGCAGTTGGTCCATTTGGCCCACATCATTTCCCAGCACCAGGTTCAGCAAAGTCACCTTTCTGGTTGGGCCGAGAACATATCGATCAAGGAGGTTTTCCTGAATGCATTCCAGAAATTCCTGCCGCTCCTTTCCCTTTACTCTAACATTATTCAAATGGATATTTGGATAATTAATTGCCCCAATATCACTACTCTATAGTACTTGCACATCTCTATGATTTCCCTGCAGATTTTTTCCTCTCTCTCTCTCTCTCTCTCACTCACTATTTGGAGGCCTGTAGAATACCCCTAATAGCGTGATCATACCCTTTTTGCTTCTCAACTCTAACCAAATGGGTTTCTGTCCTTGCCCCCTTTTTACGGTCAGGTGAGGAAGGGTCAAAGGGCTTCCCTTTTTTTCCTTTCCTTGTTTGACTATAACAGGTTTAATTTTTTTTTAAATAGATATACTGGCCATTCAGTGGGTATTTGATTACTTACTTGCTATGATCAGACAGGTTTTCTTGAGCTGTTTCTTTCTCCTTTTCTATTTCCCTTTCCTGGAATTATCTCTTCTTCTTCTCCTTCTGGAATTCTAATTCTAGTCTCTCCTATGCTAGCTGTATCTTAGCTAATGTTACTCTGTCTGTTTCCGTCTCTAAGCCTGTCTCTGGTTCTTCAGTGTGTCGTGCTAGACCCCCACCTGGCAAGAATGAGACATATTAATTTTGTCATATGAACATTGATTTGAAAACTGTTCTATTAGAATGAAGGGTATGTAGGTAGTTTGATCTTAGAGTAGGTTAAAGGGTCGGCACGACATCGTGGGCCGAAGGGCCTGTACTGTGCTGTACTGTTCTATGTTCTATGTTAAGTGAAGAAAGTACTTGTTCAAAAAATCACCACGCCCCTGGCTGAAAAGACATTTGCATATTAACAGGCAGTTCTTGTAGTGACAAAGGGGTTACTTCCCTTATCCAATTTAACCCGCAATGGACTTAGAGCACCAGACGTTGAAGGTGAGGGAGCTCAAATTTCAGGATAACTGCTGGGATAGCCGAATCCACAAACAGACATGGTCAGACTAGGTGGTCATGTAACTAGCCTGCTTGGCAACCGGGTTTTTCTGAATTGTACAAACATTTTAACTGAGAGTTTGTTGGCTCCTGGACTGAAAAGACCTCTCCTGGCTGGCTCACCACAGCCTCTCCTGTCTGCTTCCATCTCTTTCTCATGGAACTCCAAATCCACTGAAGACGCATGAACCCCAAGAGAAAAAAAGTCTCCTACAGCAAACAAGGTTTAAGAAGAATACTGAATCCCAACAAAAAGATCTGCCTACAATCAAGGACTCTACAGTGAGCTTGAAGATCCGTAACAAAAACCCTCTTCAGAGATTGCCTCAAACTTTTCCACTTTATTTCTTCTGCTCTGTTCTGTCTCTATCTGCATGTGTGTATTGCATATGCATGCTAGGGTTGGCATGTCGTGTATCCATAAGCGTTAACCGAATTAAAGGTTAATAAATTTCAACCTTTCTTCTTTAAACCTAAGAAAACCTGTTTGTGCTGGTTTCTTTGCCTTACAATTGGAAAGCAGTGAACAAGGATTCACCAAAGGGGAGCTAAAAACACGGTGTGTTTAAAATTAAAACCCTGTTATGATAAGACCAGGTGAAGGCTGAGAGGGAACCCTAGGCACCTTTCTCACCTGGTCGTAACAAGTGTCAATTTTAAAATGGTTGGCGACAGGTTTTAGGATTTTGGGTTTCCTTGCTTTTGGACTTAACTCTTCAACAAATAGGGCTTTTAAACTGTCCCAAGTTGCTTTACTCTGTTCTAGGAAAGAACTGGCCTCAAATGTGGAATTTTAGAACTCTAGCACTGAAAACCACAAGAAAACTTGTATTGAAGTTTTAAGTTATTGCTAAGGATCAATTTGGTTTCCCGCTTCCAATTTCCCATTTGTCTTTGGGTTTGATCCCAGACGACCCCCCCAAATTTCTGTTATGGTCAGGTGAGGAGGGGTCGATGGGCTTCCCATTTTTCCCTTTCCTTGTTGGACCACAACAGGTTTAATTGTTTTTAAAGTGGATGTTTGATTTCTTACTTGCTATGATCATAACAAGAACAAATCGGACAGGTTTTCTTGGGTTAACAAAGAAAGAGGTTAACTTTATTATGCTTAAACCAAACTAAGTGAAATAATAAACTATGCTCCAACTTTCACACACGTGCGCACACACACTAGGGACTGAATTTTACCGGCCCCTCAATGCGGCACGGGGGCCAGGAAAAATTCTGTGGGGAAAGGCCAGCCTCGACCCGCAACATCGAGAAGGACCCGCCGCAAATTACCAGCAGTGAGGGGACCTCGGTGTGGCCCCCCTCGCCGCTCGGCGGCATCCCAATTAGAATATGTAAAACTGTACTTAACTCTGTAGATAATGCAGCCCACCGCCTCTCCTGCACACTTCTGGATTTTACTTTGAACGGCAGCCATCATGTGCTGTCCTGTTCATGAATAGAAAAGCCGGCAGGTCCTCAGAAGCAGAAGGTTTCGCGACAAAAGTTAAGTTCCATTTTCAGGGTTCACACTCTGCATACTGGAAGGGAGGAGGGAGGGGATACACCATTGAACCATAGAAAAATTGCAGCACAGAAGGAGACCATTCAGCCTGTCGTGTCTGCTGGTCGAAAAGAAAAAACTTGACGCCCAATCTAATCCCACATTCCAGCACCCGGTCCATAGTCTTGCAGGTTACAGCACTTCAGGTGCATATCCAGGTACCTTTTAAAAGAATTGAGGGTTATGCCTCCACCGCTGTTCCTGGCAGTAAATTCCAGACACCCACCCTCTGAATGAAAAAGTTTTTCCTCATGTCCCCTCTAATTCTTCCACCAATCACCTTAAATCTGTGACCCCTGGTAATTGACCTCTCTGCTAGGTGAAACAGGTCCTCCCTGTCTACTCTATCTAGGCCCCTCATAATTTTGTACACCTCTATTAAGTCACCCCTTCGCCTCCTCCGTTCTAAGGAAAAAACCCTGGCCTATCCAATCTTTCCTCATAGCTGCAACTTTCGAGCTCTGTCAACATTCTTGTAAATCTCCTCTGTACTCTCTCCAGAGTAATTATGTCCTTTCTGTACTGTGGTGACCAGAACTGTATGCAATACTCCAACTGTGGCCTAACCAGCATTTTATACAGTTCCAGCATTACACCCTGCTTTTGAATTCTATACCTAGGCCAATAAAGAGAAGCATTCCATATGCCGCCTTCACCAGTCTACCTGTCCTGCCACCTTCAGGGACCTGTGGACATGCACTCCAACGTGTCTCACTTCTTCTCCCCCTCTCAATATCTTCCTGTTTATTGTGTATTCCCTCGCTTTATTTGCCCTCCCCAAATGCATTAGCTCACACATTTCTGGATTGAATTCCATTTACCATTTGGATTGAATTCCATTTACCACTTTTCTGCTCACTCAACCAAACCATTGATACCTTTCTGGAGTCTACGGCTATCCTCTTCAGTATTAACTATACGGCCAATTTTTGTGTCATCAGCAAATTTCCCAATCATGCTTCCCACATTTCAGTCCAAATCATTAATATATACCACAAACAGCAAGGGTCACGACACTGACCCCCATGGAACACCCCTGGAAACAGCTTTCCATTCGCAAAAACATCTGTCAACTACTACCCTTTGTTTCCTGGCCCTGAGCCAATTCTGGATCCAACCTGCCACATTTCCCTGTATCCCATGGGCTTTCATTTTACTGACCAGTCTGCCATGTGGGACCTTGTCAAATGCCTTACTAAAGTTCATGTAGACCACATCCACTGCGCGACCCTCATCAATCCTTCTTGTTACTTCCTCAAAAAACTCAATTAAGTTAGTAAGACGTGACCTTTCCTTAACAAATCCATGCTGACTATCCCTGATTAATCCATGCCTTTCTAAGTTTATCCTGTCCCTCAGAATAGGGTTCTCATTCTGCATACTGGAAGGGGGGGATACACAGGGGTCTCACTCTGCATACTTGAAGTGGGGAGGGAGGGGGGATACACAGGGGTCTCACTCTGCATACTGGAAGGGGGGATATTCAGGGGTCTCACTCTGCATACTGGAAGGGAGGGGGGATATACAGGGGTCTCTGCATACTGGAAGGGAGGAACTGTGTACCCACTGCATTTGTTTATGTTTGTGCAGGAGAAATGGCACTCTAGTCACCCAGTGTTTGGGGAGGGTAACAGAAAGGGTAGGAATGTTAAGGTTATAAGGATGGTGGGAGCAATCGATGCAGTTGGTCGGATCTTGATGTGGTCATGCTGTGCCTTTCTCATTGTTGGCCAAGATGGGCAATGCCATGCAATGCCAGATAGTTGATTCATGTTAGCACCTGATGTACCCATCAGCAGCAATCCCTGCCCTGTTAGGAGCCTTCAAATTAATGAAGGATACAACTTCATTTATCACATGTAAATGGGTAGGGCTCATCCTACAGCATACGATCCGCTTCTCCTAAGAATCCGTATGCGCTGGAGGCAAGATCAACAGGCAGATGCGGTTCACGTAGAGACCTCCAGTTGTGAGCAGCAGCCTCCAAGGGGAGCTTGCCATTATGGTCGCCGTGCATCTACAGGTCCCACATGACATGCCATTGGATGTCAGAGCACCAGTTTTAGAGGCGATAGCACATGTAGAGAGCTTGGCGACACATCTCTGTGCCCTGCACAAGGATGACCTGCAGCCCATGGGCTTCAGTCGACATCCTATGCCTGCAGTCCTCATAGAGGCAGTGGCTCTTAAGCTTAATGCCAATGCAGCATTTCAGAGGCCCACTGGTGACCTTTGTGGGGTCACACAGTCAGCAGTGCACCGCTCCATGAGGGAGGACACCGTTGTCCTGCACCGGAGGGCCAGTGAGTATGCCTGCTTCGGGACGGACCCTCACAGCCAGGCCCAGAGGGCCATCAGTCTCGGCACCATTGCCAGAGAACCATAGTCCTCAGGGTTCATAGATTGCACCCATTTGGTCAGGCTAACACCTGCAGACGTTGTAATTAGAGGAATCCTTTCAATCTAGGTGCAGCTGGTATGTGATCACCGGAGATGCTTCATGCAAATCTGTGCCTGCTTCTCAGGAAGCTGCTATGCCACCTGGGCCCTTCGCCAGTCCCAGCTGCCACTGCTGTTCAATGAACTGGCTCAGATGGAGGGGTGGCTTCTTGGAGACAAGGGCTATTCCTTGCAGACATGGCTCCTGGCACCTGTGAGAGACCCCACCACTGCTGCAGAGGACAGATACAACGCCAGCCACTGAGCTGCAAGAGACTCCATTGAGCAGGCGACTGGCATGTTGAAAAAGCATTTCCAATGCCTGGATAGTTAGGGTGGTGCCCTGTATAAGGGCCGAAAAGGCCAGCTCTTTTGCTGCTCGTCGTGCTCTGCACAACTACACACCCAATAGGGGGCAGGTGTGGCATGATGAGGAGAGATGTCAACAGGATTCCTCCTCGGACTATGAGGATGCTGAGGTACTACAACAGGAAAAGCGCATGGGAGGGCAGATGGCACCCAGGATCTGCATGCATGGCTAGCGTGAGCTAGGGATGTACGGCAGTGGCTTATCAGAGAAAGGCTGTCTGCTCCATAGAAGCCGACATGAGCTCTGCAAGCCACACATCGCCATTGTGCATATTACTGCATCCGTGGAGAGGCACATGAGTGATACTGGCATGGCAATGATGTTATTCCATACGTTGGCAGTTCTGAAAGGCCAAAGATGTAATGAGAGGAGCCACGATTGGTACATGCTGGCACATTTCATTCACACAGTAAAAACAACGCACATGTTAGTGAAGACGATTTTGTTTTCGACCTTTCTACATTGTTGTGTCGCCCAAGCAGATCCATTTGTGTCTCGATGCTTTTTGGAAATGCTTGCGGATGCTGCTACGCGGTGCCACTTCTGCGCTAGCAGCCTGACTGTAGGAAGGCTGCTGATATGATGGCCTTTTGGTTGTGTATGACTTTAGCAGTTGTACCCTGTATGCATGAGGCCTAGAGGGCCCCAGCTGGCTGGGAGAGTGATTGTCCATCCCCTTCTGGAATTGGATCCTTTGATGCTGGATGGCCCCATGGCTATTCGCCTCCTCTGCCATCTCCAGCTTGTTCAGGCGGGAGGGCCTCTTCTTACCATTGCTAGTGAAAAGGACCTCCCGCCTTGCCCACACAGCCTGGAGGAGAGTGAACAGGGAGGCTTCGGTGACGCATGGGTCACCCTAGAGCACCCCTCTGCCATCCTCGATTTTGGTGTAGTTCTTAATGGTGACTGTGCCGTGTAACTGCTTTAACTTCTGGCTGCAAGGTTTTCTTGCACATGTTTGATAACCAATACAGGACTAGTGAGGAAATCTGTGCTGTTGTCATGGTTTTCAACTATTACACATCGATACATGTTCACGAACACTTTGCTTCTGTAGCAGCTGCTCATAGTGGTGTAGTATTTCGAGTTGACAATGCAGCTAGAATATGACCATATTTTCCTGTTTTTTACAAAGATCGTTTAATCGCAGTTACATGCCTTTTCACGTAACAATTAGCAGAGGAATGAATACAGATTCCAAATGCATATTAGTCTGAAGCTTTTCACAGTCAGATGATTAGAAGTCCATAGTTTGTAAGTATTCTTCAACTATGGCTTTATTTCTGTTGTGTTTTTGCCTTTTATGGTACATTTAAGTCTCACCTACTGGAATGTGCAAAATTAAGATTTTTCACCCAGGTGCAGCACACCTACAAGAAGCAATGTAATACTTGAGTGGAAGAAGAGGATCGCAACTTCACAGGACACTGGGACACAACAGGGTAAGTATGTGGCAGCAAAGCGGAAAGTGCTGTGGAAACTCAGCAGGTCAGTCAGCATCTGTGGAGAGAGAAGCAGAGTTAACTTTCAGGTCTGTGAACTTGGTCGCAGACCTGAAAGTTAACTCAGCTTTTGTCTTCACAGATGCTGCCTGACTTGCTGAGCTTCTCCAGCACTTTCTGCTTTGCTGCCAGATTGACAGCAGCCCACTCTTCAACAGTGAGGCAAGTATTCTCTGACAGCTGTCAGGAAGCAGGTGCTGGGGCACTTTAAATAGGACCCCAGCACCTGCTAAACAGCTGTCAAATGGTTCCTTACTGCGCCGGATGTCCCGACTCTCCTCATGTAATATGAAGGGGGGGTAGGGCGGCTCAGCGCAGTGATGCTAATGTGCCCCCGCGCGTAATATCGCGGGGGCTCTGCGGCAGCTGCTGAATGCAGGCACCCCGCCAAGTTTAAAGGGCGCCGCACCTGAATAAAATTCAGCCCTAGAGGTTCACACACACACAAATAGGTTACAGAGTGGGGAAGGATGGAATTGTTGAGTTATAGTCCATAGAAAAAAGGGGTATACAGTCTGTGGAGTTTGGTGATTCGGCTGGCTTCTAGCTGAATTCAATGGTCCTGAGGCTTTTAGTTTGAAGAGGTAGATGACTGGTTCAGTGGGTCTTGTGGAAACAGCAATGTGGATGATTTCCTCCAACGGGGTTTCTGATTGTAGCCAGAGAAGGCAGAGGTAGTCAGTCAATAAGCAAGATTTGAAAGCTTTCAAGCTGGAACAGAGAGAGAAGGACCCCATTTAGGATCTGCGCATATCAAAGTCCAGTTGCTTCTCCTCTGCTGCAGAGAAAATACCAGCTTAAAAAACCACAGATGGGGAGGGCTTGTCACATGGCAGTGACTAAGTGATTCAAACATAGCAGTTAACAGTATTTCTCTGCTTGTTAAAATGGACAGGTAGTTCCCTTAAACTTTCTGGGTCTTGGTTCTTGCTGGGAAATGCACAAACATTTTGTCTCCCTCCTCACAGTCCTTTGTAATGTAGGATAACAGTGTAGCAAACTAAGTGATCATCTTGAGCTGCTAGCAGTCATCCTGTTTTAAATGTCTTTTAAGTTTTTTAAAAAATATATAAATTCAGATCTCCAGTCAGTGGATTAAAGCAAATTATCATTCAACGAAACATATTGGCATAACATACTACTGTTTACCCACATCAACATGGTGGTAGACAAATATCAGACTGGTTTTGTTTTGTGATACTATCCTGTGTCACCCCTAAAATCCCCATCATAAATTTTCTTTCAAAACATTGAAACCTTAAATAAATTCTGCTTCTATACTTAATGAGTTGTGCTATTATACAGTTTAGCATTATTGTAGGAGATAAAATTACAAGTCTGTTTAAAGAATTAGTTAACTTATAGTGATCTTATTAAATTACTGAGAATTATAGTTGGAATTTAATTTTTTTTTAGCAACATGGTTATCAAATTTTATATTTTTGTACATACTTCCAAATCCACGTTTTGCATGTGAGTGTACACTTTCTGCAGTGTTTGTTGTCCTGGTGATTATATATGTAGATAGGTACCTGAGTGATTTGTCAGCATGTAATCTGAGTTCAGTTGGCAGTTATAAATCATTCGAGCTTCACTTTCGCAGTTCATGGTATTGTCTGAACCCTCAGTAAGATTACTGCTTAGTAATCGTTTTTAGCAGTGGTTTGAGTGCATTGCCAAATCCTGTGAGTGGCTTAGAATTTGTACTATGACAACAGGATATCAGCTTTGTATATGTTCAGCAAGGGGCATAAACACGCATCTATTTCGTGAACAAATGCAGTTGATAGATTCTTACTTCCTCCTTTATTTTAAACAAGTTAAGTATACAGATAGCACTTTTGTCATATCAATAATCTACTTGCATTAAGAGGAATTGTACAGTTTGAAGTGACATTGGGACTCAGAGATACTCAGTTGATGTTAACTATGACATGTGTGAATCAACAACCTTTTGGTGTTGGTTGGCAATTAAGAGTTTAGTACTTTCCTGTTTACTCGTTTAGGGGGCACATTCATGATGTTGGTTGAGCATTAGAACGTACCGGTGAAGCTGCCGGCAAAGTGTTAAAGTGATTATCAGAACCATGACCAAACACACATTTAAAAGTTAACTTAAAGCTCCACACAGACATAGTAAACAGAAGTAATGGTTTTTGCATTTTTGAGCTGGGCATTTTGTGTATTGCCTGCTGACTGCCCTGCAGACTAGCTTTGAGGATTAGTCACTGACTATAGCATAAATCTGTCTGATTCATCCATTCTCCTCAGTGCTGTAATAATTGTTTCCCTTTGTATTTACTAATTTTGTCAGTCTTGTGCCTCTGAGGTATTCCTTTACCAAACAAAATGTGATAATCTTGTTACTAAATGTGCAGAAGAAGAGGCTCTAGCACCTATTCGACTGAGAGCTGACGTTTGCACCAGCACCATCTCCACTGTATGCTTTGCATTTATACTGGAAGCAAAAATGGTATCACTTCATCCTCCAGGCTCACATTTAAAATTTACCCAGAAAACACAATTGGAAGAAAAGACCCCATTTTCTGGCCATAACCCTTAATCCCATCTCTCTCCAGCTATTTTCAACTCTTTAACTGATTTATGCCATCTACTTCAATGGTCTGCTTTGGCAAATTATTCTACAGTTCTATTATGGCCAGGATGAAAAAGATCATCTTGATTTCCCTCAGCCTGATTTTTCTTTTTATTCCTAACCGCTTCATTTTTAACTTGTTAATTTGAACTGTTCACCATAGTGAACAATTTCCTTGAATCAGCTTTCTCAATCCCCTTCCTAATCTTGACATTTTCAATCAGGTCACCTTAGAAGACTCTTCCGATGAAAGCAAAACCAACTGCCATAACTTTTCCTTGTACATAAATTTGAAAAGGACTATCTGATATTGTCAACTTTCAGCTTGCAACAAGTTAAGAGGAGAAATTTTAGCTAGGTCCTGACTCTCTTCTGTTTTCAAGTACAATCAGTAACTCCTCTATTATGGATTGTTATTTAGCCAACTAGGTGACTCCATGCACGAAAGCTGAAAACACATGACTTTTCCTGAGTAAATTTATAATCTCTTTCAAAATTTCCAAGTTTTACATCCTGACTTAGTTTCTTCTGATTTCCCTAATGCTACTGGAGACAAACAATACAATCACTGCTTACTGCTAGAATTAATTGTCATCTTCAACAAACTAGGACTAAAATGAGGTTAATACTGTCAAATGCATTGTGTTTTATAGTCCTGTGACAGGACAAACTTTTCCCCAGTTCTTGTGTAACTGAATGGTTTCTCAGCGATGTACTTAGTGGCTGATAGTAATCTGTATAATGAAGGATGGTATACTTCAGCATGTTTACAGTGTAAGAAAAATCTTTGTCTTTATTTTTAAAAAGTGCTCACAAGGCCAGCTAACTTCTTGTTTCAATTATGAATAAAATTTTAGGTAAACTTCAATTTGTCACTGTCTTCAAATCCCTTCCGAGCCTGACTTCACTGTACCTTAACTTTCAAACTCCTCCAGTTTTACAAGCTTAAACACATTTTTGATTTCCAACTCTGGCCTTTTAAGCAATTTGCCTTCCCTTTATCTTACTATTGGCACCAGGGGCTTCAGCTGCTCCAGCCCTACTCCCGCCCTACTCCCTCCCTAAAACCCTCCACTTCTCTCGCCACCTTAGAAACCTTTGCAAAATTCAGTCTTTGTCAAAGTTTTTGTCTCTTTTCCTAACTTTTTCTTCCTACTCTATAAAACACCTTGGGGGTATTTTCTACACTAAAGGTGTTATATAAATGCAATTTCTGGTTATTGATAACTTGTCAAGAAGGAAAGATGAACCTGGTAAGTACCAGAATCAGTGTCATTATATTCTTTGCTAGTCAGGAACCACAGATAGATAGGTTAAGCTAATCCTTCCATGGTGCAACCACATTTTGGGTCAACTTTCATCGCTTCAATGTCATAGTCTTGGTTTGATGGCTGAAGATAGCAAACAGTTCGAGATAGCTGTGCCCCAACTGGCAATAACTCTTGAAACACAAATTCTTAGCTTTAGCTATTTGCATTACTTTGCTGTATTACAATTATTTATGAAGTTTATGGAGAATAAAAAACAATGAAGAATGTCAAATCATTCTCTGTTTACTCACTGTCAGTTCATCAATTTCTCCAAACCTCATGCACAATCTTTATAGTATTCACTTTTATTTCCAATTCTAATTATTATAAAATAAGCTTAAATAAACTTAGTTGATCTTTATCCCATTTGCTTCCTGTTCAGCCTTATACACTGAGAGACTACAAGGACCTAAAACAGGATATGAAACTCGGAGGTTTGGGACCAGACTATAAATCTGCTCAGGAAAAGGCAAGTGTTTTCAGTTCTGATGTAAAATCATCGACCTGAAACGTTAACTCAGTTTCTCTCTCCACAGATGTTGCCAGACCTGCTGAGTATTTCCAGCACTTTTTGTTTTTATTTCAGATTTCCAACATCCACAGTATTTTGCTTTTATTTAAGTGTTTTCAGCTTTTGTGTATATATTAACATGGGCCGGGGACAGTTAAAATGAAGCAGGGACTTTCCCACCCCAATCTAGGTGACTGCAATTTTTAATTATTGACAATGCCAGCGGGGCCCTCTTTAAGTATCTTTAAGATCTGATGATATAATGGGCCCCAAACTTCCATTTTAACTTTTGGCCAGAGCAGGGGTGCCTTTCCTGCCAGACCAAACCTACTGGGAACAGCAGCCAGGGCCAGAAGAGGCCCAGCGATTTACACTTTTAGTTTCCTCGAGGGCCTGGTGAAGTAGGAGTGCTCCTACAGGCCCCACAAGGAAACCTTGGGCCAGCTCTGCCCCAGGCATCCCCCCAGCCCATGGTTGACTTCCTCATGGAGCCCTCCTTGTGCTGGGAATTTTCCCTACTGGTGATCATCAGTTGCTTCCTACTGCCCAAATTCCCACTCCCGTCCAGTAGCCAGGCAGCAATTCCTGCTGGGTTCAGGTGGGAGTCTTATCTTGTATACTGTAATTAAACATCAAATCCTCTGCATAATGTTATGTAGAATTCCACAGTGTGTGGTTTCTCTTGTGGTGCTGGGTGCATGGTACAAAAGACGCAACATAATGGAAGAACTGCAAGAGATGAGAATGGGAAAAGTCACAATCTTTTTTTTTTATTCTTCCTTTCCTTCAGAGCTAAGCAAAGTTTATTCTTTCCTTCCATTCCTGTTGCTGACATTTGTTTTTGTGTGTTTGTCTGTTAAGGCAGAGAAAATAAAACGGCAAAAGGAATATGCAAGACAAATTAAAGAACAGAACTTGAAAGTTGGCTCCAAATCAATCCCATCCCTGCTGAAACCACCCCCAAGCATTGAAAACAAAGCTGCAACTTCACGGCGGAAATTGGTACGTAAAAAATAAGTAAACAATGTTGTATCACCATCATAGCAATATTTATTCATTGGTTTATGATGAAAAAAGTTATGACATTGAAAAGAATAATTTGGAATTAAACTAGCGAACAGGAATGTCATACGAACATCTGAAACATTTAAGTACTATTATTGTATTTTAGGTGGATATTAAAAAAACTACCACACTGATGTACCTAATGAATTTTCTTAAGTTTTGAGAATTTCTTTTGAATAAAAGCTATAGGGCAAGAATTTGGAATCATGTGCGCCCATTTTTTGGGCACTGAAAGTGCTCTTAGAGCTCCAAATGGCATCCACAGCACATGCACACTTCTGGGGCGAATTGTGCTGAACACCGTATTGGTGAGGACATCAGTATGTGCATGCAGTGAACTGCTGGCTGGTGTATGCAGAGCAGGCGGATCATGATGTCAGTCAGCATCCAATGCTGATTTGATGCCAACGGTGCCATTTTGGAGCTCAACATTCCAGCTAACACCTCTTAAAATGCCGCGTTTTAAGAATGTGCGTTCCTCAGCAGGAAGGACCTCCATCAGCATTATTTAAAGGGATCATCAAATACTTACAGGTTAGCTGCTGGTTGGTTTCTTCTAACTATTGCTTTGATTCTACAAGTGTTTCTATAGTTGTTTAAAGTTGCAGAAGTCTAAAGGGAGTGGCGTGGCATGTGCTAAAGGACTTTTAATTGAGGCTTCTGCACAAACCAGTTGCTCCCAGACTGGATGTACTAGTAGGCATTCCCCTTGGAATACAGCATGACTTAAGAATGAACAGAGGCAACGCAGTGCAGGATAAACTGCTGGAGGGAGAGTAGGGCTCTCAGGAGGAGACAAAATCCACTTAAGCTGTTCAGGAAGCAATTCTCTTACCTGAACCTCAGCAAGGAACAATGTGGGAGATGTCTGTGCTTCAGAAAGGACATCATCACTGAAATTTGCCACCTGCTGCAGACACAACTGCAACCACAGAGCAGAACAAGAACCACATTGCGGTGGCTGTAGCAATGAACTGTTATGCGTCTGGCTCTTTCCAGGCTGGAGCTAGCGACATTTGCAACATCTCGCAGTTTGCAGTCGACTGTTGTGTAAAGGAGGTCACAGAGGCTGTCCAATCAATGAGAGATAACTACATTTCATTCTCTCTTTCCAGAAAGAAGCAGGCAGAGCACATGACTTCGCTAGGATTGCAGGCTTCCCCAAGCGACAGGTTGCCATTCACTGCACGGGGTGGCACAGTGGTTAGCACCGCAGCCTCACAGGTCCAACGACCTGGGTTCAGTTCTGGGTACTGCCTGTGCGGAGTTTGCAAGTTCTCCCTGTGACGGCGTGGGTTTCCGCCAGGTGCTCCGGTTTCCTCCCACAGCCAAAGACTTGCAGGTTGATAGGTAAATTGGCCATTGTAAATTGCCCCTAGTGTAGATAGGTGGTAGGAGAATGGTGGGGATATGGTCGGCAATATGGGATTAATGTAGGACTAGTATAAGTGGAACGACTCCACTTTGCTCGAGTTGCTTTAAACAGGCTCCAGAAGCTGGCTGTGCGTGTCTACCCTGAGGCAGAGTGTTGCTTTCGAGCAGAGAGATCCACCATTGACATGCTGTTCTCCCTTCGCCAGCTACAGGAGAAATGCCGTGAACAACAGATGCCCCTCTATGTTGCTTTCATTGATCTCAGCAAAGCCTTTGACCTCGTCAGCAGGCGTGGTCTCTTCAGACTACTAGAAAAGATCGGATGTCCACCAAAGCTACTAAGTATCATCACCTCATTCCATGACCATATGAAAGGCACAATTCAGCATGGCGGCACCTCATCAGACCCCTTTCCTATCCTGAGTGGCGTGAAACAGGGCTGTGTTCTCGCATCTACACTATTTGGGATCTTCTTCTCCCTGCTGCTCATGCGTTCAAGTCTTCAGAAGAAGGAATTTTCCTCCACACAAGATCAGGTAGTAGGTTGTTCAACCTTGCCCGTCTAAGAGCAAAGACCAAAGTATGGAAAATCCTCATCAGGGACCTCCACTTTGCTAACGATGCTGCACTAACATCTCACACTGAAGAGTGTCTGCAGAGACTCATTGACAGGATTGTGGCTGCCTGCAACGAATTTGGTCTAGCCATCATCCTCAAGAAAATGAACATCATGGGACAGGACGTCAGAAATGCTCCATCCATCAATATCGGCAACCACGCTCTGGAAGTGGTTCAAGAGTTCACCTACCTAGGCTCAACTATCACCAGTAACCTGTCTCTCGATGCAGAAATCAACAAGCACATGGGAAAGGCTTCCACTGCTATGTCCAGACTGGCCATGAGAGTGTGGGAAAATGGCGCACTGACACGGAACACAAAAGTCCGAGTGTATCAAGCCTGTGTCCTCAGTACCTTGCAGGACCGTATCTCCAACACAGAAGTCCTTGAGGCGGCCAGCATCCCCAGCATATACACCCTACTGAGCCAGCGGCGCTTGAGATGGCTTGGCTGTGTGAGCCGCGTGGAAGATGGCAGGATTCCCAAGGACACATTGTACAGCGAGCTCGTCACTGGTATCAGACCCACCGGCCATCCATGTCTCCTCATTAAAGACGTCTGCAAACGTGACATGAAGTCCTGTGACGTTGATCACAAGTCATGGGAGTCAGTTGCCAGTGATCGCCAGAGCTGGTGGGCAGCCATAAAGGCGGGGCTAGAGTGTGGCGAGTCGAAGAGACTTAGCAGTTGGCAGGAGAAAAGACAGAAGTGCAAGGGGAGAGCCAACTGTGTAACAGCCCCAACAACTAATTTTATCTGCAGCACCTGTGGAAGAGTCTGTCACTCTAGAATTGGCCTTTCTAGCCACTCCAGGCGCTGCTTCACAAACCACTGACCACCTCCAGGCGCTTACCCATTGTCTCTCGAGACAAGGAGGCCGAAGAAGAAGAAGAAGTATAAGTGGGTGGTTGTTGGTCGGCAGAGACTCGGTGGGCCGAAGGGCCTGTTTCAGTGCTGTATCTCTCTATGACTCTGTGACTTTGCGGGTGCCGTACATCAGTTCTGCCCTATACCAGAACTGAAAGAGATTCCACTCCATCAACATCCAGCTGGTGTGTAATGTCATGTAGGCCCCCCCCTGCCAAGAATGAGGCATATTAATTTTGTCATGTGAACATTGATTTTAAACTGTTGCTGGAGCGCGGAAGTGACTTGTTAAACAGATCAGCCGTGTCTGGAAAAAACATTTACATACTAACGGACAGTGCTTGTGGAAACAAAGGACCATACCCTGACACATTCAACCCACATGGACTTTGATCACCAGACGTTGAAGGTAAGGAAGCTCACATTCCAGGATGACTGCTAAAATGGCCGAATGGTCAAACCAGCTAGTCACATGACTAACCTGTTGGGTGTCCTGAGTTTTTCTGAATTGTACAGATAGTTTGAGAGAGACAGATTGTTGGCTCCTGGACTGTAAAGACCTCTCCTGGCTGGCTCACCACAGCCTCTGCTCCCATCTCTTTCTCACGGAACTCCAAATCCACTGACGACATGAACCTCAAGAGAGAAAAGTCTTCTACATCGAACAAGGTTTAAGAAGAATACTGGGCCTGAACGAAAAGCAAGACCTACCTACAATCAAGGACTCTACAGTGAGCTCAAAGAACAGTAACTAAAACCATCTTCAGATATTGCCTCAAACTTTTCACTTTATTTCTTCTGCTCTTTTCTGTCTCTATCTGCATGTGTGTATCGCGTATGCATACTAGCGTGGGCATGTCGCGTATCCGTAGGCATTAGCCGAATTAGAATTTAAGTTTAATAAAGTTCAACCTTCTTTAAACCTAAGAAAACCTGTTTGGCTGGTTTCTTTGCCTTACAATTGGAAAGCAGTGAACAAGGATTCTGTAAGGGGGAGCTAAAACAAAACGGTGTGTTTAAAATTAAACCCTGTTACGAACCCTAGACCCTTTCTCACCTGGTCATAACAGTGACCATAGGCAATGAATCATACAGGCCAATGCCCGGTATCCTGACAGCATTTCATTCTGTGGCAGTCCACTACGCTGACTGAATTGAGACATCACAGCAAACCATCGGGTGACTACTGGGTGACAAGGCTGTCCACTGATGACATCCGTAAAGAACTCATCAGCGTACAGTATCAGCAACCGCAAGTCCAATTCCTGATTCACCAACAGTCCCACATCTTACCTTCCTTCCGACACTGACCATTACAACTTCCGCTTGGCTACAATACAAAAATAAAAGCCACTGCAAAATAAACATTCTAAACCAGATTGATAAATAAAATCCTGCCATGTTGCATACAAAAGTCATCGATTACCCTTGTGTGTTCCCTTCGTGCCTGCCTTCCATGTGTTATTTCTGGTTCTACTGTTCATATGCTGTGCAACCCGTGACTGCAGCATGACTAGTAGAAGGCTGATGATTTTCAGTGAAAGGGACTGCAGATGGCCTTGGAGGATGACCTCAGCAGCTCTGGCCTAGAAGGCCTATTTGCTGACTGCACCACCTCGGCATGGGCGACAGAAGCCAGGGTTGGCTGACGGACAGGCAACAGCAAGGTCACTGGCAGAGCGGCGGGGATGGGAGGATGAATGCTGTCATCCTGAGAGAGGAGAGCACATTTGTGCTCCATGGAGCCACTGTCACTCTCCTTGGGCAACGCCTCATAAATCCTATCAATCTGTTGGAGGGCAGATTGTTGGATTACTGTGACACCCTGCAAGCCCCTTTGCACACTTTAATCCACAGCCACGATGATAACATTCTGAGCTTGCACGGCAACAAGCCGACCTTGCATGATAGCAGTCTGAGTTTCCACTGCAGCACACAGTCATTGTGTGGCTGCTGCTTATGCAGCAATGGAAGCAGCAACATCAGCCAATCGATGCTGCATCATGGTTGGGTCCACACGTGTGCAAACGGAGTTGCCACTGCTTCCATGCTGCAAAGGATGCGCTTTAAGCACTGTGCAGAGCCCTATGCAAAGTTCGTGCCTGACACCTTGACATTGACCACAGCTTCCCAATGCACCAAGCATTTAGTTGTGCATATCCATCGGTCTTCTTCTGTAGACTGCCCCGTCAAAGTGCTCATCTGAGCCCTCTGCAACAGAACTCATGTGCGATCTGACAGCTTTGCTATCCTTGCCCCCTGTCCCAGCTACTGGCAACTTGTACCCAGTGTCGCACCATATGCAGATCCCACCTCTATGCTATCCCCTAAATTACGTGCAGTGTCAGTATCTGAGCTGGTGGCTGCGAGTGTGAAATCAACTGAGGGTGCGCCTTCGTTATCACTGTCTTTTCGCTGTCCCTCCACTGGCTGACCAGGTTGCGCTTATGTATCTGAAAGGAGAAAGGCACGAGGGTAAGGTTGTGGATGGGAGTGGGGGGGGTGGGGGGTGGGTTGCATGCTTCTGCCATCTGCAGCTTGTAAATCAGAAGGAAGTGTGGGATGAGGGGAAGGTGGAATGTGAGAAGGAGGATTAGGTTTGAGGAAGCTGTCATCTTTGATGGTTTCAGCCCCACTGCTGGCTACAGCCTCAGCAATGGCATCTGAATAACGGCCTACACCGTCTCCTCCATGGGGGTTAGGACATGCAGGAAAGTCTCTCCACCTCCAGTTAGCTTCTGTTGCCTCCTGTTGTGGGCCACCTTATCCTGCAAGACAGATGGAAGTGTGTCAGTGAGCATCGTGCAATTTTTTGGATGATGTGGCTGTCATAGCTGGCCATATATGCAAACTGTGAGATATGGCTGTGAGGCTTGCACACTGCTTAGTATGTGAGGGTGCGTCGAAGCATATGAATGTCACATATGAGTCCTAACTGATCGATAGAAATTGTTGGTAAGTCAGTGATGGGGTGTGGTGCATTGAGCAGTATCTGAGGCAAGTGGTGCAGCTGGTTGGATATGGCATTTGAAGTTGCATTCGTAAGGTCATTGAACTTTATTTTTATTTTATTTTATTTAGAGATACAGCACTGAAACAGGACCTTCGGCCCACCGAGTCTGTGCCGACCAACAACCACCCATTTATACGAACCCTACAGTAATCCCATATGCTTTACCACCTACCTACACTAGGGGCAATTTATAACAGCCAATTTACCTATCACCTGCAAGTCTTTGGCGGTGGGAGGAAACCGGAGCACCCGGAGGAAACCCACGCAGACACACGGAGAACTTGCAAACTCCACACAGACAGTACCCAGAATTGAACCCGGGTCCCTGGAGCTGTGAGGCTGCGGTGCTAACCATTGCGCCACTGTGCCGCCCATCTTGAGGTGCTGCATCCAGGTCCTTAGGGCTTGACATTGACTGCACAGCTATCTGTTCCCACTCCCTTATCCGCATGTGTCAGGAGGACCTCCTGGCCCCCTGCAGATGCAGATCATCTCTCCTCCTTTCAAACTCATCCACGAAGACCTCCGCTGCAACATCTGAAAACGTTGGAGCCCACTGTTTCCCATGTTGTGTCATTCTTCAGTGTTTCCCAAGTCAGAATCACTTCCTGCACAACTACCAGCACCTGCTCCAGCCATAACTCACCTCCCCTTTAAGTAGTGCATGCTAGATTTAGGTGGTACTAACCCCCGCTAATGCATCCAGCCAAGTAACAGTGCAATTTGCATTGGCTGAATGCTGAAATAATTAAAGTAAGCAAGCAACAACAACTTGTATTTACATAACACCTTTATTAGGGTAAAACATCCCAAGATGCTTCACAGGAGCATTATCAAACAAAGTTTTACTTTGCGCTACATAAGGATATATCAGGGCAGATGACCAAAAGTTTGGTCAAAGAAGTAGGTTTTAAGGCCCATTTTAAAGGAGGATAGAACGAGAGTGGTAGAAGTTTAGGGTGGGAGTTCCAGAGCTTAGGGCCTTAACAGCTGCTTATGGTGGGGTGATTAAAATCGGGGATACTCGAGACAAGATTTGGAGGAGTGCAGATATCTCAGAAGGTTGTAGGGCTGGAGGAGATTGCAGAGCTAGTGAGGGGCGAGGCCATGGAGGGATTTTATTACAAGGATGAGAATTTTAAAATTATGCCGTTGCTTAACCAGGAGCCACTGTAGGTCAGTGAACACAGGGGTGATGGGTGAACGGGACTTGGTGTGAGTTAGAACATGGGCAGCAGTGTTTTGGATGACCAAGTTTACAGAGTGTGGAACATTGGAGGCCGGCCAGGTGTGTGTCGGAATCGAGGTGACACAGATAAAAACAAAATGCTGCAGATGCTGGAAATCTGAAATAAAAACATTAAGTTCTGGAAATACTCAGCAAGTCAGGCCGCATCTGTGGAGAGAGAAGCAGAGTTAACCTTCTGATGAAGGTCATAGACCTGAAACGTTAACTCTGCTTCTCTCTCCATAGAGGTAATAAAGATGTGGTTGAGGGTTTCATCAGCAGATGAGCTGAGGCAGGGCAGATTTGGGCGATCTTACGGCAGTGGAATTAGGCAGTCTTCATGATGGCGCAGGTGTGTGGTCAAAAGCTCATCTTGGGGTTAAACATGACACCCAAGATTGTGAACAGACTAGGGAGAGGAGTTTGTGACAGTGACCGAAGACAATTCTGTCTTTCCAATATTTAGTTGGAGGAAATTTATGCTCATCCAGTACTGGATGTCAGACAAACAGTCTGACAATTTAAAAACAGTGGAGGGCTCAAGAGTGGTGGTGGTGAGATAGAGCTCGGTCATCAGCGTTCATGTGGAAACTGATGCTGTGTTTTCGGATGACATCGCTGAGGGGCAGCATGTAAATGAGAAGTAGGAGGGAGCCAACAATAGGTCGTTGGGGGACACCAGAGGTAATGGTGTGGGAGTGGAAGAGAAACTATTCTCTGGCTATGACTGGATCGATGAGTAGAACCAAGTGAGTGCAGTCCCACCCAGCTGGACAAAGGTGAAGAGACATTGGCAGAGAATGGTATGGTCAACTATATCAAAGGCTGCCGACAGGATGTGGAGGGATAGTTTACCTTTATCACAGTTACGAAGTTGGCGTTCTGCCTGCAACACAATCTTTTTTTTTATTTTTAGAAATACAGCACTGAAACAGGCCCTTCGGCCCACCGAGTCTGTGCCGACCAAGAACCATCCATTTATAGTAACCCTACAGTAATCCCATATTCGCTAACAGTAGGGGCAATTTACAATGGCCAATTTATCTATAACCTGCAAGTCTTTGGCGGTGGGAGGAAACCGGAGCACCCGGCGAAAACCCATGCAGTCACAGGGAGAACTTGCAAACACCGCACAGGCAATACCCAGATTTGAACCTGGGTCCCTTGAGCTGTGAGGCTGCGGTGCTAACCACTTTGCCGCCCTAAACTTCACAGAGGCAGTACCCAGAAACGAACCCAGGTTTCTGGAACTGCGAGGCTGCGGTGCTAACCACTGCGTCGGTGTGCTGCCCTAATTGACGGACACGTTTAAATTGGGCATTGTGATTCCTGTGTCCATTTTTGGGGCAATTGAATCTATTCCCTGTATTGTTTACAAAACATTATGAGGGGTTAAATTTTCAGCCTGTTGCCTATGGAAAAGGATAAAATCTAACTGAAAAGATAACTTGAAATGATGTCCTGGTTTTAATAACCATGCCCATCTTATAGAATTATATTTTAATTATTTTACCTCATGTTGTCTTGTATATCTTTGTTTTATCCTCTAAAATCAAGGGACCCATTCGTGTCAGAATAATACATGATCAGACCTATAGATAGGAGATATATAAGCCTAATTCTTTAGCAATTAATGTATTTTTCCTAGAAATCATCCAGAATTAAAGAATCTTACAATACAGAAGGAGACCATTCAGCCCATTGTGCCTGTGCTGGTTATTTGAAAGAGCAACCTAATTAGTCCCACTCCCCTGCTCTTTCCCCATTGCCCTGCAATTTTCTCCCTTTAAGATATTTATCTAATTCCCTTTTGTATATTACCATTGAATCTGCTTCCACCGCATATATTTATAGAAATGTTCGACCAACTGAGGTACTGTGATTTTAATCCCTCTGCAATGCTTCTCCTTTAGCTTTAGAAATTCTAGCTACAAACCTATTCTGCACTTCAATCTGCATGATGAAACGTTATTGTGGTTTGAACCCAGTAGTATCTCTGTTTTACTGCCCAGATAATAAAAGCTTTCTATGAAAAATAGAAAAATATATTTCACAAAAGAATCTGTGTCTGCAGCTGCTGTGACTGGAGCCTTCACTACAAGCATTGTGATATGGATATCATAAGGGCGCTACTACTAAGCCACTTATCCACATACTATTTAAGGAGATTTTATCATGGTTTCTGTCATCAGTTTTGTTTAATATCTTGGTGAACGAGAAGGATGCTTCTATGGATGTTACAGTTTTCTTTTCCCCCTGCCACCCATACTGGGGGATGAATTTTCCCAGCCCCTCGACGCCGTGGGTTGTGGTAGGGAGGCCCGTAAAATGCTAGCGGGAGCGACCCGCTACGACCCATGACGCCGAGAAGGCCCCACTGGATATTAGCGGCGACGAGGCCTCGATGTGGCTTGCCGGCGGTGCCTTCATTATAATATTGAAATCAGCCATATTAACATGCAAATTAACTTACCAGCAGCCGCCGGCTGTCCCATGCTGATTTTAAGGCCAGCCAGCCGCAACTCGCACATCTTCAGAACTCCGCAGAGCACGGCGCACTGAAAAAATTCAGCCCTCGGTCTCAGAAATCAATTTTAACACAAACCTTTGAGAGTTGATCGGAACAGTAAACTTACCTCTGCCTATTGTAAAATTCTGTTTTGCAACCAGAATACAATGAATCATATTATACATTTAAATGGACTTTTCCCTGTTTCTCTTTACACAACCCTAGGCATTGGAATATGCCAGAAATATCCATAAGCCAAAACCACTTGCAACTAAACCTGGGGATGTCAATGAGAAACCGGAAAGAGGTGAGCTTACTGAACATGGTCAATATGCACAATTGGACCCATCCCACAATATACTACTTAAGATGATGCAGAAACGACATGAAAATGAGAAGCAAATTGTGGCAGCGTTTAAAGCAATGCATGTGACCTGATGATGAGATGTGATTTTGGTATTTCAAGAGGAACATCATATACTATATGAATCACACGGAAAGGACTTACAGAGTGCTATTAACACAGCATTATATGTCCTAATGTTTACACATTTCATATTTTATAAAACAATTGCATTTGTCATGACATACATTCCACTGTTGAAAGACAGTGAATAATGGACTATCCTTGCATTCTGTACAAAGACTGTGACTGAAAATATTGTTAAATTCTTCCTAAAATATTTTTCAGTCTGTCTTTTAAGGATTTCAGACTGTTTTGGAGGTGGGATTATGAATGACCATCATTATTGGTGACGGGTTGAATGGACTTAGCGAGCCATTTAAATTTGACTTAAAAATAATTTTTTGGGGTTATTTTGTAAAGCTTCCTTTATCACCAGAACTAAACTGATGCTTGCAACATGTGATCTTGTAGCTTCTTACTAGTTAAAAAGTCAGTTTGAGAGACAAATTCTGTGCATAAGAAGGATGTGTGACACCATTGGAGAAACTGTAAAATCCGAAAAAGTCTGTTCAATGTTGAGGAAATCTTTGGAAATTCTGACTGTCGAGAGTTGGTCCAATTGTTTGTGAATGAACATTATAATATTCTGAAATTCATGTACCTTTACAAGTGATTTTGTACTTTTAATAATGGCAGAACATTCTTTTGAGTCTAAGAGCTCTTTTGCAGCCCTGTTAAAAACTAACTTTAAAATCCAACTTTAAGAACTCAAAGGAATTCATGACCTTTCATTATCACCAACCTCAAGATCTATTTTCACTGAACAACTGCAGGAGAACTATTAGAAGACATTGCATATTACTTCTGATCCCGCATTGTGTTTAACTGTCTGTAAAATAGACATGTCACATACTTTTGTCATCTGCAATTGCAGTATGAATAAGAAAGGTCTATTAATGTTTAATTATTAATTAGAAATTTACTGGGCTATGGGGGAAAAGCAACGGAGATGAACTAATAGGATAGCTCTTTCAAAGAGCCAGACCAGGCACAATGGGCCAAATGGCCTCCATCTGTGCTGTATGATTCTATAATGTGCAACAAAAGCAAAGCCTAAAAATAGGAAGAAGCTTCTATATAGAGTAAATTACCTCAGATGATGACTAAAAACACTTTGCCTGTCATATTCATTCAGGTAAGTGGTCTGCATAATGATAATCTTCTTTGTGATTGATCTTGGTATTGATAGAGATAAAGTCTGCCAAGGAGCATGTGCTACAAATAATGTTGTAGGCATGGAAGATACTGAGTTGCAACTGAACTCGAGCACCATTGAATCATAGATCAGAATGCATGTTGAGTCCTACAATCACTCTGTCTGCTCTCATAATAGAATCTACTGCACAACAGAAAGTTCATTATCATTAAGTGATTATATTTTGAAAATGGTAGGTAAATTCTAAACTTGTTCTTTATATCTCCAGGCTCATACAGGTGTCTATTTTCCTTTGTTTGCTAACTTTAATGAAAAAGTAGATCTGAATATAAGGCAGTGTTCCTTGCCTTCTACTCATATCCACTTTTAATTAAAAATAGTGAACAGGAAAAAAAATGCCCTTAGTGTCTGTACCAGCTCAGTGCAACTAGAGGTAACCAATTGATTTTAATGTTGCCAGATCTCTGCTGTAAGATTTTCTAACACTGATTATTTTATTGCATTTATTTTTAAAATATTATTTCATTTATTATGAAAAGGAACTAATACATACCACTGGATTAAATCAATTTAACATTTCACATTGTTGCTTTTAATACACCACTTCCCAGTGAATAGCCCCAAATATCATCCATTTCCTGCAAAAATCTTAGATTAAAATTACACCTAGTGCCCTCCTAACCAATCAGAAATCAAGGAACTTACTTAGTTGTAATATAATCACAGAGGGATACAGAACAGATGAGGCTATATTACCAAAAAATGACTTTTTAATTCTATTGACCACATAATATGAATATGCACTTACAGTAATATTACTGCCCCATTATTAATTATTATAAATGAAGCATGAGATCTTTTTGTATACATGGTGTATAAAGTTTGTTCTGTATAAATATGTACTAAATGCCTTTTAGATGCATAATTTTTTTTAAAAAAGCAAGTTTTTATTAATTGAATCCTGTCTCATTTTATAATGTTCAATCACAAACAATATGTGCGCTTGGTCAGCAAGCTAGAACAGTTTTGATCTTTACAAATGCCAATGATTGATTTAATCTAGGCAGTTTAACTATTCACAAACCTACTTTTTCTGATGGATGCCTTTCTGTTGAAGTATTTTCTCCTCCTATTGTTTGGATTTCCATGCACCATTTTCAGCAAGAGGCCAGGAGGCTATTCATGGCCTGTTCCGGTACCACCCTGAGAATGAACATTAGGACAATCAGGAATGCAGCCCTAAGGTACCTCTCTGATTTTTTTTTCCCCTTTTCTCCTCCCAACTCTTAGGTAGGAACCAAGTTTCCTCTCCATGGCAGCATAGCTGAGATTGGGAACTCACCGCATAAAGGGTTATAGGCATAAACACACCCTATCGTTTCATGTGCAAGAGCATATGGGCCCCAATATAATTCCCGGCAGCGTATGTTTAATTCACCCAGAGCATTTCAGTTGGTTTATGGAAATTAACTTATTGTATTTAAAGTGAGTTTTTGTCGTAAATTGTGTTTCCTTTTTTAAATGTGCGTTCATAATGGGAACAAGACAACCTCATTAATTCAAACCAATAACCTGTAGAACCTGTACAAGACCACACATTTCAGGGAGGTACAGCAGCACCACAGTGTTGTGGACGACTGATGCTTGTTTGTATTCCACTCTATACAATGAGTGAAAGTAACAGATTCTGATGTAAAATATGTATGAAAAATTCTCCACTTTTAACTAGTGTTTTCAAATTTTATTGAAATACCTTTGAAAGCAATCTTGCATTTTAAGATGTGAAATTTGCTCATCATTTACAGGCTGTAATTTCAGTGTGCCCAGCCTTCTTTCCAGTAAGACTCTTTGAAGTATGATCCATAAAGCCCTTTATTATGGACTGACTTAATTGAATTTTAATTTTATTCATTTCCAGGAAATGTTTTTATTTCCTGCTCACAGCTGAATAGATCTGGAGTGTTACGAGAGGTGTTAAGATTTAGAAAAATTATTTTTGTGGATTATTCATAATGGTATATGTTTATACATTTTTTTTTTTATTATACTTTGTGCCAGCTAATTGTAAGTAACACAACTGTGATCAAAATATGTGTCCTTCCATGGTGGAAAATTTATATGATTAGCCCCCGCTCAAGGTTTCCATTAAAATGAAATGCACCCAATTTTCAAAACTGATTTTTCATATAATTATTCTTATTAATCTAGTGTATCATTTAGCTGTTAAAATGGCATCAATTTTGATTAAATCATAATCTGATTTGCAGTATAATTTTTAAAATATTTCTATGCTGTTTCCGTTATGCAATTCTAATGAATCAGAAACAAACAAGAGCTATGGAGAATTAGGTTTTAAGTCTCCTTAAGATGTGGTGATCATAATCAGGGTGGTTTACAATGGATGATAAAATTATATTCTATTTTTATTCCTTGGGATACTGTGATTTTTGTCTGGGGGTAAATCCTCATTTTGCAATGATGTCCATTTTTCTGTGAAAACTAAAAACCTGTGATCTTGATTGCAGTGTTGAAACTTTCTTTTTTTTTGTAAACTTAAAGCAACTCATTTTCTCATTTTTACTTGTAATTGCTCCTTGATTTTTTTTGAGAAAATTCACTATGACTAATCTTCACTACGTATTGTAAATGTAAAAAAAAAGCCCACTGATGGTCCCACAATCTTACCCCTCCTGACTTGAAGCAAGTACTTGTGTTATTTTTTAATGTGTGGAATTGGCCTTATATAGTTAGTACTAGGGTAGCATGCCATTTCAGATTCCCAGTATCATCATTATGAACTCCCAATTGGGTATAGTAATGTTGGGTGCAGAGTAATCTCCATCTATTTTGATCTAACAATGAACGTTTGCAAAAACCTCAGGAAGAACGTCTCTACTTCTCTAATGTGACATTTTTCCAATTCCTACACCAGCTGTCCGACAGACACTCAGAACAAGATTCCAAATTTAGTATCGAGTTCAGGTGCACACATTTAAGCTAAAAACACCCAGCTCTACCTCACTACCATACGCTCTTGAGCTCTCCACTGTCTCTGAATTGTCTGACTGCTTACCCAACATCCAGTACCGGATGAGCAGAAATTTCTTCCAACTAAATGCTGGGAAGACCAAAGGCATTGTCTTTGGTCCGCTCCACAAACTCTGTTCTCTAGCTACTGACTCCATCTTTCTTCCTGACAACCGTCTGAGGTTCACAATCTTGGTGTCGTATTTGACCGCGATATGAGCTTCCAGCCACATATCCACACCATCGCCAAGACTGCCAGTTTTGACATTGCTCGACTCTGCCCCAGCCTCAGCTCATCTGCTAAAACCCAATCCATGCCTTTTTTACCTCTAGAGTTGACCATTCTAATGCATTCCTGGCCGACCTCCCATCTTCTACCCTCCATAAACTTGAGGTTGTACAAAACTCTGCTGCTTGTGTCCTAACTCACACCAAGTCTCGTTCACCATCACCCCCATTCTCGCTGACCTACGTTGGCTCCCAATGAAACAGTGCCTCGGTTTTAAAAATTCTGATCCTTCCTTTCAAATCCCTCCATAGCCTCTCCCCTCCCTAACTGTAACCTCCTTCAGCCCTGCAACCTTCCAAGATAGCTGCACTGTTCCAATTCTGGCCTCTTTATCATTCCCAATTTTAATTGCTCCACCATTGTTGGCCATGCCTTCAGCTGCCAAGGCCCTAAGCTCCGGAATTCCCTCCTTAAACCTCTCTACCTCTCTTTCCACCTTTAAGACACTCCGTAAAACATACATCTTTGGCTAAGTTTATGGTCATCTGCCCTAACATATCACTGGGGAGCGGAGGTAGAGCGGACCCGGAGGGGTGGAGCATCGGAGCTGTGAGTATAAATAACTTACCTCGGGGATTTCGCAGCCTAGTCACTGGGGAGTGAAGGTAGAGTGGACCCGGAGGGGCGGAGCTGCTTTCACTGCTTCAGTGTTCCACCTGAAACTGAGAAAAATCTGAAAAAAGTGACGTCACTGGAAAACTGGTTGGGAATCTGCACTAAATTTGAAAAACTAATTTGAAAAATTTGAAAAACTAATTAACTAAGGTAAAGTAGAGATGGCAGGGCAGACGATGTGCCATAGCTGCATGATGTGGGAGCTGGTCGATCCCATTGCGAGCCACAGTGACCACATCTGCAGCGAGTGCTTGCAGCTCGAAGAACTTCGGCTCAGAGTTGATGGGCTGGAGTCTGAGCTTCAGACACTGCAGCATATCGGGGAGGGGGAGAGGTTCCTGGACACTGTGCTTAAGGCAGTCACACCCCGTAGATTAAGTATCTCAAATTTGGCCAGTGGTCAGGGATAGGAGGGTGTGACTGCAAGTGAGGCAGGTAGAGGGATCCTGAATTCAGCAATGGAGGAGCCTCAGCCCTTGACCTTGTCTAACAGGTACGAGGTACTTGCTCCCTGTGTAGATGAGAAAAAGGACTGTAGGGAGGATGAGCAAACTGACCACTGCACCGTGATGCAGGAGGCTATTCAAGTGGGGGGAGCAAAAAGAAAAGTGGTAGTGGTAGGGGATTCCATAATTAGGGGTACTGATAGCATCCTTGGTAAGCAGGACCAAGAGTCCTGCATGGTATGTTGCCTGCCCGGTGCCAGGGTGAGGGACATCTCTAACCAACTTGAAAGGATATTGGGGAGGGAGGGGGAGGTTCCAGTTGTTGTGGTCCACGTTGGGACAAACAACATAGGCAAGACTAGGCAAGACGGCCTGTTTGGGGATTATCAGGAACTAGGAACAAAATTAAAAAACAGGTCCTCAAGGGTTATAATCTCTTGATTATTACCTGAACCACGTGCAAATTGAAATAGGGATAAGAAAATAGGGGAAGTAAACACGTGGCTAAAGGAGTGGTGTGGGAAAGAGGGGTTCCATTTCATGAGGCACTGGCATCATTTTTGGGACAGGAGGGCACTGTAATGTTGGGACAGGCTCCACCTGAACTGATCTGGGACCAGTGTCCTAGCGGAAAGGATAAATAGGGTGGTCACAAGGACTTTAGTACATGGCAGAGAGGGGGAGGCCTCAGGGGAAGTCATTACAATTTCTAAAACAAGTAACAGGGCAGAAGAGTAAAGAAGCAGTCAGAACCCCTACTTCAGGAACTGCAGGTAATGGCAAAGCTGCAAGAAGTATACTGGTTAAACCAGAAGAGAGAAATAATAAACAGGCGAATAAAGCATCAGTGCTGAGGGACAGGTTCGGGGGTATAGCCCAAATAAGAGTTCTATATACAAATGCACGGAGTGTAAGGAATAAACTAGATGAGCTGCAGGCGCAAATTCAAATAGAAGATTACGATGTGGTGGCCATTGCGGAGATGTGGCTGCAGGATGGTCAGGACTGGGAACTAAATATATCTGGTTATAAAGTTTACAGGATGGACAGGGAAAATGGCAGAGAGGGTGGAGTAGCCTTACTTATTAGAAATAATATCACCTCATTGGTGAGGGAGGATATAATGAGGGGAAAGCATCCAGTGGAAACATTATGGGTGGAACTGAGGAACAGAAAAGGATCTAAAACTGTAATAGGTGTTGTGTATAGACCCACTGGTAGCAGTTCTGAGGTGTTAGATTGTATAAATGCACAAATTAGGCAAGTGTGTAGCAAAGGCAGAGTAGTATTAATGAGGGATTTTAGCTTACACATAGATTGGGAGAGGCAGACTAGCACCTGTCAGAAAGGTAGTGAATTTCTGGAATGTGTCCGGGATAGTTTCCTACAGCAATATGACCTACATGTAACAAGGGGACAGGCAATATTAGATTTAGTTATGAGTAATGAGCCAAATTTAATTAGTAGCCTAACTGTGCGTGAACATTTATCAAATAGTGATCACAACATGATCGAATTCAAGGTAGCGTTTGAAAGTGAAAAGCACGAATCAGCTACTAGAATTTTAGACTTGGGTAAGGCTGACTTTAACGGGATGAGACAGAGACTGTCCACGGTAAACTGGGAAGATCTGTTAATGGGTCAAACGACTGGAAAACAGTGGAGAATATTTAAAGAAACACTTAACGACATACAAAACGAGTATATACCCCTGAGAGGAAAAAGCTCCTCTTCACAAAAAATACAGCCATGGACAACTAAAGAGATTAGGGATAGCATAAAACTAAACGAAAGGGCTTACAAAAATGCAAAAGCGCAGCACAGATCTGGTCGAATGGGATAGATACAAAGACCAGCAAAGGGTCACAAAACGGCTTATATGAGCTACTAAAAGGGATTATGAAAGGAAACTTGCAAGGGACATCAAAATCAATAAGAAGAAATGTTATAGTTACATAAAGGGAAAGCGGGTGGTCAAGAGCAATGTAAGCCCACTAAAAGCTGAAAATGGAGATATTGTCATTGATAATGGGGAAATGGCAGACATGTTGAACAATTACTTTGCCTCAGTATTTACAGTTGAAAAGGAGGATAACTTGCCAGAAGTCCCGAAAAAATTAATAGTCAATAGGGGACAGGGACTTAATACAATTAACGTAAGTAAAACATCAGTAACAAGGAAATTAATGGAACTAAAGAGTGAAAAATCCCCAGGACCGGATGGAGGGTTTCCATCCGAGGGTGTTAAAGGAAGTAGGGGAGCACATTGCAGATGCCCTAATATAGTCTTTCAGAGTTCCCTAGATTCAGGAGTGGTCACTCTGGATTGGAAAGTCACTCCACTTTTTAAGAAGGGTGAAAGGGGGAACCAAGGCAATTACAGACCAGTTAGTCTGACATCTGTGGTGGGGAAGTTGCTGGAGTCTATAATCAAGGATAGGGTGACTGAACACCTAGAAAAATTTCAGTTAATCAGGGACAGCCAGCATGGATTCATGACGGGAAGGTCATGCCTGACAAATCTCATTGAACCTTTTGAAGAGGTGACTTAAGGTAGTGGACAGGGGAATGTCTATGGATGTTATTTATATGGACTTCCAGAAGGCATTTGATAAAGTCCCACATAAGAGACTGTTAACTAAGGTAGAAGCCCATGGAGTTGAGGGGCAAATTATTGAAATGGTTAGGAAGTTGGCTGAGTGGTAGGCGAAAGAGAGTGGGGATAATGAGTAAGTACTCTGATTGGCAAGATGTGACTAGTGGTGTCCCACAGGGATCTGTGTTGGGGCCTCAATTATTCACGTTATTCATTAACAACTTGGATGATAGCATAGTAAGTCATATATCCAAATTTACTGATGATACAAAGTTAGGCGGCATTGTAGACAGTCTAGATGATAGCATAAAATTGCAAGGAGATATTGACAGACTAGGTGAATGGGCAAAACTGTGGCAGATGGATTTCAATGCGGGCAAGTGTGAGGTTGTCCATTTTGGACCAAAAAGGGATAGAGCAGGGTACTTTCTAAATGGGAAGAAGTTAAGTACAGTGGATGTCCAAAGAGACTTGGGGGTTCAGGTTCAGAGATCTTTAAAATGCCATGAACAAGTGCAGAAAATAATCAAAAAGGCTAATGGCATGCTCGCCTTTATATCTAGAGGATTGGAGTATAAAGACACAGAGGTTATGCTGCAGCTGTACAAAACCCTGGTTAGATCCCACTTGGAGTACTGTGAACAGTTCTGGGCACCACACCTTAGGAAGGATATATTGGCCTTGGAGGGAGTGCAGTGTAGGTTTACAAGAATGATACCTGGACTACAGAGGTTACGTTACGAGGAGAGATTACACAAATTAGGCCTGTTTTTGCTAGAATTTAGAAGGTTAGGGATGCTCTGATCAAAGTCTTCAAGATATTAACAGGAAAAGACAGGCTAGATAAAGATAAACTATTTCCACTGGTTGGAGATTCTAAAACTAGGGGAATAGTCTAAAAATTAGGGCCGGACCATTCAGGAGAGATGTTAGGAAGCACTTCTTCACACAAAGGGTGGTAGAGGTTTGAAACTCTCTCCCACAAACAGCAGTTGAAGCTAGAACAGTTGTTAATTTTAAATCTGAGATAGATAGATTTTTGTTAAGCAAAGATATTAAGGGATATGGGCCAAAGGCAGGTATGTGGAGTTAGGCCACCGATCAGCCATCATCTCATTGAATGGCGGGACAGGCTTGAGTGGCTGAATGGCCTACTCCTGTTCCTATCTTCCTCTGTTCCTATATGTTATGTGGTTGGATGTCAAATTTTGTGTGATAACACTCCTGTGAAGCACCTTGGGATGTTCTACTGCATTAAAGGCGCTACATAAATACAAATTTGTTGTTTGAGAGAGCACTTTTGTGATTTGAGTTCATTCCCAGTAGGAATCTAACTAAGTTAATTTCACATATTTGAAAAATTATGATTAACAGCCCACTCACTCTCATTACATTCAGTTTAACTCCATAAACAAATAGAAAATTATCATGAATTTGCCATGGCAGGAAGAGAAAATCAACCCAGGCGAACACCATCTCTTTACATAATTGCATTGCATTTTGGTTAGATGATCTTCCCCACACATTTCCTTTTGCTCCCGTTGTTCAAGTCTTCATAAACTCCAGAAGAAATTTTCCCCATTTGGCAATTTTCTGCCCCTAATGTAAATCTGTTTAGTTTTTTGGGACTCAGTTTTAAGAAATAATCTTTATTGGAAGTTACTTTTTGCTTGGTCATTGCTGCAGACTTACTCAGTGGTTGATTATAATGACTCAGCCATAACTCTCGTTACTTCATATGAGTTGATTCATCCTCAGCTTCCAGTTACTGCAGGTTCCTAGTTTTAAAATGTATGTGAATATCAGACATCTTTCCCACTGATCTATAAATTCATTCTGATTTTCAAAGTTGTAAAGCCTGCTTCAGCCACAGCAGAGGAGTTTGATGTGAATGTTCTATTTGTTGGAGACACACCCTGATAACAAGGGTATTTGAGCATGAATAGAGACCTCAAATTCTGCCAAGTTTAACAAATTAGGGAGGACCAGAGGACTTGAATTTAAACTATGCAAATTTAGGAATAGACTAGATGTTATGGAGTACTTCCTTTCCCAGAGAGTAGAGATCCTCTAGAATGCATTGCTGGCTGGTGAGCTATGTGTGGACTACATGCCTTCAAGAGGGAGCTAAACCAGTTCTAGGCTGGGCAGAGATCACATCATATTGAAGGCAAGTGGGTTAACAGTAAGGTATGAATAGTCAATTGGATTTTATGGGTTGGTTTCAATCGCCTGAGGTGGCTGGAGAGGAATTTTCTGGAGTGTTTATTCCCTTACTGGCCTTGGGGTTTATTTTCCATTTATTCACTCCTCTCAATAGATTATGTGGCTGCAGGAGCTGATGGGTCTAGTCATGGGGCATCAGAAGTGTGGGGCAGGCTTGATAGATCAGCTGGTCTTTTCCTGATGGACAGTTTCATATTTGTAAGAAACACACCTTCGCTGTTCAAATGGGGAAATTAGCCTAAGCAAGAACTGCCTTTAGGGAACCTGCATCTGCTAAGCAGCATTCTCTGTCACCTCCTATGCTGGGAAGAATGCAGGTTCAATAGTAAAGGTGAAAAAATGATGTAGGTGTGACGGGTATTTGCCAAATATTTGTCATCATATGAGGCTGTTATTAACAAAACTAATTAAGTACTAGGTAGGGCACTCCAGTGCATTTCACCATTAGCTGAAATATATTGTTCTGAACTTGCACAAACCACTTGTGAGACCATATTTGAAATACTTTATATAATTTTGGACTCTGGCCTCCTAAAGGTCATTGACAAGTTAAGAGAGAGTCCAGAGAAGAGTAGCAAGAATGACTGGAACAGAGCTTTGACTTTTGAGGTGAGAGCTGCACTTATTTGTATTGGGGAAAAGACTGTTTAGAAAGAAAAGTGCTTCTGATCTTTCAAATGGTGAAAACTACAGATAATGTAATTGTGAGAAGCCTATTTGATTTGATTTATGGGCATAGAACCAGAGGATGCAGATTTAAAATGTAAATGCCTCAAGTGAGACTACAGCTTAGAAGAATTTTTCCCTATTGTAGTAAATATGTGGAACAGAAAACCTTTGATGACCCTTCAATAAGAGAGCTTACATTTAATCTTGAAGTTGCAAAGATGACTAGAAAAGTTGGTAGCAGTGTATAGATTGTCTCAAAAAAGTTCATTCCTTTTGTCACCACAGATGATGAAAGGTCATCGACCTGAAATGTTAACTCTATTTCTCTCTCCACCAATGCTGCCAGACCTGCTGAGTATATCCAGTATTTTCTGTTTTTATTTTAGATGTCCAACATCTACAGTGTTTTGCTTTTCAACCATCATGTTTAATTTTCTGGGATGTATGTTTGCTTCAGATGTGCTCTCATTATGCAACTTGATTTTTTTCCAAAAATATAGTTTATTCACAAAATTGTAAAAGTACATTACTTAACAGTTCAAACTTGGCATTACATAAAGTGCAATACCGTTAAATTCCTTTCACTATAGAATGCAGCACACTGTAAGTGTAGTAAGGCACCACAATTACAGGTTATATTTAAAATGTATATGTCATAGCAAACATACAGCTCGAGGTTTTACACGGTTTGCAGTCCCTCGGTATACTCTAGCGTCCCGGGAGGCCCTTAGACAGTGGCCTTTCCCCATTGAGCCTTTGTAGCAGCTGCCCCAAGCTTTAGTGCATCCCTCAGCACGTAGTCCTGATCTTGGAATGTGCCAGTCTGCAACACTCGGTTGTGGACAGCTCTTTGCACTGGAAGCAGAACATATTTCAGGCAGACCAAAGAGCATCCTTCACCAAGTTGATGGTCCGCCAGCAGCAGTTGATGTTTGTCTCGGTGTGTGTCCTTGCGTTATGGAGCTGCTCGGGATGAACTTTGACAAAAACCACTGCATTTCTTTCCAGGCCTTCTTTGCAAAGGCATATTCCAGAAGGAGGTAGGTAGCTGTCTCTTCCTCACAGCAGCTGCCTCAAGGATAGCAGGGTGGCACTGAGACTTTGGGTATACATGAGGGATCTGACAGGGAGGGCCCTTCTCAAGTTAATACTGAAGAAGAACACTGCATTCAGTTATTGACCAGTGATTAGCACATTATAATACAGAAAACAACCCATTGGCTTCCCCCTTCTGCATTAATATTACTGTGTAATAAACCAAGAGGGTGAGGGTGCTGGTTCTGAACAAGATGATGTCGAGGAAATGAGGGACCTTGGAGTGAATGTCCACAGATCCCTGAAGGTAGCAGGACAGGTCGATAAGGTGGTTAAGAAGGCATATGGAATCCTTTCCTTTATTAGCCGAGGTATAGAATACAAGGGTCGGGAGGTTATGCTATAAATCATTGGTTAGGCCACAACTTGAGTGCTGTGTGCAGTTCTGGTCACCTCATTACAAAAAGGATGTAATTGCGCTAGAGGGGGTACAGAGGAGATTTATGAAGATGTTGCCGGGACTGGAAGAAGGCAGCTATGAGGAAAGATTGGATAGGCTGGGGTTGTTCTCCTTGGAACAGAGAAGGCCGAGGAGAGATTTGATTGAAATGTACAAAATTGTGAGGGGCCTGGACAGGGTGGATGTGAAGGGCCTATTTACCTTAGCAGAGAGTTCAGTGACTTGGGGGTATAGATTTAAAGCGATTGGTAGAAAGATTAGAGAGGAGATGAAGAAAGCCTTTTCACCCAGAGGGTGATGGGGGTCCGGAACTCACTGCCTGAAAGGATAGTAGAGGTAGAAACTCATTTAAAAGGTGTCTGGATATGCACCTCAAGTGCTGTAACCTGCAGGTCTATGGACCACATGCTGAATGGTGGGATCAGACTCGATGGCTCGTTTTTTGGCTGAGGCCAAGTGGCCTCTTTCTGTGCTGTAAACTTTCTATAATTCTAAGTTTGAAAGTGACAAGATGGTCTCCATTAACTGTTGTTTTAACATTGCCCTGACTTCTGCAAGTACAAAACTGGATGCTCTGAATTTCCAACACAATCTAGTTGACTTAAAGCAGATGCATACTCACTGCTGAGCAGAATTCTTTACATCCCAGGGATAAATACTGAGGTTGGTTGGCAGGGAATCCAAGTAAATTTGCAATTCGCGGGCTGTAAAACAAGCACAATTACACAAACCACTTAGGACGTTCAGGAGCCCACCAGATTATGCCATTCAGAATCGAGTATAAACAGAGCACTGCTACTAGAGATGTCACACCCAGTACGTTACTTACAAGGTAAGAGCTCACAAGGTGAATCAGGTGTGGTAGGAGGTTCAAAATCATAAACAGAATGGTGAAAGGAGCATTTTTGCTGCTAGCCTGCGGGTTCTACCAAAGCAATTGCAACATTTCAAATTACTGAAATCTTAATGAATACATATTGATAACATTATTGAATATATTCTGTCCTCTCTTCATACTACTGAATTACTTCCCCCCCCTCCCCCCCCACCCCTCTTTATCTGCCTCATTTCTCCTGCTTGATCTCTCTGGTTTTCTGCACCTGCTGCTATATTGAGGCAGAATTAAATGTCCTTTCATGGCCCAAATATCGGCATATTTTCTCATTCATGGCTGGTTCTGCAAATGGGTCACAAAATGATGACACTTTGAAGCGGTTCTGATTGGGCACAAACTTGTTGTATGTACTTAAAAGTGATAATCCCCCCATAATACAAATCTGAAGCACCTATTTCTTTAATGGAACCTTTAGATGAATATCAAAGAGCTATTTACTCATATGTAATATTTTAATTAGATTGCATTTCCTATTTAACCCATCACGGACCCTTTGATGCTCTGTGTGTATTTAGTGTTTAGCCTCAGATGCGAGAGGTAATGAATGCTGGACCTTTTGATTTAATGAGAAATCTGCCTTTCCAGTTCGACTCTGTTTGCATCCCTTTATTCCCTAACTATAGAATTCAGTTAATTGAAGGAGTCTCTTACCACCACACATTAAGAAGGCCAAATTAGCATCCCTTTTCTGATTAAATAGCACAGGCAGACGTTGCCTCTTTGAAGTGAAGTCTGAACTGAAGTAGACAGCAGTGCTCTGAAAATGAGCTGATGGCCTTGTTATTGGGATAAAATGCAGATGCACCCCATGTGCTACAAAATGCTTAATCTCTTAATTGATCACCTTCCGCACTATCCATACACCAATGCTTTTCTTTTAAATTGTCAGCATATCAAAGTCACATTTTGGAAAATGAATTGCTTTGGCGTAACCAGATCTACCAATACTGCCCTTTCCCTTCTCTTGTTTCACATATAAAGTCCAATTTAAATATCCAGCTTCCCTCATGGTACCATTTTTAAATGAGGGACAAAATTATTTGTGAATTTTCACAATCAGTGAAGTTTCAAAAGGTGCCGTTGTATTTTCTATAACTGTACCTCACAGTGAAAGGGCATCTTTTGATCTTTATGCTGATAAATAATAATGCAAATGCTTTTCCTGACTGAATAGGTGCAATTTGCACAAAAAGAACTGTAGAGGGAAATGACTAACATGCATCTGCGAAAAGGAAGGGCTAATTTCATAAAGAAAACAAACAGCCATTGGGAGGGGTGAGGGAAGCTAAACTTTGTGTACCCTTTTCTTAGGCAAGACTAAAATTGGCAATGGTTACGCAGAAAACCTGTAGAAATCAGGTAAGTTAGAATTAATTCCACAGCAAGTCGATTAAATTGAACCGCACCATAATGGCTCTTTTCCAATCTGTTGGTGTTGCTCATGTGGTAGTCCTGAGGTACACACCAAAAAAATGGTTAGAAATTATGGGGCAGACATTAAACCTTGTGACAGAACTTATGAGAAGAGGATGAGATGTTAGACTATGGAGCAGAACACAGGGTCCTTCTAAAGGTAGGAGAAAGCAGTGCACAGATAATTTAAAATGAAAAGAAATAGAGGATATTTTTTTCTTTTAGTAGAGTTTAAATAGAAATTCTGGTGTACTCAGAGAAGGAATAACCAGAAATACTAATTATTTGAAATGTTATAAACCTTTTAAAATGGCAGCATGGGAGATAGTAATAGTTCATGTAGCTATTACATTTCTAATGTACGCTCAATTACACCATAATGTTTGTTTGAGAATGAATTTGACATTGATTGAAGTTTAGATCAAACTTTCTAATTTAAATACTCTCAACTTTATAGTCCCTCTCCTACAATAGTCTACCTGCCACAGGTGAGTCCCATTCTGGTAAGGACTGCATCAAGGCCAATGAGAGTACCTCAAAATACTGAAAGTACTAATGTGGATTTGGGGTCACCAGTTTCCTTCTCTTGAATTAACTGGCTCATGCAAAGTCCACAGGTACTTCAAGTAATTTTTCATGCTTGAGTCTGGTTAATTAATGTTGGGCTATTCAGGAAGGCAACACAGTAAAGGAGGAGGTAGTAGAGAAATTGTATAGAAAACAGTAGATAAAGAGGAGGTAAAAGATTGGCTGTGCTCAATGTAGAAATGTCATCCGGTCTGGATGGAATGCATCCTAGGTTGCTGAGGGAAGTAAGAGTGGAAATTGCAGAGGCTCTGGCCATAACCTTCCTTAGATATGGGAGTGGTACCAAAGAGTGGAGAATTGCAAATGTTGTGCCCCTTTTCAAAAAGGGGAGAGGGATAAACCTGCCTGGCAACTGCAGTCCAGTCAGCTTAACATCAGTGGTGTGGAAACTTTTAGCGACATTAATACAGGACAAAATTAATTGGCACTTGGAAAAATATGGGTTAATAAATAAAAGCCAGCAGGGAGGAGGATAGTAGCAGACTTCAGAAGGACACAGACTGGTGAAATGGGCAAACACATGGCAAATAAAATTTAATCCAGAGATGTGTGAAGTAATTCATTTGGTAGGATGAATGAGGAGAGGCAATATAAACTAAATCATACAATTTTAAAGGGAGTGCAGGAGCAGAGAGACCTGGGGGTATATGTGCACAAATTGGTGAAGGTACCACGCCAAGTTGAGAAGGCTATTAAAAAGGCATACCGGATCATTGGCCTTATAAACAGAGGCAAGGAGTACAAAAGCAAAGAAGTTATGCTGAACCATTACAAATCATTAGACCCCAGCTGGAGTATTGTGCCCAATTCTGAGAACCGCATTGTGGTCTTAAGTAGCTACAGGAACAAGCCGAGGAGTGGAAATGGAATGGACACATATCCCCGATCTTACAGTACAGGATCATCCTGTATCACATGAAATATTTAAGTAATGACATATGTTCCTATAATAGAACTCAGGTTTACAACTTGAATTTTTAACTGCCATTACATTCTACATCCTTCTATAAATTGTATATTAATCGTGCTACTGAAGTAAATAACAAACCATCTTTTCACAAAATGGTGACTTATGTTCTACTATGGTACAGAAAATGGTTTGTTTCAATATTTTAGCCCATGTCTGTTTTTGAAACAGCTGTTGTTAGCATTTTATTTATTAAATCCCAGAAAATACAGTAAGCTTAAAGTATCGGTTACAATTTTCTGTGCAGATTGTTAGTGAAAAATTCATCAACAGCTGATTTAAATAAATGTAACAATTATTGCAGTGTACAGTTTTAATAATTTTGCATTACATAATAGAAATTACATATGCATATCTAATCCACTGCCAAATTCACAGTGTAGAGGATTCGGTTCACAGGCAGGTGCATGAACCACTTGTCTCTTCTGTCTTAACTAGCCCATAATAATGAACACAGAAAATATCATTAGCTATGATTACTGTGTAAGCAGATAAAACTACAAAGATTACTGAATTACAGGTAATTGTTCCAAACAAAATTGCAGCCATTGCCTTTAAAATGTTAACTCACAATGTTGTGCCAAACTTTGATTTGGCAACACACATAACCCATAATACAATACAGATATAAACGAGAGTACAGGAACAGGCTGCAAACAGGTGACACTTGTTAAAGAAATGATAATAAAAGAAATGTTGAAACACAGTGGTGAACAAAAGCTGTAATTAAAAAAACAAAAAATTAGCAGCAATTCATAGGCAAACTAAATAAACTTAAAAGAGCAATGCTCTTCGGTGTTCCCATAACCTACTGAGAGTTCTGGATTATATGGCCCCCAAATCTTTTATACAAGAACACAAGAAATAGCAGCTGGAGTAGACCATATGGCCCAACGAGCCTGTTCTGCCATTCAATACACTCATGGCTGATCTTAGGCTTATGGGATGATTTGTAGTGGATTGCTGCATTTCTATGTGATATATTTTGACATCTGCAATAACATTTTAGAATACTTTGGGTCTAGGTGATTCATGTAGGGTTTATGGGTCAGTCCTAGCTAAGAGGTTAGTAACCAGGTATATGCCCTTTTTAACTGGCTTGAATGCTATGAGGGAAAAGCATTTTTCTGTGCATAGAAACTCAATTTTTAAGAAAGCTGCATTCAGCCAAAGAACTGTTTAGAAATTGAATCAGATCATTTTTGTTACCGCTGGACACTGGCTGCATGACAAAATGGTGGGTGATATTTTTGTGGGAGGATTAGAAAACAAGTTGCAGTCTCAGAGATTACAGTTCAAATCTGAATAAACCATTGATAAAACAAAAGCACAAGGAGTAGTCAAAAAGCAGCCAATATTGACCAGATAAAATTTGCGGAGCTCAAAACAGACTGTGAAAACACCTCAGCTAAAGTACAGTCCCAAGTAGAATTAGAACTACAACTGGAGTTTGAGATCTTGGGATACACTTAGCACATGTTATGTTTATTTGTTTAGAGATACAGCACTGAAACAGGCCCTTCGGCCCACCGTGTCTGTGCCGACCATCAACCACCCATTTATACTAATCCTACACTAATTCCATATTCCTGCCACATCCCCACCTGTCCCTATATTTCCCTACCACCTACCTATACTAGGGGCAATTGCTAATGGCCAATTTACCTATCAACCTGCAAGTGGGAGGAAACCGGAGCACCCGGAGGAAACCCACGCAGACACAGGGAGAACTTGCAAACTTTCCACAGGCAGTACCCAGAATTGAACCCGGGTCGCTGGTGCTGTGAGGCTGCGGTGCTAACCACTGCGCCACTGTCTCAATATTACTCATATACTGTATCCGAATATCCCAAACTCCAGGACCCATTAGAATGGAGGTGAAGGCATGGTTGAGCAAATCAGCTGCAGAAGTGTCATGGTGAATGGATTGCCTAAGGCTAGGTAGTTGGTAGTTTGAAAGTACAGTTGTAGGTGACTTGGGGGAGCATTTTTAACAGGAGTGGATGCTGAGGGAAGTGAGGTTGGAAGGGGAAGAGGAGTTGTGGCTGGTAAGGGGCACAAAGAAGTGCTCAGAAATGGCTTCTGTGTGATTGAAACCAAGGGAGTTCAGAGGTCATGGGGCTGGTAAAGTCAATGGGTGACCATGAATATGAGTAAGAACGTTTTTGTGAAAAGAAATTTAGGCAGGACAGGATGGCAGTGAATTGATGGAGAGGGCAGAGGGAGCTGAGATTAGAATCACACCGGGTGTCATTTCATACAGAGACTGAGTAAGGAAAGGAGGAAAGATACCTTAGCAAGAAATGCAGGGTAGGCAGTAGACAAAAAGATTTTAAAGGGGGAGGTGAGACAGAAAACTGAAGTGCTTGAATTTGTGGATTTTGTGGGGGAAAGATCAAGGTGTGATTTGATGATAATGGCCACACGGTCACTGTAGTAGTTTGAACAAGGTGGGTGGTGGAAAATATGACCAGGTGTCTGGAGGGGCAAGGTATGTATCATATTATTCAAAGCCAGGATGTCAATGCAATCATCCACAATAAGATTCTTGATGGCAAGGGCCTTGCTCATGAGTGAACAGGTGCTCTGAGGGAATTGCAAAGGAGATGATAGTTGATCCATCAACAGAGACAATGTCGAATCTATGACATTTTTAAAGGTCTGGTAAAATACACACAAGCTACAAAATTGGCTTCTGCAGCACCTAGACCCTGGGCACCACAAACCAATGTAAGCTAGATATAAATTATAAAGCAAGAGAACAGCATGACTATGCTGGAGGTTAAAAAGTAAAATGGTCACCCTAGGCAGGAGACATCTTTGCTGCAGTTGAAAACCTAGCACTAAAAGCTATGAATCACACAAATGACCATATTTTCAAGCCTTTTTGCTTACTCAAGGACAGTAACCTGCAATTTGGTTTAGGCTCAGTTACTATCCTTTTTATCCTTTGAATTCACATTAGATAATTTCCAGTAATTTTCTTTCCTTGCTGATGGTTGTGATGGAAATGGTCTTGAATTAGTCCTTAATTGACTTAAGCTTTTTAGGACTTAATAGCTGTCTTTGTATATTGCCAGAAAACAGCACTGGCAGCTCTCAGCCTGTGTTTATTACTGCGACTATGGAAAGCCACCAATTTACCTTCAGGTGTTCAGTGCAAAAATCTTCCTCTGGTGAAAGGTTCAAGCATTTAAGTAAACCCATTATTGGAAAAAAGGCTTAACAAGCATTGCAAGTGAGCTCCAAAGAAGTCTTCAAAATAATTTACTCAGATTTTTATTCTGAGAATATCAAAAAACTTTCAATACTGATTATTCTGTCAGTTTGTACAATAGTGGTCGAACAACAAGATAGCCTGATATTTATGGGAAGGTGAGTAGGGAGTGAGGGTGACTGTCAGCTGCTGGAAAATTTGAAAATACCCGAAAGGTGGAGGTCCTGCTGAACTTAACAGCAGGACTTCATTGAATGTTTTTTTCCCACATGGTAGCTGGCCAGAGTGAGAGGCTGATTGGCTGCTGAGCAGGAAAGCCGGCTGTACAAGGCTACAGCCAGGTATCAATGGGGTGGGGGTGAGTGCACAGGGAGAGGGAGAGTTGGAGGTAGGGGAAGAGATGGCAAGGAGGTCTGAGATCAAGGGGAGTGAAGATATTGCGCAGCAGGGGACATCAGATTGCAGGCTGGAGATGGTGGGTAAGGATTTGGACAATCACAAAGAGGGAAGCAGGTTAGCTTGGGTGGTGTAGGGGGAACCATTCCTGTTTCTCTCGGTCCCACAGCAGTGCTGAAACATATTTACCTGCTGGATCCGACAGTTCTCGCTCCCCCTTTAGCTGCCGTGTTTTCTGGAGCCCAGGAATCCAGACCCACAGCCATTAAATCCAAACAGTTGCTAAAATATGAGGTACACAGCCTCAGTTAAATATTATAATCAATGACCTGCCTCTTGTGAGGAGGTAACTTGTCTGACAACTCCCAACCCACCCGAGTTAAACTGGAAGTAGAAGCATTTGCAATGGGTTGGGGTTTTCAATTTTAAAAATTTAATTGTGGGTGTCGTTGGCTATGCCAGCATTTATTACCCATCCCTAATTGGCCTTGAGAAGGTGATGGTGAGCTACCTTCTTGAACCGCTGCAGTCCTTGGGGTGTAGGTACACCAACAGTGCTATTAGGAAGGGAGTTCCAGGATTTTCACCCAGCAACAGCGAAGGAACGGTGATATAGTTCCAAGTCAGGATGGTGTGTGGTTTGGAGGGTACTTGCATTTGGTGGTGCTCCCATGCATCTGCTGTCCTTGTCCTTCTAGGTATTAGAGGTCGCGGGTTTGGAAGGTGCTGTCGACGGAGCCTTGGTGAGTTGCTGTTGTGCATCTTGTAGATGGTACACACTGCTGCCATTGTGCATCGGTGAGTGGCTGGGATCTAGAATGCATTGCCTGGGAGTGTGGTGGAGGGAGATTTAAGCATGGCTTTCAAAAGAGAATTGAATAACCACCTGAAGACAGAAAATTTGCAGGGCAAAGGGCAGGGGAGTGGCACTATCTAAATTGCTCTTTCAGAGAGCTGGCATGAACACAATGGGCCGAATGGGTGCCTCTTGTGCTGTAACCATTCTTTGGTTTTATTCTAATAGAATTAATGAACTATTAAAGAGAAGAAAGATGAGGTAAATTAGGAAGTTGTGGTTAGGTGATTTTAAGCACTTGTTTTAAAGTCCTGTGGACTGTAGGAAGAAGGAAGCCTGAGGTTTATAGTTTTGAGATCCAGGAAAGGGTAAGCTATAGTGAATCTCAAACAGTGGTCCATAGAGATTTTCCAGGGTGTTCTTGAAATAATGTGAAAGCGGGAGTTGGGAGCAGAGAGTGGGCTGGCTGTCTCACATACGAGGTGATGCACTGGAGGAGTGCTGAGAGTGGCATAAAAGTACATGTCTGTTTTCTTAAAAGCATTATTAAAAAGTATTTACATGCAGCATTTTCGTAAGTATGAAATAGTATAACTTAGATGGAGGATTCCATGATTAATCCATTTGAAAATGGGTTCTTCAACCAAAAATCTTTGAGAACCACTGGAGTAGGAAACAGTATGGCGAATCTATTTCTGTACAGTGA